>NW_006921672.1:7613885-7622328 GCF_000298275.1 Orycteropus afer afer | reverse complement strand
TCCAAATCTGCATCCTTTCCTTCAAGGCTCAGGGGTCCAAGATTATCTTCTGTGTCTGTGTTAATTGGTTTCCCTTTTCTTTGTTGAAGAGTGTCTGTGCAATCCTTCTGCCTAGTCCGCCATCTTCTAAAATGTTTTATTTTTTATTAATGCTTTTCTTTAGACTAATTTCTTAAATTTTCATTTTTATGAATAAGTACGTCTAGTGTAAAACTCAAAAGATACCCAAGAAAAAATTAGGTCTCTCTCCTGTCACTGCCCGCCATCCCCCACAGTGTTTCATTGGATCCTTTCCCCAACATTGGTAATGAGGTCTGTAGGGTTATTGTCCCTTTCTGAATGAGGATGCAGGATTTCAGAGAGGTGGAGTGACTTGTCTGTGGTCACACAGCTATGAAGGGAGAACTCAAACCCAGATCTTCTCCATTTCATTCCCAGGGTCCACCCTCGAGACTTTCTTCATCTGACCCACCCTCCACTCAACCCAGAGGGACAAATCTTTCCTTCCTCAGCTGCTCCCAAACCCTTCAGCCCTTTGCACAGACCCAGGGTATTGCGCAAGATACTTCTTTTTGTTATTACTGTCATGTCACTGTTTCTTTTCTTTTTAAAATTTGTGTTATTTTGTTGTTGTTGAGAATATACACAACAGAACATAGACCAGTTCAATGATTTCCACATGTACAAGGCAGTGACATTGATTACAATCTTTAAGTCATGCAACAATTCCCACCCTCCTTTTCCAAATTCCTCCCTCATTAACATAAACTCACTACCCCCTAACTTTCCTATCTAACCTTTCAAGTTGCTGTTGTCAATTTGATCTTATAGAGATAGCAGGACACTTATTTATTAATTTATTAATTTATTTATTTATTTATGATTTGGGTGAAAGTTTACAGAACAAATTCATTTCCATACAGCAGTTCATACCCGTTTTGTTTCATTGACTGCAATTCATTATAATGTCATACATAGCTCTCTTCTCCATTCCTCCCTATAGTTATCTCTACCCTATGTCCTTCTTTCCTGTGCATTTCCCTGAACTATCTCCCTGTACAAATACTGCCCTTCTGTTCTCCCATGATTGATGATTCCAAGGAGTGTATCTACCTGATATAAATGTTCATCCTATATGCCCATCTATTGAATGAGTTCAACTCCAGACCTGAAGGGTAACTAGGGGCCTTAGTCTCAGGAGTCTCACCAGGTCTCTCAGACCAGTAAACCTGGTCTTCTTCTTATATGATTTTGAGTTTTGTTCCACGTTATTTCCCCCTCTATCCAGGATCTAGCAAGACACTTCTTGGTGTTCAAGGTTTCCTCCACCACCACCCGCTCTGTGTGCACCACACAACTGTAGGGATAGGGATAAACTGTTCCATCTGCATCTCTCTCACAGAGACATGCATATGTATAGGCAAGAGTCTCAGGAAATGTGTATTAGATCAGGCTGTTGAATGAGGGTGAATTAGAGGAAGTCAGACCCCCTGGGAGTATCAGAATCTGAAGCTCCTCTGTGATTCTGGAGTGAAAGACTATTTTAGAGCAAGGCTGGGTAAAGAAGGGTCAGGGAGGATGCACAGCCCACCTGAAATAACATGAGAGAGGCTGCGCCTGCTCCGTGAAGCCAACGCTCTATTGTGGGAACTGCTGAATTAGACGACCTCAGGCGCTGTGTGCCAAGATATTGTGTCCCCCCACCAGCTGAGAGCCAGGGTTCAAACCCAGACACTACCCAGGGGCTCCTGGCTCCAGCCTCCAGTTTCTTTTCCTTCTACTGCCCATTCCTTCATGTCACTCCCCTTGCAGTGATCTTTCTAAAACCAAATCTGATAATGTCATTCTCTGACATCGTGTTGCCTATAGAATAGAGTCAAAATCCTTAGTGTGGCATTCAAGGCCCTGTCCAGCTGGGTCCAGCCTATCTTTATAAGTTCATATCTGTACTCTCCCCTCACCCACCACTCACGGGTCTGCATACCCTCTGTTCCTCAGTGTGCCAATGGCTGACTGTAACTCTGTGACACCATTCCCTTGTATAAAATGCCCCCCTACCTCCACCCTTTTACTACTTGGCAAAATCCTATCCATCTATTGCTCCAGCTCAGATGATGCCTTCTCCATGCAGCAGAATCTCAATGTCTTCCTCCATCCCCTTAGCACTGCATTGATAACCATTGGTATAGAACTCATCACATGACTCTGATCATCTGCACACGAGCTGTGAGCTCCTTAGGGAAGCACTGAGCCTGTGCCTGGAGCATAGCAGGTGCTCTAAAAATGAGAAGCAGCGAAAGAGCAAGGTATGGATACATTTGCTGAAGTGGTGCCACTGAAGGGGGTAGATGCAGCAGAGACCCTGTCCTCTGTTCTATGGTGACCCTGAGAACAGAGGCCTAACTCCACTTGAGTTGAGGGTGAGTGCTTTGGTCATTGCATTCCTTTTTGTCAGAGGTTTTTAACTTGGAGGTCCAAGCATAGACTTTAGGAGGTCTATGCACCCCTCAGGCTGTGTGCACAATATTGTGTGGGATAGAGCGTATTTGCAATCATGCATTTGTCAGAAACAGGACTGATGACTTTCACTGGGCTTTGAAATGAGCCATGACCTCAGCTTTAGGGAGTGATAGCTTTTATGTGGCTAAGAGGTCAGATTCCTCTGGGTCATCTGATATCTAAGCCAAGAAGTAGAGAACTAGTTTAAATGAGGTTGAGCTGCAAATAACCATAAACCCATTGCCAAAACCAAACCCATCGCCATTGAGTCAATTCTGACTCTTGACGACACTATAGGACAGAGTAGAACTGCCCCCCAGGTTTCCAAGGCTGTATGTAGTCTTTATGGAAGCAACCTGACACATCATTCTCCCACAGAGCAGGTGGGTTTGAACCACTGACCTTTCAGTTAGCAGCTGAATGCTTAACCACTGTGCCACTAGAGCTCCTTCTGCAAATAACAGTAAACCCTAAATAAATCAGCTGCCATCGATTTGCTCCAACTCATGGCGACCCCATGTGTGTCAGAGCAGAATTGTGCTCTGTAGGATTTTCAATGGCTGATTTTTTTGGAAGTTGGTAGCCGGGCCTTTCTCCTTAGGCGCCTTTGATGGACTCAGCAGAGCATTGTAACCATTTGCACCAGGCAGGGACTCCTTATTTTACTTCCTTGTGTAGAGCATCTTTTCAGAGGGGCACTGAAACATATTTTATTTAGCTACTAGGGCCCCAGAAGTCAAAAATAATCTCCTTTGTCCATTTGTTTAAGAAGCCCTTTATTTCAGGAACAACATAAAAGCAATTTTAGAATAGCCAATGGCAAAACTGACAGAGATTCTGAATTAGTGGAATCAGTAAATGGGGATTTTATTGTATAAAGAGCTGTGAGTTGTAGCCTGGCCCCTCAGTGGCCCTACGGTGGCCTCAGAGGCCCTAGCTCTCTGGTCTTTACTTCTCCTTTACCAGAACTTTCCTTCCTGGGAGGTGGACTGGAGCCTAATATGTATCAGAGGCCTGTGTGGTGTGGGAGTGGGCTGCCGAAGGGGGAGGACCAGCCGAGGAAGAAGCAGGAGGTGGTCTCCTGGTGGCTGCTTGGTCTTCCCACCTCTCCTGATGACTTGTCCTTCAAAGTGCTCTTTATTTGAGCTTTTTTTCCATGGGGGGCCCTTCCTTCCCCCTTTTCCCTTTTCTCTTCCATTTTTCCTCCACTTTGTTCTTTAAGTCTTGGTTTTTCTGCCTGTCCTTCCTGTTCTATGCCCTTTTTCTGTTTTGCCTCAAGACTAAGGAAGAGTATCCCTGGGATGAAAGCTCCTTGGGGTCCCAAAACCTCATTGTATTTATCACTGGGTCCTTTGCTAGGGCTCAATGCATTATTATTGAATGAATAATCAAATAAATGAGCAAAGAAATGAATGAATGAAAACTTTTCTCCAAACCATCCCCTGATGTTTTTTAAACTGTAACCACCTTTTCTGGGAGGATTTGCAGCTAGACCTGTGAGACTCCTGATTTTTTCTGAGCAGTCCAAATCTCTCCCACTGGCATCTGGTACTGAAACAAAACTATGGATGATACATAGACCTCTCTTTTGAGCCATTAGCTTTTCTTGTTAGGTGGCAGAGTGTTCCAGGTCTGGACCTCAGTCTTTCTCAGTCTTTGATGACTGGAAGCAGAGAGAGAACAGAACATCTCAAAACTCCCAGAAATGTAGCTGTGGGGCAGCCAGGTCTTGGTTCAGGGAGGGATTCTCTTGGTGATGCAGGTGGAGGTTATTGTCCTCAGATGTTTTTTCAATTGTTGATGAAAAAAATCTAAAACCAAGTAACTCAGGTGGGGATGTTAAGGATTCTGTTTATAAAAAAATAAAAATAATTGTAAAAACTCAAGGAAAGGTTTATATATGGAAGGAAAATTTCTTTACGGTTGCCAGGGATGGGAGGGGAGGGGAGGGAAAATTGCTAGATAGGTTAAAATATACACACACACACAGATATACATATACATATATATATATATATATATATATACACTAAAGATTATTTGTGGTTACTAGGGATAGGAGGGGTGCAGGAACAGGAAGGGGAAGCTTTTGTTTTGGGGGCACTGACTTTATGCTAATGGTGGTGGAACATTTTGGAAAAGGATAGCAGTAATGGTGGCACAGCATAAATAATGTCGTCGCTGTCCCTGAGCTGTAAATGTGGAAGTGTTATGCTGTTGAATGTCTTGGTGTGTATGTTTTTACCACAATAAAAGTAAATTATATAGATTAATTAATTTTAAAAAATCACAAAAGCCACACAGTCAAACAAGCACCAGTTGGGAGTTGAAGTGAGCAGATATTTTTAATTAGAACTGTATTTCCACAACCCCCCTTCACCCCCTTCCCTAACACCACTCATCTTCCCCAGCCTGCTTTTGGGACTCTGGTTTTGGAAGACATCTGACCATTTCTGGCTGCACCCATGCTTGGGGGACATCCCCTACCCTAGAAGTGCATTCCTAGATGCTGGTGTGAGGTTTCCAGAGTCTCAGAAATCAGCTCTCTTGACAAGTCTGTGTCTCCATTCGTGCCCCAGCTCTGGGTCCCCCCTGACCCTCCCATTTCACCTTCTTTCTGACTAAGGATGGGCTCTCCCCTCCATCCTTCATGAAAGCCTGCGGGGGCTCTGTTCTGTGGGCTCTGTCTAACTTAGGAAGGTGTGTCTGGCTTTCTGTGGCTGAGGCTGCCCTTCTGAGGAAGGCCAGGATCTGTGGTGAGTTGGGAAGAAAGGACGTTCTTCCTTTGGGCTGTGGGCTGAAGTTATAAGTTGCTGACGTTTTCATGACTATCTGTAACCCATCCATTCACAGTCATTTCTTGAGGACTTGTTCAGGGCTAGGTCCAGTGCTAGGGGCTGCGGGTACAGAGACAAATAGCTTGCAGACTCTGCTGTGGGGGAGCTCACAGCTGGGCGACCAGCAGTATAGCAGCACAGCAGGGTGATACTGCACCTAGGCCATTGCACAAGGAGCTGTGGAGGGGACCACTAACTCTCCTGAGGATGGGGAAAGGCTTCTAGGAGGAGATGTCTTTTGATCTAAATCTTAAAGGAAGAGGCAGAAAAGAAGGATTTACATTACATTTTAGACTCCATGGTCTCAGCAAGAGGTGGAAGACCAGGAACTTCACGTTTATTTTTTTATCCTAATTTATTTTAGTGCTAAAAAGGGTGATTTCTCAGAAGGGGAGATGGTGGTTAGGGAAAACTGTAGAAGGCTGCCTGGAACTTTTCCATCCCCACCTAGATGTTCTATGGCTGTCCAACTCACTCAAGACCCAGGGTACCTTCTCACAGCCATGGTGTGTCACGCAAGGAGCTTGGCCAGCACATACGAGCCTTTGTACAAACTGAAAATTGTCACCCTTTCTGGGTAGAAGAGTAATGGAAAGATGCTCTTCTTCACATTGCTGTATTTCAGACCCAACTCCACCCTTGACAAGGGGCTTCTCTCTCTCTCTCTCTCTCTCTCTCTCTCTCTCTTTTGATTGTGATTTGGGTGAAAGTTTATAGAGCAAATTCACTTTCCACACAGCAGTTCACATACCCTTTGTCTCCTGACATTGACTACAATTTACCACAATGCAACAGCTCCCCTCCTACTTCCTCTTCTCTGTGTCCTTCCCTCCATGCACTCCTGCTCCCTGAGCTGTCTCCCTGTGCATACATAACCCTTCTGTTCTCTCATGATTGATTATTCTAAGGAGTGTATCTAGCTGGTGTAAATGTTCACCCTATATGCCTGTCTTTGTTTGGAGAGAAGCCATGGGAGTGGGTTCAATTTCAGGCCTGAAGGGCAACTAGGGGCCATAGTATCACGGGTTTCGCCAGGCTCTCAGACCCATAAGCCTGATCTTCTTTTTGTATGATTTTGAGTTTTGTTCCACATTGTTCTCCCACTCTATCCAGGATCTCCTGCGCTGATCCCTTTTTCTGAGTAGTTGACAGTGGTAGCCAGGCACCATCTATTTCTTCTTGTCATATAGGCTTAGGATTGCATTGTCTCCTAGTCCCTTGGACTAATTGTTTCCATGTGCTTTTATTTTTCTTCATTCTTCTTTGTTCTGGATAAGGGGAGACCCATCGTTGCATCTAGATAGCCACTTGCAAACTTTTAAGACCCCAGTCACTACTCACCAAAGTAGGATGTAGAACAATGTTTTTGTGTAGTATGTTAAGCCAATTGAGTTTGATATGCCCTGTGACCATGGTCCCAAGCCCACAGGTCCAACAACTTGCTCCATTAGGGTGGTTGGCTGTCGCTAAGAAGACAAGACGCTTCTCTTGTATCAGAGATCTGTGTGTCCATAGTGAGTGTGTGTATGTGTGTGGAGGGTGGTCTGAGCCTCACTCTCCCAGCCTTTGATGGAAAGTTAGCTCCTCCCTAAGACCAAGGTAACCCCACAGACATCTGCCGATGACTGTCTGATATTTATGAGGCTTGTCTTTCTCAGACTTTGGGTTGTTTAGGAGAAAAATAAATACACAATTATTCAATTATAATTATTTATTAAAGGCAAGAGTTGTAAATGTTTACTTTGGATGCTCATTAGAAACACAAATAAGGAAACATCTCTGGCAGTGGTGAGCTGGAGATGCTTGTACAGATTCAAGAAGGCCGACTGAGCATGTTTCCTCCCAACTCTGTGTGCAGTAACTCCCAGCTGATAGCTTGAAATTGGGCATGGTGGGAGTATTTACACCACAGATATTGGCAACTGCTATAAAGCAGGATTCTCCATCCCATGAGCCAATTGTTAAACATTTATCTATATGCCACTGACCGTAATCTTCGGTGACTTTGACTTTCTGGAGCTATATTGAGTGTTGAGGCCGGCCTCAGCCTTTGCCAAAACACACACACACATGCAAAAAAACAAAACAAAACAAAACCCACTATCCTATAAATGTGGTTGAAAACCTCTCTGCCCTCCCCTTACCTGGATCTTGCCACCAACAAAGAAAAATCATCAGTAATTGGAAAATTTGGCCTTGGTGACAGAAATAATACTGGAGATTGCATGATAGGATTTTACAAGACCAATGACTTATTCATTTCAAATACCTTTTTCAACAACACAAATGGCAGTTATACACATGGACTTCACCAGTTGGAGTACACAGGAATCAAATTGACTGCGTCTGTGGCAAGAGGCAATGGAAAAGCTCAATATCTTTAGCCAAAACAAGGCCAGGAGGTGCTGATTGTGGAACAGACCATCAACTGCTCATATGCAAGTTCAAATTGAAGTTGAAGACAATTAAAACAAGTCCACAGGAGCCAAAATATGACCTTAAGTATATTCCTCCTGAATTTAGAGACCATCTAAAGAACAAATTTGATGCATCAAACACCAATGACTGAAAACTGAAGGAATTGTGGAATGACATCAAGAATATCATATATGAAGAAAGCAAGAGGTCAGGAAAAAAAAGACAGGAAAGGAAGAAAAGACCAAAATGGATATCAGAGGAGACTCTGAAATTTGCCCTTGAATGGGGAGTAGCTAAAGCAAATGGAAGAAATGACAAGATAAAAGAGCTGAACAGAAGATTTCAAAGAGCAGCTCAGAAAGACAAAGACAATTATTACAATGAAATGTGCAAAGACCTGGAGTTAGAAAACCAAAAGGGAAGAACATGATCAGCATTTCTCAAGCTGAAAGAACTGAAGAAAAAATTTAAGCCTCGAGTTGCAATATCAAAAGAGTCTATGGGCAAAATATTGAATGACGGAGGAAACATCAAAAGAAGATGGAGGGGGAGTTCTGGCAAGATGGCAGACTAGGCAGAAAGACTGCACAGACCCTCTTCAGCAAAGAAAAGGGAAACCAATTAACACAGACACAGAAGATAATCCTGGACCCCTGACCCTTGAAGGGAAGGATATAGAAGTGGACTAA
>NW_006921672.1:7603628-7608155 GCF_000298275.1 Orycteropus afer afer | reverse complement strand
AGAAGAGTGAATGCTTTTGAGTTGTGGTGCTGACGAAGAATGCTGAAAGTACCATGGACTGCTAAAAGAACTAACAAATCTGTCCTGGAAGAAGTACAACCAGTATGCTCCTTGGAAGAGAGAATGGCCAGACTTCGTCTCACCTCACTTTGGTCATGTTGTAAGAAGGAACCATTCCCTGTAGAAGGATGTCATGCTTGGTAAGGTGGAGGGTCAATGAAAGAGGGGAAGGCCCTCAACAAGATGGATTGACACAGTGGCTGCGGTGATGGGCTCAAGTATAGCAAGGATTGTGGAGCTGGCACGGGACTGAGTGGTGTTTCGTTCTGCTGTACATAGGGTTGCTATGAGTCGGAGATGACTTGACAGCACCCAACAACAACAACATTAATGTAGTATAATTTTATTTAATTATGTATATACATTATACATTAATTATGTATATCTTATTTTTGGATAAGGCTCACTGAATTTAAGTCTGTTGTCCAAGGTCACACAGGTGGTCTGACCAGCAGCTGCCCTGGGCCACCCTATTCTCCTAGTCTCTTAACATAGGCTTCTCTTCTCCCATGTTCTTGAGTAATAGATGGAGCCCCCTAGTGGCCAGTGGGTGGGTAGGGCCTCATTTCAGGCCCAGGCCTAGAAGAGGTGCTGGTCAAACTAAACACTAAGTGGCCCTTTCCCCTTGTGGAGAAACTCATTCACAAGGCTCAGAAGCTGGCTGGCCGCCTTTCAGATCTGAAGGAAACATAACCCAACTCATGGTTTCTTGGGTGAATGTGAGTGGTGTGGTTGGAAATGTCAGACCGCCTTAGGTTGCTATTTTAACAAAGGCCTTTTCATCTGTTGTTGTTGTTATGTGTCCTCGAGTCAGACCTGACTCATAGCAACCCCTCCGAGGTGTTATCACTACGGAAGTAGATTGCCCAGTCTTCCTTCTGAGGAATGGCTGGTGGATTTGAACCACCACCCTTCTGGTTAGCAGTCAAGTGCCTTAGGCACTATGCTATCAGAGCTCCTCCTTTTCATCTACAATCCCAGTTTTTTCCTCCCAAGGATGTTATAGCAGATGTTTCTGTCTCTACATTTCACAGATAAGAGACTGAGGCCCAAATGACTTGCCTAAGAGTACTCCACAAGTCAGGAGCAGAACTAGAATCTGAATTTGGGCTTCCTGATGCTGAGGCCCCATAGAAAGTTTCGCAGGGACCAAGGCAGGACTTAAACCTGGTCCTGAACCTTGCTTGGGCCTCTATCCAAGAGGGTGGAGGTGCTGTAAGGTCAGCCTGTCTATCTACAGATATTTGTAGAGAACCTACTATGGGCCAGGTTCAGAACTCAATGCTCACAATCTAGTGTTCTCTACCCTCCATATAGACCTAATATCCACACGATACAGTGAGTGCTGTAGGAGAGCCTCTAGCCTGAGTAGGGAGGAGGAGAAAGCTGGTCAAAGAAGCAGACCTTGGACTGAATCTGGAAGGATGAGTTAGACAAGGAGGGAAGAGGTAGAAGAACATGGTGGGACAAGGGAACAGGCACAGAGGCATGTGGAATCATGGGGTCTTCTATGTCCCGGCCCAGGAACAACCAGGCCTCTGTGTTGAATAATTTAACCTGCTTATAACAAGGCATTCCTCTCAAAGTCAACTTGCCCATCTTCCTGTCTCCATGCAGCTTCAGCATCATTGTCCCAGCTTGACTTCCTGCCCTCAGTGGCTGCATACTAACCGCAAGTTCCCCCTGCTATCATCTCTTGTCCCACCTGCCAGGCTCCAGGTACAGACCTCAAAGCCCCGTGGCTATGAGATGCCCCTGATGACAGTCTGTGCTTCTGTTTCAGAATCTCGGCGAAGGACCATCTTTGAATACCACCGTGTAGAACTGGACCCCAGGAAAGTCACCAGCACATCAGCTGTGGAGTTCACCCCATTGCCAAGTAAGTAGGTGTCATTCCCACTGATGGGGACATTCTGCTGTCCTGGAAAGTGCCAGGACTTTGGAGTTAAGCAGACTAGGCCCAGTTCCCAGACCTGCCATTGATCCTTGGGTGGGTACAGCCACTTAATCTTCTCTGGGCCTCTGTTTCTCATCTGTAACATGAGTCTATCAACACCTCCCTCCCAGAGGAAGTAAGGGTTAGAACCACAGTAAGTAGTGCTCAGTATGCAAATGGTGGCTCTGACACTGACATATCCCAGGCCAAGGGTGTGGTTTGTGCTTGACATGTGACAGATATTGTTATTACTATTGACACATAATTGAAAACCAGGAAAAGTATCCCCCAATAACCACTGAACTGAACCCCCAGGAAAAGTAGTCCAGGAACTGAATCAGTCCATCGTTTATCACTGTATTTTCCTTAGATGGGAAGGATGTGAGGAGAGGGACACTGGAGTCCACGGGCAATGGGACAGTGAAAGGATTTAGCCAGCAGCCTCCAAGACCCATGTCCCCCCTGGCCCTCTCCTCCCTCTGCAGCCACTCACCCACAGTTAAAGGCACCTGCGTGCCCTCCTGGCAGAGGCCCACTGCTAGTGTAGACCCCACAGAGTTGAGGTTGGGTCATCTTTGGGATGTGGTCAGAGCAGCTGGGGAAAGTGAGGGCAAGGAGGATGCACTCTTACTCTGTCATTTTTAATGAGGGCTTTAATTTCTTCTCCTGTCTCATAACTAGCACCCCTCTGAAGCCAAGGCCTTCTCCCTGCCTTTTGTGGTGTTTCTTGTCTTTCCTTTTCTCCTTTCCCCTTCCCTAGAAGTTCTGGGAGCAGGAGGATGGAGAGAGAGGAGGAAGAAACTTTGGAATGTTAGGCCCCGTCTCAGCCAAGGCTCAGCAGGCCTGTGGACCTGTCCTTGGTGTCTTCCTAAGAGAAGAGAATGGACCCAAACACCATGGAGTCACAGGACTGGGACACCTGTGCAGGTCTCAGCTCTCCCCTGCATCACCCTCCATCTGGGCAGAGGGCCTGAGAACCAGGGTGTCCTCAAGGACAGATGAGAGCAAATATCAAGTCCTAGGACATGAGCAGAACTACATTTAGGAGCAAGGACATCCAAGGGCAGGGCTAACTGCTGGACAGAAATGCCAAGAAAGACAGGAAACGTCCTGGGAATGCATTTCTGGGACACTCTGTCTGTACATCTAAGCCACTTGCTACCCCTCCAGTGAATTCTGAGAGCATTTTATAGCTTACAGGACGTCTGAAATGCAGATGAGATATAAAGGTCAGTGGGTTTGATGATACCCCATGAGGCTCCCAGTTCTTTTCCTCATGGCTGGTTTGACTAGAGCCTTTTAAGAGGCCTCCAGAGTCACTGGGAATGTCTAGGTTGTGGGTGCAACTGGTTGGGGAAGGAAGGTCAATGCTATTAAGGTGGTGATTTGAGCTGCTGGAGGCCAGTTAGCTTTCTCCTGAGAAAACGCTCTATGTCTTCCCCTAGACTTTCCTTTCCCTCTTATCATTGGGGAGCAAGAGGAGGAACTTAGCCAAAGTACATGGAATTATTTATCCATCACCTGTGGGTGTGTTATCTCCAAGCCATCATACTCCTTGGCCAGTCCCTTCTGGTCCCTTCTCTAAGTAAGAGACCTGTGAGAATGTGGCCTGGGGTGAGGGTGGGATTTGGGGCAGGAGAATCCACAGAGAGACCTTAAGGCTAAGAGCTCAGAGTCTAGGCTCAGATGCACCCAGATGCACACCCAGACCTGCCGCTCTTCATTCCATGACTCTCTCCAAGCCTCAGTTTCCTCCTCTGTAAAATGGAGATAACTAAAGCATCTCTATATCATTTCAATAAACATTTGTTAACTGCCTACCATGGATCAGGCACTATTCTAGACCCTCAGGACACATCAGGGAATAAAACAGCCAGAGAACAACCCACCAGGGTTCAGGCCAGCCCCTGTTTATTTCCTGTTGTTGACTTTCCATCAACCCTCCCAAGATCTCAAAGCTCTGCTAAACAAAAGGACACGGTGCCATCAACAGCCAGATCTTCCCACAAAGCTACAGAAGGTGACCACACCAGGCCCACAAAAACTTTTCTCCTACTCACCAAGTGCTGGTCCCCAGCCCTATCTTCTTGGGGGTCCATGGAATGCAAATTGGGCTGCCATTAAGGGATTATATAGCATAGCTGCATGGAAACTCACCCTATAGAAAAATTGCATGTAAAGCTTATTGAGTGAGTGTCATTCCTCTGTAGTTAATTGTTGCTTCTTGCTGGCATTGATATGCTGTGCCCTGCTGTTTATAAGATGAGCCCTTATATGATACACAGTTATTCTGGGTGTGCACCTGTCTCACCTTGCAATAAAATGCATGGGCTTTGTGACAGCTCATGCCACTCAGAGGTCATTCTGGTTCACTTAAGTGGTCAGCCCCAGGGTTATAGGTGAGGAGAGACAACTCAGGGACGCCCAAAGTAGCAAGCGGGAAGAGCAGGAGAAAGGGGATTAAAAGCCAGCAAGCCAGAGAGAAGAGCAATCAGCTGAAGGGATTAGGTGAGGAGAGGCAACTCAGGCCC
>NW_006921672.1:7585679-7600098 GCF_000298275.1 Orycteropus afer afer | reverse complement strand
GATTGTGGGGCTGGCGCGGGATCGGGCAGTGTTTCGTTCTGCTGTGCATGGGGTCGCTATGAGTCGGAAACGACTCGACGGCACTTAACAACAAGTGGTAACATTTGATTACAGGTGAACAACTCTTAAAATCCAACCCCCATACCTCCTGCTTCCCTGGGCCTCTCTGCTCCATCTCTGTAAGGGGTGCATGTACCCTCCAGCAAAGTGTTCCCCCTGTCCTGCTGCTCTCCCACTTAGTCCTGCCCAGGCTGGGTTCCAGCTATTGCTCCCTATTCATTCCTACCACTTGCCTCCTCTCCACTTTGCATGTTCAGGAACAAGACTGGGACATGCTTCTCCTCGGACCTCTGCACACAGGATCTCTTCTGTCTGTACTTCTCCTCCCCCAGGACTTGCTTCTTTCCCTCTCCTTGGTCTCTCCCCAAATGTCATCTCCTTCAAGAAGACTTCCTCAGTCTGCGCCCGCATCCCTTACCACCATTCTGCATCCCTGTTCTGTTCTACTTTTCTCACCACTCTTCTCCCCACCAGACACCCTAGTATAGATTTTTGTGTATGTAGTGCCTGTCTCCTCCATGAGACTGCAGCTCCATGTGGGCAGTCCTTCTGTCTTTCCTCTTCAGCATTGTAGCCCCTGCCCCTGGCAAAGTGCCTTGCTTATGGTCTCACTCACTGCCGTCATGTCAATTGCGACTCATAGTGACCCCTCCTTGGGTTTCCGAGGCAATAGCTCTACAGAAGTAGATTGCCCAGTCTTCCTTCTGAGGAGTGGCTAGTGGGTTTGAACCGCCAGCCTTCTGGTTAGCAATCAAATGCCTTAGGCAGTATGCCACCAGAGCTCCCACGCCACCAGAGCTCCCTAGCTCATGGTAGGCGCTCAATAAATACTTGTTGGATGAATGAATGAGTAAGTAAATGAAAACCTCTTAGGTTTATTGGGTGTATGCAGCCACTTAATCTTCTCTGTTGTTGTTAAATAAAACAATAGTCAACATTTATTGGGCACCCACCATGTGTCTGGTGCTATTATGCTCTCTAAGTATTATCTCATTTCACCCTCAGAGCAAGATGTAAATAGGTAGACAGACAGACAGAGGGTATCCTTGGTTTACAAGTGATGTAACTGAGGCACAGAGAGGTCAAGAAACTTCCCCAAATAAGACTTAGGTGTAGAAGAACAGAAGTCAAAGCACACTCCCTGTGTGTTGCTCACTTCCAAGAGCAGAGAGAGAAGAAGGGAGTGGGAGTGCATATGTTGGGTTTGCTCACACAAACTTAGCGTGCACTGACATCCTGGAAGGAGAAGAGCAGGAGGAGGTGAGGACAGACCAGGAGTGAGATTCTGACAGCAATCCCTCCACATGGGCCTCTACTCTGAAACATCAGGAATGGGAACAAGTGTTTTCAGCTAGCAAGGCTTCATGCCTTAGATGGGAGTCCAACCAGAATATCTTTAAAAAATTCTTTTCAACCCTGTGATTGTCACCAATGCCCCAAAAGTATAATTCCCAGATGAGACGAGAGCCTATTGTGTACCCTATGGTAACTTCATGTGATAGACCTCTTCACAGTTATAATTATGTAGTTATTTTTATTTCATTACCTGTTTAGGGTCTGTCTCTCCACATGATTATAAGGTCTAAGAAGGTGGGGACCAGGTCTCATTGCTGAATTCCCAGCACCAGCTTAGGGCCAGACCGTGTGGTGATGGAAGGAGGGAAGGTTGGCTGGATGGATGTGATGGAAGAAGGAAGGGATAGGCCAGGGCTAGAATCAAGCAAATGTGACATTAGTGCCCTCTAAGGCCTCCACTAAGTCAGAAACTCTGTGAGCACCCAGCATTTAGGAAGACTGTGTCCTTTGCACCTATGAGGCAGTGGGAGAGGGCCTGGCCTTGAGGGTCCCTTGCCTTCTATCTTGTAGCCTGCCTGCAGCATCAGAGCTGTGACGCCTGCATGTCCTCAGACCTGACCTTCAACTGCAGCTGGTGCCATGTCCTCCAAAGGTTAGTGCCTGGCTTACCCTCTGGTTCCCACAGGCAGACTGAGGAGAAAGGCAGAGGGTGGCCCAGTGCCGCTCCCTGCCTCAGCCTCTTGGCTTGTCCCATTGCTAGCAGTTTGCCAATGTGAGGGTGTCTCTGGCCAGTGGTACCCTGACCTTTAGGACAAGAGTGTCACAGAAGTGTACTTCTCCCTGAGGCGTGGACCAGTCAAGGTGTCTGTGTGGCGAGTGTGACCTGTGGCAATGCCAGGCTTCTGAGAAATTTTCCTCACATCTGGACAAAGGGAAGGATGCCCCTTCATGGGGTATGGCTTCTCAAAGAGTGGTCCATAGCTGTGGGCATCCCAGAATCACATGTTAAATGTGCAGATTCCTGGGTCCCACTCCAGATCCTCTGCAACAGAATCTCAGGGAGAAGACCCCAGGAGTCTGCATTTTAACGCAGCACCTCATCTGCAAATAAACATGAGAACCAGTCTTAGAGACAGGGTATGAGCCAACAATGTACTGTGGTTGGGCAAGAACCCTGTGACTCCTAACCACTGCCTCAAGACTGTTCTCAGGCTGCACCAGTGTTTCCTGAAAACCAAGGGGGTGGAAATTGCAGACGCCCATGGAAAGTTGGGAGAAGCCACCAAGCTGTGTTTGCTTGGTTTTGGGAACAGAGAAAATAATGGATGAGATTCAAGTTCAGGGATAACCTTCTGAGATCCAACTCATCTTCCGCTCCTTGGTCTGAAATCACTTCCTCACAGATTAGACTCAGAATTCACTCTCTGTTCTCCTGGCCAACATAAATAAATGACAAGAGAGAGAGAAACGAATTTCTTTGAGGACCAGGGCTCTCATGGGAGTGGGAAGCCCTATGAACTCCAAAAGCCTTTTGGGCAATCTTGCAAATTGCAAAATGACAGTCTGCATTCTCATGCAGCCGCCGTGCATCTGTCAGCATTTCCTTTGCTCCTCTCCAATCTGCTGGTGCAGAAATAGAAGTTCTTGTCTCTCCAGGCTGTCTGCCTAGCACACGGGACATAGAGCTGTCCGGGGAGGCGAGGAGGGGCTCGAGTCAGAACTGCCAGTGTTCTTCCCACCAGCTGTGTTTTTATTCACTCTCTGGGGGGCTCCGTTTGCCCTTTAAAATAGGCTGAGGTTATGTGATTCAGAGAAAGGTGGCTGAGGAGTACACCATTCTTTTAACTCCTCAACTCCCAAGCAGCATTTTTTTTTTTTAATTTTATTATTATTATTTTAAATTGTGATTTGGGTGGAAAATTTACAGAGCAAATTCACTTTCCATACAGCAGTTCACACATACTTTGTCTCATGACATTGACCACAATTCATCACAATGCAACAGCTCCCCTCCCACTTCTTCCCAACAGTCACCTCTTCCCTGTGTCCATCCCTCCATGCACTCCTGCCCCCTGAGCTGTCTCCCTGTGCATAAACACCTCTTCTTTCTCCCATGATTGTTCTCTCCAAGGAGTGTATCTATTTCAGGTGAATGTTCAACTCCTATGCCTGTCTTTTGTTTGGCTGGAAGCCACAGGTATGGATTCAATTCCAGACCCCAAGCAGCATTTTTGCAAAACACTCAGGACCCTTTGCATGAAAGATACAGAACCTTGGAGAAAATGAATAGGGCACTTGGCATCTGGAGGGCTTGTTAAAAATGCAGATTCCAGGGCTCCTCCCCAGACCCACTGAATATGAACCTCTGGGATCAGGATCCCTATAATCTGATTTTTAAAGTGGTTCCTCTTGTGCACTTTCAAGTTTGAGAACCTTTGTTTCGGTGACAGAGAGATAAGCCAGATGACCTCAGATGAGCCCTGAGATCCTGGGGCTGGCTGCCACCACATGACTCAGCATCCGACAAAAGCTGAGCCATGAGAACCTCGAAATGGGTCAGATGAAAACCAAATCCCAGCGTTGACACAATCCCCATTTAACATACCCGCCCAAACCCAGGAATAACTGGAAGGGAAACAGAGCCAGACACCATGACAGTTTAATGAATGTTGGATCCAGCTCAGCTCTGAGGCTGGTCAGGCTGGGGGACGGGCAGGGCCTCTGGCTGTGCATCTGCCTTTGCTGTGATTGTCAGCACAGGACAGAGCAGCTCCATTACAGGGAGTGCAAGGCTGACACGAGGCCGGAAACCATCCTGCCCCCCACCCCCACCCCATCAGCCTGGCTTCACTCCAGCACGTGCCCCTCCAGCTCTCTACAGTCTCAGCTGCAACTGACAGCTGACCCCAGCAGGTCCCTAAAAAGTCAGAGGGCAGGGCTGTGGGGCCGTGCAACATGTTACCTCCCCCCAAAAGCTGCTTCCAATCACAGTGTGGGTTCTTTGCTTTCTCCTTTGCTTCCACTCACTCTGCTCCACAGCCTCCCAGGCTTCCCCTCCCTGCTTTGGGGCCAGGTCTGATTCAAACAATTTCACTTCCCATGAAAGGCATCTTCTTCCTTTCCTCTTAAATTTTCACCAGTGGCCCACTTACCTCTGGGACTTGGCTCAGGAAATGAGAGTCATGATCCCTGCCTTACAGTGTCATTGTGAGGGTCCTGTGAGATGGAGCGTGTATCTGGGGCAGCACTTGGCACTCGGGCAGCACTCAATAGATGTCATTTCTTATGCCCTTCCTCTTTGTGTTGTTGGTTCAGGGCTTAGAAGGTGTTAGACTTACACTAGTAGACCTATACTGAAGGCTCAATCCATCCTTAAAAGAATCAGTTAGCTTTGCCAAAAGATGCTTCAGTTTCCCACTTGCAGTAGCTCTCCTGGTCTCCCGTCCCCTCAAGTAGTGGGCACAGAGGGCCTGAGAGAAAGGGAGTGTGTGGATGCCTCAGTTCAGCCTCCCTGCTGCAGGAGAAACAGCTCAGGGCTAAGGAGGCATCTTCAGAAGGAAAGGTTGGTGATCCTTGGAAAGGCTTAGACTTCAGCCTCACCAGGTCTGCCACAGACGGAAGGGCAGTTGCTTGTGCAGGGAGCTGATGGGCCACGTGTTTTAAATCAGCACTGGTGGTTCGTGATCTTATTCTTCCCATGCACATGTCACCAGGCTCAAGTAGGATTTGGTGGATTCCCCTGGCACCAAAGAGTGAAGAAAGGAGATTTGAGCATGATGCCATGGGGAACTTCCTCTGGTTCATCCTTATCCTCATACCCCTTCCCTAGGGAAATACTTGATGTCTTCCAGCTTAGCTGCACCATACAATAACCTCTCTGGGGACTCTTGTCAGCCAGTTTCTAATCTTTCTAGCCTCTGGTGGAAGCCTTGTTTCTGTCTTAATGATCGCACTGATGTGTTGGCTAAATCTACTGATGCCCACCTGAGGCCAAGCCTCTTCCTCTCTGCCAATCCCACCCCAAATTTAGACCTTAACAAGGGGTGGGAGAGTGGAGCTCTGTGAATGAGCAAGTCTCCAAATGAAATCATGTATATGAATTGCTTGGATTCCATGGATTCTCAGCTATTTCATGGCATCAGAGTCAAAGGGCCCCTAAAGGTCATTAGAGGCCATGCAGTCCCCCTACCACCTTACTTGGGACAGACGGGTGATAGGGATATGAAAATATCTCCTTCTAGGGAGTGAGTAGAGGGAGCAAGGGGTCTGATTCCCAGTTCTGCAGCTGCCTGGCACCGAGGGCACACGTCCAGTGGCCTTGGGGACCCTGACCTTGGAGGTTAGCCCTCCACACCATCAGAAAGTTGTACCTCAGCGTGTGTCAGAATGGGGTGAAATGAAAGTAAAAGGCTTCTCTGTCATACCCCATCACATCTCTGACCTTTTGATCCCCCTGCAGATGCTCCAGTGGCTTTGACCGCTACCGCCAGGAGTGGCTGGCCTACGGCTGTGCACAGGAGGTAAGAGACAGCAGTGATCTGCTGTGGCCCCTGGGTCAGGCTGTGGGGGCACAATGGGGCTGCCACCAGGCCGCTTCCCGGGTAGCTCTTCTCAAGCCATCTGGCTCGTGGTAAAATTCTCCTTCCACCTGGGACTTATTTTCTAGATTACTCTGAAGTCAGACCAGCTTAGGGAGGTTTTGGAGACTCGGTGGATCCCTAAAAGGAGTTCTGGTGATGCTAGGGTTAAAGTATTAGGCTGCTAACCTAAAAGTCTGTGGTTTGACCTCACCAGCTTCTCCTTAAGAGAAACACGAGGCAATCTGCTTCTGTAGATTTACAGCCTTGGAAACCCTGTGGGCAGTTCTACTCTGTCCTGTAAGTTTGCTGTGAGTCCAAATTGACTTTATGGCAGTGGGTATGGTTTTTGGGTGGTTCACTGAAGAAGCCCTGGTGGTGTAGTAGTTAAGCACTCAGCAGCTAACTGAAAGGTTGGTGGTTCAAACCCACCAGCTGCTCTGAGAGAAAGATGTGGCTGTCTGCTTCCATAGAGATTTACAGCCTTGGAAACCCTATGGGGCAGCTCTACTCTGTCCTGTCATGTTGCTATGAGTCAGAATTGACTCAATGGCAATGGATTTGGGTCCCTGAGGAGTCCCTGGGTGGTGGAAATGGTTGAACACTCACCTATTAACTAAAAGGTTGGTGGTTTAAACCTACTTAGAAGTGCCTTGGAAGAAAGATCTGCTTCCAAAAGGTCATAGTCATGAAAATCCTATGGGGCACAGTTTTACTCTGCAATATACGGGGTCAGAATCAACTCAATGGCAACTAGGTTTTTTTTTTTTTTTTTTGGTGTCTCCCTGAAATAAGCACTTCTCCTGGTGACTCAAGTGGAGAGTGGTCTAGGAGCTCTTTATATCTATGCAGAGGGTACACTGGATGTGACCTGAGCCACAACTGGGTCCTCTGGGGAGGCTGTGCACATGGTGATGTCAATGGAGTGCTGACCACAGCGCCAGCCTCTGGCTTTTGAGGAAGGCAGGCATTCTGGGGGTGAGGAAGTTTGTTCCAGGCATTTCCCATTTAGAATTCCATACAGGTTTCTTCTCACTGCTGGAATTTCCCACCACTTTGATTTTGGATGAGGAACCTCCTCTTCTCACACCTTATACTAACACAGGCAGGTCCATTCATCCATGTGCCCTTTTTATTTCCCTTCCTCTCCCCATCCCTTCTTTTCTTACTTGAATATTCATTTATCAAGCACATTGCATGTGCCAACCACTTCACAGCTGCTGCCTTATATTTGTTCTCATTTAATCCAAGTGTGGCCCCCAAAGCTGGGGATCAGTCCCTCCATGATCAGAGTGGAAACTGAAGCTTACTGACTTGGCTTGCATCTCACAGCTAAAAGGTGCCAGGCCCAGCATTTGAACATAGACTGCTAGGCCCCCTGCTGTGCACTCACTATGGTCTGTTTTTTTCAGTAAGACAGAATGAGCTCTTTTTCTGGCCTTAAAAAAAAAAAAAAAAGTCTTGTCCAGCAGTGCTCCTCTGACACTGGCCATTGGTTAATGTTCAGATTTGTTCTGTTTATTTAATATTGGCATCTCAGCACCTTCCTTGAGGAAGGGCTCAGCACAGTTGACAGATAAATTGCCCAGTTGTCCTATAAGATCAGGTGCTTTCGGGATAAAGTGGAAGGTTTAAATGCATTCAGTGCCTAGCGTGGTTGATTACCACGCTTACACCATGCATCTTAATCTCCAATTTTCTGGCCACTAAGGGATGAAAGCACCCAGTGATCCTCCCATTTAAGGCCTCTGTCCAAGGTAGCAGCACCAGAATATCTCTTGCAGGCAGAGGGCAGGACATGTGAGGACTTCCAGGATGAGGACCACTATTCATCCTCCCCCGACAGCTCCTTCAGCCCCTTTGATGGGGTCCTTACCACCACCTCCTCTTCCATCTTCATCGACAGCCTCACCACAGAAGGTAAGGCCTGAACCCCTGACCCAGGGATGAGAAGGGGAGAGAGAAGTCATTGGGAAGAGCTGCTGCTCTGGAGTGATCACTATCCCTGACAGGGGTAGAAATAGGAATTGTCTCTCAGAGTAGGAGGAATTACCTCACAGAACAGGGATTCCTTTTACAGGTGAGGGCCTTGAGGCTCAGAGAGCCCGGGTCACTTGACCCAGTCTACCGAGCTGGCAAGAAGCAGAGCCAGATATAGAACAAATGGACACCACGCCCAACCTCTAACCACTGTGTGCCTACGTTAGAGTGGTAGGACAAAATTTACTGTGGTGGTGCACATACTTTTAGGGGCAGGTGAAGGGAAATACATGTCCCAGCCCAGTACCAGGTACTTCATATACTTTATCTCAGTTAATTTTAATAGTATCCCTCACAAAACCCTGTGAGGTCTTATCATCCCTACAGCATGTACGAATATAGTCTACATGCTCAGATGTGAGAGAAAAAGATTGCCTGATTTTTCTATAACTTAACCTCATTTCTGACTCCCGGCCCCTCCTTAGCTAGAGTGGTAGGATATCCACTTCAGTCATTTATTCTGAGGCTGTCTCCCTGCTCCTATGACCCAATGTGGGCAGAGGGTCTAGGTGGGTCCGCTGCAAACTCCATCTTGGATTGGTGATGATCTGCTCCCACCTCTTCAGGGCTGGCTGGTCCCAGAGGCCCTCTGCCACCTCCTGGACCAGGGTTCTTGGCTGAAACTACTGGATGTCCATCTCCCAGAGACACTTCATATCAGGAAAGACTGTGCCTGCCAGTGAAAGGCCCCATGCAGGCCCCTCTAGCTCTGGGACCCTCAAAGCTCTCCCCACTTCCTTCTTCCCCACCCCAGGATTCTTAGACTCTCTGGGACATCTCTTAGACGCTTCCATACACCACATCTAGATTTGAAGCCCCTTTCCCTTAGGCTAAGACTGAAAGATAATGTGGGCTCTCACCACCTCTGAGACAGTGAGCACAGAAGGGGCAAAAGGAAAAGAGGGCAAGAGAGAAGAAGAAGGTTAGTTAAAACATTCAGCCAAAATCACATTTTATAGATTAAGAAACAGCCTTATAAGGAGCAAAGTAGGTTACTCAGGGTCACGTGTGAAGTATGTGGTGGAACGTTCTTAATATTCTTTCTATGGCAATTCCTGCCTTTCTAAAGCAAACTGGAGAACTAGAGCAGGAACCTGAGGGAAGCCAGAGGGAAGCTGTGGAGAGGCTGGTCAGATGATAGAAAGAACTAACATTTTGGGGATACTTACTTTGTGCCAGGTGGTATGCTAAAGCTGTGTACACAGCAATACTCAGTCTTCCTAGCAGCCTATACATTGATACTGTTTTATCACTATTTCATAGAGCAGACACTAAGGCTCAGAGAGAGGTAGATGATTTGCCCATGGTCACACAGCCAGGAAGAGGAATCCAGTCCTACCTGGTTCTAAAAGCCAAGATCTTTCACCTCAGCCCACTGCCTTTCTCAGAGTAAAAGAAATGAGGATTCAGCAGCAGGGAAAAAATAGAGAAAGGAGAATGACTGAGGCTGATTAGAATGACTGCCAGCTCTCTGAAGTTGCTGGTTATGGCACAGGCTTTGGGAACCATGCTGGTGCTCAGGAAGTAAAGGAAAAAACAAGTAGAAGGAAACCTTGCCCTTGGGGGCTGATGACAGAGTCCAGGGGCAACGACCTTCCAGTTAAAGGAAACTACCTGGAAGGAAGAGAGTCACCCGTCAGCTTACCCCATGTATTTACTGAGGCCACATTCTGTGCCCAGCAGTGGACTGGAGGCTGCAGACACCCTTAAAGGTCAGAACTCAGTCTTAACTTCAGGGAGCTGACCATCTGGCTGAGCGTGAGTGTCGGTGGCCAGAAGGGCAACTGTGGTGGGTGTGGAGAGTCCAGGATGCAGCATCTGGGGGCCAGGTTCAAATCCTGACTCAACTGCCTGTAGGCGGTGTGACCTTGGCCAATTACTCTGCCTTCCCAAGACTTTATTTCTCTCCCGTCACTGCCATGTGAGCTGTTCCCACACAGAAGCAACGAACTCTGTTTGCCAGTTTTATTATCAGTGTGCATCTCTTGCCAAGCCAGGAATGTGTCTCACTTCTATTTTGCTGTATAATAGTCCCCAACAGAAAGCGTTCATTAGAGTAAATGCAGACAATTACAGCTCTGGCTCCTTCCAGTCCTGGAGGAGGTGGCGAAGATTACCCAGTTACATGTATAAGGGAAAAACTTTAATGATGTTTTCCACACACACATCCAGTTCTCAGAGTGTCGTGACAGAACAGGTTTTAGCCACCCCCCTGTCTGTGCCACAGAGGCAGCATGGGGGCAGGCTGTAATGGGACGAAGTTGTGAAGCAAGAGCATGTGGTGCTCCGGTGAGAGGAGAGCAGAGTCCAGGAGCATCAGGGCACGGGGAGCAGGTCGCTGGAGGTTGCCTGGACCCCTTCTGGCAGTAGCCAGGCAGGGAAGCACAGAGTCTGTCATGGATTGAATTGTGTTCCTCCAAAATAAGTATCAACTTGGGGAGGCCAGGAGTCTCCATGGTCTGGCAGTTATGTAATGATGTAGTCATCTCCTGTGATGTGATCTGATGTGATCAGCCAATCAGCGGTAAGGGGATTAGGGTGAAATGCAACACCCTTACTGGGGTCACAGCCCTGATCCAGTGTAAGGAGAGTTACCTTGGGCATAGCCTGCATCTTACAGAGAAGGCACCTCGCTCCACCAGTAAGCCTTGGCCCAAAGGCACTGAGCTCTCTCGATCCATGGGTCAGCAAGTCTAGCTCACTGGACAAGTGCCTGGAGGTACCCCACTCTGTCAGGAAGCCTCCTGCCCAAAGACACTCAGCTCTCTTGCTCCATGGGTCAGCTCCTGCACTGCCTCATGCTGGCCTCCTGGTTCTGCTGCTGCCACTTCTCTGCTGCTGCGTCTTGCCCTCTGCACCATCTCCTGTGTTACAGCTCTCCTCACTTCCTTCTGAGCCCTCACCAGAATTGTCTTTGATGTCCATAATTCTACCAACGGTTCCTTCAAGGCAATCTAGGCTTTTACTATTGTAAGGTGCTCTGGTGGCATAGTGGATAAGGGAATTGACTGCTAACTGGAAGGTCAGTGGTTCAAACCCACCAGCTGGTCCACAGAAGGAAGACTGGGCCACTGCAGTGTAGTAAATTACTTTGTGTGGCTTTTCTACCCATAAGTCTTTGTAAACTCCAAGGTGGGATTTGCTATGAGCAACTGAGGAGCTCCTGATTGCTGAAGGTGTCCACCTGGAGTACTTCTGTTGGGAGTGGCACAAAACAGTGTTCTGGGAGGTGCCCACTCTCTCTCAGGTGCTTAGAGTTCTGATGCTATAATTGGCTAGTTTGACCACCCTGCGAGTTCTAAAGGAGACCTCCTGGAGGCAGAACTCTCTCTGACTACTGGTTGGGGAAGACATGCTGCTGAAAGAGACACGGGCTCCTGAGACACACATTGCTGGGAAAGAGACGCAAGAGACATGCACTGCTGAGTGAGACACCGAGGGACCAGCACTGCTGGGAAAGAGACTGTGAGAGACTCTTGGCTGAGGGACGGTGGGCTGGGAGAGAGACTGAGCGTTCTTCCTGAACTTGAGTTGTAGCCTGGTGCTTCCCTAATAAACCCTGTAATCTGTGAGTTCTGTGTGGCCACTGCAGTGAATTATCGAATCCAGGAGAGAGGTGGTGGGTGCTTTGGGAGGAACGGTTGGTGAAAGGGCTGGAGGGAGGCAGCATGTCTGACCTTGCAGTAATAGGCCTTGGGTTACTGCCGGTAATCCTGTCTTCCTCTTGTGAGATTAGAGGAGGTCAGAACAAGTGGCCTCCTTGCCGTTTTTGTAGCCACATACTTCAGGAAAGATTTACAGCCTTGGAAACCCAATGGGGGTCATTATGAGTTAGAAACGACTATTGTTGTTGTTGTTGTTGTTGTTATGTGCCGTCAAGTCGGCCCCAACTCATAGCGACCCCTCGTTGGGTTTCCCAGGTGGTATCACGACGGAAGTAGATTGCCCAACCTTCCTTCCGAGGAGTGGCTAGTGGGTTTGAACCGCCAGCCTTCTGGTTAGCAGTCAAGTGCCTTAGGCACTACGCTACCAGAGCTCCCAGAAACGACTATTAGGGACTTTAAAACTCTTCCAAAGGACGTGCCCCACTCCCAGCTCTTCTTTCTTGCTAGTAGTCAGGTCCCTCTTCTCTGGTCACTTCTCTGTCCTTTTGTCTCTTGTAAGTCCCTTATCCACTGTGCCACCAGAGCTCCTTACAATAGTAGAAGCCTAGATTGCCTTGAAGGAACCATTGGTGGAATTATGAACATCAAAGACAATTCTGATGAGGGCTCAGAAGGAAGTGAGGAGAGCTGTAACACAGGAGATGGTGCAGAGGGCAAGACGCAGCAGCAGAGAAGTGGCAGCAGCAGAACCAGGAGGCCAGCATGAGGCAGTGCAGGAGCTGACCCATGGAGCAAGAGAGCTGAGTGTCTTTGGGCAGGAGGCTTCCTGACAGAGTGGGGTACCTCCAGGCACTTGTCCAGTGAGCTAGACTTGCTGACCCATGGATCGAGAGAGCTCAGTGCCTTTGGGCCAAGGCTTACTGGTGAAGTGAGGTGCCTTCAGGCACTTATTGGTAACGCCAAAGAGCTTTGTAACACTTGCCTGAGCAGGGCAGAGGCTAGACCAACCCAAGTACTCACTGGACCGAGGAGCCAAAAGGCCAAGAAACCAGGAAGCTGAGGAGAAGGAGCACAGGAAGTAGAGCTGCCTTGTTCTCAAAGCGTAGGGCCATGACCTCTGAGGTCTCGAAGAGTAGGACCACAGCCTGCAATTTCTCAAAGGATGGGACCATGACTCCTTAGGTTTCAAAGAGTCAGATCTTCACCAGTGCTGGGGGATGGGGCCCGATCTCCTACCCAAAGCTTACGGGGAGATGCTGCTATTGCCAAAGGGCAGAAGAATGGGCAGCTGGGGCCAAGAGGGTGGGGTTACCACTCAGTTGGACTAGGAGAATGGAGCCTTCCAAAGCCAAGGGAGCAGAATTGTCCCAGTGGGCTTGGAAGGCACAGCTGAAGCCCAGTGCTGAGGGTCCTCCACCCAGACTCCAGAGAGTGTGGCTAACACTTAGAGTCTGGAGGGCAGGGCCATTCCTAGATGGTTTCAGAGAACAGAGTATTATTTTCAAGCCTTGAGAGCTAATGTAAATTGTTCTGCTGGGTTTGGGGCTTTCTTGGTGCCCACTGTCCCTTCTTTCCTTCCAGTTTCTCCCATTTGTAATGGAAATGTCTCCCTTGAACCTGTTCCACCAGTGTACTTTGGAAGCAGATAACCTGTGGTCTAGATTCACAGATGAAGAGGAATTTTGCCCCAGGATAAAATTTGGACTTAAAGTTGATATAAGACTTTTGGGATGGTATGATGAAGTGCAAGTGGGTTTTTGTTTTGTTTTTTGCAGTGTTGCCTCCCTCCCCTCCCACCCCCTGGTAACCAACAAAGTTTCCCTCCATATATAAACCTTTCCTTGACTCTCCAAAACAATGAACTAATATTATATTTGTCCTTCTGTGATTGACTTATTTCACTCAGCATAATGTCCTCCAAGTTCATCCAAATTATGTGGTGTTTTGCAGAGTCCATATTATTCTTTAGTGCTGCATAGCGTTCTATCATGTGTATGTACCATAGTTTGGTCATCCACTCTTCCGCTGATGAGGACGTAGGTTGTCTCCATCTTTTTGCTATTGTAAATAGTGCTGCGATGAACATGAGTGTGCATGTATCTGTTCCTGTTCTGGCTCTCATCTCTCTAGGATATACCTAGTAATGGGATTCCTGGATCAAATGGTATCTCCAATTCCCGTTTTCTAAGGAATTGCCATATTGCTTTCCACAGTGGTTGTATCACTTCATAGTCGCACCAGCAGTGTATGAGAGTCCCAATCTCTCCACATCCCTGCCAGTATTTGTTATTTTCTGTCTCATTGAACCTTGGTATCAGTGCTGGGGTGAGATGGTATCTCATTGTTGTTTTGATTTGCATCTCTCTGGTGGCCAATGATTGTGAGCCTCTCTTCAGGTATTAGCTGGCCACCTGGATATCCTCCTTGATGAAGTGTCTATTCATGTCTTCTGCCCATTTTTCTATCGGATTGTTAATTCCTTTCATATTGAGGTGCTGGAGTTTTTGACAAATCTTAGGATAAGTCCCTTGCTAGATATGTAACTGTTGGCAAATACGAATTTGTTGCTGTCAATTTTGTTATGTGCTTTTTCATAGTGTTGATTTCTTTGTTCCATATAATTTTCTATGCTGAGCTCGTTTTGTTTATGAATTGGGTTAATCACTTCCTTCGTTCCTATTGTTTTAGTATTTGCTAAATATTTGTGCTGGTCCTCTTTTTTATTTTGATGTGAAGGTTTATCCTTTTTCTTTGAGGTTACCCTGTGATTTATAGTTTTCTTCCCAAGTTTAGAACAGTCTATTCTATCCTGTAGTTGTCTTGACTTCCCTACCATCTAGA
>NW_006921672.1:7581602-7584909 GCF_000298275.1 Orycteropus afer afer | reverse complement strand
ATTTGCCTTCAATCTCACTAATTCTGTCTTCCATTGATTCAATTCTGCTCCTTTGATTCAATGTCTTACCTATTTCTGAAAATTTAGTATTAATCTTCTGGATCTCTGTGTGTAGATTTTGTATCATTACTAATTTTTCATTTATTTTGTGATTTTGTTCTTGTATTGTCTTTCAAAATTGTTGTAGGGTTTTCTGTGTTTTCCTCAATTTTGTCAGTGTTTTCCTTGATCTGTCTCTTAATTCATTGAAGATACCTAAACATAATTCTTTTGAATTCCTTATCAGGGAGTTCCAATGCTGCATCTTCCTCAAGGATGTGTTTTGGGTCTGTATCCTGGTCCCTTGTTTCTCCTGCTTTATCTTGCTTCTTTGTGTGGACTGTGATGCTCTGTTGTCTCCAAAGCATTGGACATTTTTGTGTCTATATTTAATTGGTGATCGTATGTTGGAGTGACTTGCCCACGATTTTTATTTTCTTTGTATGTTACCTATGCAAGCAGGGTACTGAGCCATGCTTCTCTGTTCACTAGTTGACCACACTTGTGTACTCATCACCTGTCTCCTTTCCTGTTGTCAGCCTCTTGTATGTCCCTGCTAACCTTGGCAAACAGAGCCTATTCTTAGGTCCCTGGAATCTGAATGAGAATGCAATCACTTTAAAATCCAAAATGTTTGCCACTTGTAAAGATTCAAAATGGCCATGCCCTCGGTCACTTTAAATATCCAAAATGGCTGCCACGTGTAAACAATCAAAATGGCTGCACCCTCCAGACAATGGAAAGTCAACAGCTCAGGTTGTCTCCCTTCTTGCTGTTTCCCTTCCTAGTCATAGGCCACCAGCACCATTGTCCCTGCAGCCCTTGGTGACCAGGGCTGATCTTTAGGTCACTTCTCAGGTCCCAACACCACTTGGAAATATTCAGGCTGTTGGTCCCATTAGAGTAGCTGACAGTCCACAGCTCCGACCATTTCTGTACTCACTGTTTTTGTTCAGGTTTTTCCACTAGCTGATGCCTAATCCACTTCTGTATAGTTCCTTTCAAAGCTCAGGACTCCAGGATTATCTTCTGTATCTCTGTCAGTTGGTTTTTCTTTTCTTTGTTGAAGAGGGTCTGTTGAAGTACAAGTGTTTTACATGTGCCAAGAACATGAATTTTTGAAGGTTAAAAGGTAGAATATCATTGATTGAATTATATCCCCTGAAAATAAGTATCAGCTTGGGGTGGGCCATGATTCTCAGTGGTTTGGTAGTTATGTAATGATATGATTATCCCCATTGTCTGATGTGATCAGCCAATCAATTGTAAGGAGATTAGACTTGGGATTCAACACCCTTACTTAGGTCATAGCACTGATCCGATGTAAGGAGAGTTTCCTTGTGGTGTGGCCTGCATCACCTTTTATCTCAAAGAGATAAAAGGAGAGAGAAAAGAGCAGAGAAGAGGGACTGACTCCCACCAAGAAAGAAGAGCTGGGAGCACGGCACATTCTTTGGGTCTAGGGTCCCTGCATTGAGAACCTCTTAGAACCTGGGGAAGAATGATGCTGAGACCCATGGAGACCTCCAATGGATGCCGGGCCCACAGATACTGAAAGGAGTTAAGGACGTTCCTCCAGAGCCAACAGAGAGAGAAAGTCTTCCCTTAGAGCTAGTACCCTGAATTCAGACTTCTAGCCTCCTAAACTGTGAGAGAATACATTTCTGTTTGTTAAAGCCATCCACTTGTGATATTCCTGTTATAGCAACACTCATAACTAAGATAGAGTCCTAGTGAACAGGAGATATGAAAACTGGATTTTAAGAGTTGTTCACTTACAATCAAATGCTACTCGCTTAAGTGAGCCAGAATGACCACTCAGTGTCAAGAGCTGCCACATTTCATTGCAAAGAGAGACAGGCACTCATGGAGAATAACTGTGTACAATAGAAGGGCTTATCTTATACCAGCAAAACAGAACATGTTGACAGCAGCAAGAAGTGACAACTAACTGTAGAAAAATGGCCACTTATTCAATAAGCTTTCCATGTGTTTCTTCTACTGGGTGTGAGTTTCCATGCAGCTGTGGCAGGCAGTCCAATTAGCATTCCATGGACCCCCAACAAGATGTCAGCAGGGAATCACCACTTAGTGAGGGGGAGAAAAGTTATTGTGTGTCCAGTGTGGCCACCACCTGTAGCTTTGTGGGAGAGACTAGCTGTTGGTGGCACTGTGTCCTTCTGTATACCGGTGGCAGGTGAAGACTGGGCTGCTACTGATTTCAGTGGTCTAGATTCTAAAGATGTTAATTTGAATCAAGTTAATTTGTCCAATAATGCTTAGGGTTATTCTGGTCAGTTTTTTTAATGCATTTTATTGAAATATAATTTATGTACAGTGAAATACACAAAACTAAAGTGACATGGGTCAATACATTTTATTTTTTTGCAGTGTTTCCTTCCCTACCCTCCCACCCCTGACAACCAACAAAGAAAGTTTCCTTCCATATATAAACCTTTCCTTGACCCTCCACAACAACGAACTAATACGATATCTGTCCTTCTGTGATTGACTTATTTCACTCAGCATAATGTCCTCCAAGTTCATCCATATTATGCGGTGTTTCGCAGACTGTACATTCTTCTTTAGTGCTGCATAGCATTCCATTATGTGTACGTACCATCATTTGGTCATCCACTCTACCACTATAAATCTTACGAGATAGTCCCTTGCCAGATATGTAGTTATTGGCAAATATGAATTTGTTGCTGTCATTTTTATTATGTGCTTTTTCGTGGTGTTAATTTCTTTGTTCCATATAATTTTCTATGCTGAGTTCATTTTGTTTATGAATCATGTTATCACTTCCTTCATTGCTTTTGTTTCAGTATTTGCTGAGTATTTATGCTGGTCCTCTTTTTTGATGTGAAGGTTTATCATTTCTCTTTGAGGTTACCCTGTGATTTATAGTTTTCTTCCCAAGTTTAGAACAATCTGTTCTATCTTGTAGTTGTCTTGACTTCCCTACCATCTGGAAGTTCTGTAATGACACAGTTTTTTCCCTCTTTTTGGTTTGTAGTTGTCCTCATTTGTCAATTGATGTCTCTGGTTCCCTGTTTACAATCTCCTAGGCTTATTTACTTTGGGTATTTCCATAGCTGGGTTGGTTTCTGGGTTATATCATCATGTGTGTTAATGGTCAGTTGTTGGCTGTTGTTGCTTCTCTGTCCAAACGACTCCCTTTAGCATGTCTTGTAAGGTTGGTCTGGTTTTAACAAATTCCCTTAATTTCTGCTTTTCTGGAAATGTCCTAATTTCACCATCATAT
>NW_006921672.1:7553247-7581222 GCF_000298275.1 Orycteropus afer afer | reverse complement strand
AATTCCAATTACACATTATTCCTTTTAATGGTATCCCACATGAACCTAGGCTTTCTTCATTTTGTTTTGATCTTTTTTCTGATTTATCCCTTTCTAAAGAAGTGTTCTCTGGTGGCATAGTGCCTAAGGCATTTGACTGCTAATCAGAAAGCTGGCAGTTCAAACCCACCAGCCACTCCTCAGAAGGAAGGTTGGGAAATCTACTTCTGTAGTGATACTGCCTTGGAAACCCAAGGAGGGGTAGCTATGAGTTAGATCCGACTTGAGGGCTAAGGGTTTTTTTTTAAAGAAGTGTTCAGGTATATGCCTTCAGTCTCCCTAATTCTGTCTTCCATTGATTCAATTCTGCTCCTTTGCCCATTCAATGTCTTATTTCTGAAAATTTAATATTAATCTTCGGGATTTTTGTGTGTAGATTTTGTATCATTTCTAATTTTTCATTTATTTTGTCATTTTGTTCTTGTGTTGTCTTTTGAAATTATTCTAGGGTTTTCTCTGTGTTGTCCTTGATCTCTCAATTCGTTGAAGATACCCAAATATAATTCTTTTGAATTCCTTATTTGGGAGTTTCAATGCTGCATCTTCCTCAGGGATGTGTTTTGGGTCCATATCCTGGTCTTGTGTTTCTCCTGCTTTGTCTTGCTTCTTTGTGTGGACTGTGAAGCTCTGTTGTCTCTGAGGCATTGTGACATTTTTGTGTTTATATTTAATTGATGATTATATGTTGGAGTGACTTTTCCATGGTTTTCATTTTCTTTGTTTGTATGTTATCGATGCAAGCAGGGTACTGTGCTGTGCTCCTCTATGTGCTAGTGGGCAGCACTTATGCACTCACCACCTGTCTCCTTTCCTGTTGTCAGCCTCTCGTGCGTCCCGCTGCCCTTGGCAAACAGAGCCTATTCCTAGGTCCTTGGAATCTGAATGAGGATGCTATCACTTTAAAATCCAAAATGGCCACCACTTGTAAACATTCAAAATGGCTGCCATGTGTAAACAATCAAATGGCTGGACCCTCCGAACAGCGGAAAATCAACAGCTCAGGTAGTCTCCCTCCTTGCTGTTTCCCTTCCTAGTCATAGGCCACCAGCGCAGTCATCCCTGCAGCCCTTGGTGACCAGGGCTGATCTTTAGGTCAATTCTCAGGTCCCAATACCACTTGGAAATATTCAGGCTGTTGATCCCATCAGAGTAGCTGACAGTCTGCAGCTCCGACCGTCTCTGTACTCACTGTTTTCGTTCAGGATTTTCAACTGGTTGGTGCCTAATCCACTTCTGTGTAGTTCCTTTCAAAGCTCAGGGCTCCAGGATTATCTTCTGTATCTCTGTCAACTGGTTTTTCTTTTCTTTGTTGAAGAGGGTCTGTGTTGCTTGTCTGTCTATTCCTCCATCTTACCACAGATCCTACTCTGGTCAGTTTTGATGACCCAATTCATTACTTTCAACTTGCAATAACAAAATAGACTCAGAATTGTATTTAAATACCTTGTTTATTGAAATTCCTGAGAGAACTGTACCTTTCCATTATAAGTCTACATATCTCTATCTGTTTTGTTTCACATTCAATTTTGGGGACTTGCTTATTAAATTTTTTTAAATGATTGTGAAATTATTAAGTAATGATTTACATGGTCCCAATCTACAAAATCAGGTGTATTGAAAGAAATTTAGTATATAGTTCTTTCTTCCACCCTTTTCCCTCCTATAACAGAAGAGGGACCTTGAGTGTAAATAGGTTGAATATGGAGGAGCTCACGGTTTCTAGGGAAACAGTGGGAGCCAAGATGCTACAGATGACACAGGTGCCAAATGCAAAGTAACACAGAGGAGGACACAGCTACCTCTCCTCCTGGAAGTAACCCTTTCCTGTTACCTCTTAGAGAACGTGCAAGGGCCATGGCCAGGACAAGGGTGAGGTGAGTGAGTACAGGTTCCTCATGAGCACAATCAAGTGTTCGGGATTCCATTCTTCTCAGTGTTTTCCATCATTTGTTATGATCCACATAATTGAACCCTTTTGCATAGTTAATAAAACACAAGTAAACATCTTTCTGGTATTCTTTGCTTTCAGCCAGGTACTTATCTCAAGTGTAAAATTTAAGGACATGCCTCCCAAAAAACCCAAAAAACAATCATCAAGATAAATGATATTTTAATGCAGTATTTTTTTAAAATATATTTTTTGTGGCAATGTTCACAACCCAACATGCATCCATTCACAGTATCTACATGAACAACATGAACAGTTCAATAACACTGGTTACATATGTGACCTGTGTCATCATTCTAACTCTACATATTGTTGCATCACCATTAATAAAGGCTCTCTGCCCCTTAAAGTTCTTATCTGTGCTTTTAAGGCAATAGTTAAAAAAAAAAAGTGCCAAAACATTCTATAATGAACGAAATGTCAGAATTTTACATCAAAACAAGATCCAACCTTGCTCGTGCAAAATCCTCCCTCCCTCACTTCAACCTAACCCCCATCCTTCAAAGACTTTTCAGTGGTGGGATTTTTGAAAGAGGAATAGTGACTGGAGGAAGGGTGCCCCCTGCAGGAGGAACAGTATATGCAGCTTCTTAAAGATATGAAGGCCTGGGGAGTCTGCAGAGCCTCAAACAGCTTTGTCGTGGCAACAGTGTTGGGCTGTGGTAGGTGATGGGGAGAAGTTGTGAAGGGCTTTGAACAGCTGTGAAGTTCATGAACAAAAGGGAACGAGTTAAAGTCTTTAAAGTGACAGAGACACTGGAGGAGGAAGAGAACAAAATGCACATTGCAGGTCATGAATTGTAGAATGGTTATATTTGTTTAAACGTTTGGTGCTTAAAGCAGTCATCTAGACCATTCTCCTGACAGAGTATTCTTCCTTTGCTTTCCTCCATGAGTCTTTGAGGAAAAGAACCACAGGAAGGGTCAACCATTGGAACCTATTTAGAAAGCCACAGGATACACGCAATGAAGCGTCAACTGTGTTGGCATGGAAATCTGCCCTCCACAGTGCAGCCCAGAGGTCACCCTGCAGATATGACCTTGTCACACACACACACCCTCCACAAAACTTTCCTATTACCCCTTAGAGAATGTGCAAGGTCCTCAGCTTGGCTTTCCAGGCATCAGCCACCGTACTCCTCCACCAATCTCATCTCTCACTGACCCCCACTCACCTGCACTCTGCCCTCCAGCTACACTGAACTGCTTTTTATTTTCAACCAGCCATGTTCTGTCTCACTGTGGGCCTTTGCCTGTACTTTTCATTCTATCTGGATACCTTCTTCACAGATCCTACCCCATCCTCCTTCTCAGCTTAAGAATCACTTCTGCCAGAAAGCCTAGACCTCCTGTGTCTGGGTGAGGCACCCCAGGCAGAGCCTCATAACCCTGGACTTTAATTGCCCCCCACATCCCCACATCAGTTAACTTCCTGAGGACAGAGATAATGTCTGTCTGTTACCTGCTATATCCCTGGCACCTACCCTCAGTGCCCAGCCCGTAATAAAATGCCCAATAAATATTTGTGGGACGGAGAACATGAGACTGTGAAAAGCTGGCTTGTTAGTGGCCAGCTACCGTTACCCTGCTATGTGATTTTAAGAAGGACACTGCCCCTCTCTGTTCAGTTTCCTTGCCTCTGAAATGAAAGGTTGGACTGAACCTCCCTAAAGCCCCATCCAGACCTAAAGTGATAAAAGTCATAATGACTCCACTAATGTTGCTCCTCTCTTGTCTCTTTGAGATGACACCAAGTTGAATCCCTACGCAGGAGGAGATGGTGAGTACAGAACTGCCTGCCCCCTCCTGGACCCACTCCAGAGGAGGGTGGAACAGCCACCTGGCCTCTTTACTTTTATGCCAACTAGGGGAGGGGAGGGAGCTGGCTGGGAAGGCAGGTGGGCTTCTGAGCTTAGGCCCCTAGATTGAAGGAATACATCTTAGACGTCTCTCATCTCAGCCAAGAACCTCCTGCCGTTCTTCTCCCACCTCTACCCTTAAACATCACTGCCCTGAACTGAGTGCAAGGTGGCGGGAAGGACTGAGCCAGAGCAGGGTTGGTAGCGTGGGGCATGTGGCTACAGCCTCTCATCCCCAGGGCTTACAGTCAGTGAGGGTAGAGAACAGCTTCTCTCATACTAAGCTTCCTTCTGTTCCCAATCTGGGTTGGCAGAGAGTATACAAAAGTCGTCTACCACGAGGGCCTTCAGGACATTATGTGATGGGATTTCCACAAGCCAGGATTACCTGGAAAGATGATCTCCTTTCTGCTGATGGGAGGCAGCCCCACTTCCCTTGCCCTTTGCCCAGAGCCTAAGACCCTTGCTGCAACCACTGAATTAGGGGGAGTGTAGCTGGATTGGTGGTAGAGGAGAATGGAGATGGAAATGCCTTTTACTTCCAAGTGCTGGGGACTGTTGTATAAGGGTCCAGTGGGGAAGAAAGGTTACTAATTAATTTGACTGGGTCTCCCACCAGACGTGGAGCCATGACTCCTTGTAGATAACAGGTGTGAGTATACGTTTGGGCGGTGCGTGCAGCTGGGCCACGTTCTCTTACCTCTACACCATGTGCTCACCAGTGGCAGCCCTGATCATCCCATCAGCCGGGTCAATGTAGGCTGCGGGCTGATTGCCGCCCATGCTGGAGAAGGCGAGCTTGGAATGTGCCGCCTCACTTGTTGCCAGATACAGGCACACCACACACTGGAGTGCCTGGGAATGGGTCTCCCCTGGGTTTCCTCTGCTTACAGAGTACTGAGCAGAAAAAAGGAGGTGGGCAGGACAGTGATTCTGAATGCATGAGACATCCTATTAAAAATCCCTACCCGCTCTTGACTTCCATCTCTCCCATTAGCTGTAAAGGGGATTCAATATTTCTGTTGCATGCCTGCTGTTCCTATCTGCTCCATCTCATTACTTCCATATTCCTTCAGGGTAAGGGTAAGGTGACAAAGAAAATACACCACTAGCCCAGGTAGTATCAGGAAACCAGGCTGGCACTAGATTTGTGTGTCCTTGGGCAAGTCATTTCATCTCTCTGCATTTCTATTACCTTAACCATATAAGCAAGGAGTTGGACTAGATGAGCTTCCAGATTTCCATCCAGTCTATGCAAAATACTAAGCCTTCTCTTTGGAATGTATTTCAAACACTTGGGATGTTCTCAGAGAGTGCCTGCTGGGTTATTAGCTTCCAGAGAACCTAGTTCATTCCATGGGTTTTTATTGAGTTCCTACAGTGGGTCTGCCATTTTTTCTAGGGACTGAGAATACAGAGATGAATAAGAGACTGTCCCTGCCCTCTAGGAAGTCACAATGTGGTGGTGGACAGTGACAAGTAACAATATGATCATTTTGGTATCATAATAGCAAACACTTCTGGAGGTCTTCCTAGATGCCACACATCATCCTGAGCGCTTGACATGAGTTATCTCATTTTGACCCCCACAAGAACCCTATGAGGTAGTTACTATTAGTATCCTTGCCTGACCGAGTGATAACTGAGAACAGAGAGGTTAAATAATTTTCCCAAGGACATGCAGCTAGTAAGAGGCAGAACCTGGATTTGAACCCAGGCATCTAGACTTAAGAGCCGATACTCTTAACCATCATATTCACTTTGTGAATTCCTTAAAAACACATGCCACAGGTGTCAGAGAGAACTTCTCTTACCACAATCCTTAATAAACATTTGGGCAACTTTTAAATGATTTTGGAAAACCACCTGAACAGTGCCAAGAGTAATGTTGTGTCACACACATAACAATCACACCAACTCCTCCTTACCCTTTCATGCATTTGAAAACTAGATCCAAAGGTTCTGTTAGCTTTCACCCCTGGGACTTCGTGAGAACCCAAGACTCCTTGCCCAGCCATGTCCCAACCTTCCATGTGCCCCTGTATCCCCTCTCTGCCCTAATGGTCTCTCCACAGGCCTTCAGGACAACCTGTCTCCCAAGACAAAGGGTCCCCCAGTGCACCTGGGCACCATCGTGGGCATTGTGCTGGCAGTCCTCCTCGTGGCAGCCATTATCCTGGCTGGCATTTACATCAATGGCCATCCCACCTCCAATGCTGCGCTCTTCTTCATCGAGGTCAGTGTGGAATTTGGCCACGGGTCCACATCTGCTTCTGCATCAGCATGCCCAGGGCCATTTAGTACCTGCCTCTCCTCATCTCATCCCTCACTCACCCTCTTCCAACCTGAGAAAGCTTCATCAGCTTCATCCTGACCCACCTCACACTGGCTGGTGCCCTTTTAGTCCAGTTAACCTCGGGTTAGTCAAGTTAACTTCAGGGTCAGCACCTCAGAACTCCCTCAGCACTCCTGTCCGTGTTGAACAGCCCATCTGCTTTTGGTCCCCTATCTGTGAAAGCAGAAAAGTCCACAGGAAAGAAAGGCCAAAAGTGCCACACAGCGACCATTTAGTGGCTGTGCAGCCCTTCTGATAGTTTATGGCCTCTCCTGCCCAGACTCAGCACCCATTCAAAGCCACAGTGGAATCAAGTTCTCTGCCTTTTTGCCTGCTGTGTGGCCTTTTTAGATTTGAGTTGACAAGCCGTAATTCTAATGAATGTTGTGCTCTCTGGGAGCTTTAATTAAGAATGCTTTAGTTCTGAATATCTCAGAATTCTGAAGAACCAGCCTGAAGTACAGCGTGGGAAGGGGGTGCTGCCCCACAGCTCAGCAGCTCCTCCTCCCAGACCTCCATGCTTGGCTTCTTCCCAGCTCTCTCCATGGCACAGCTGTAGCACCTCCCACAGTCTACCCTGCACAGGTCATGAGCCCACTGACCTCATTACTCGGAGGCCTCCGTATTTCCCTCCCCTTTGCTTAGGTGACCCTCATTTCTTGTGAGTCCTAACCAGTCATTCTTAAGTCTTAGCCTACCTAGGAATCACCTGGAGAAGTGCAGATTCCCAGGCCACAGGGGTTCTGAAGGGGCAAGTCAGAGGCAGGCCCCGGAATTTGCATCCTGATAAGCCCACCCAGTTGACACTGATCACAGGACCTGTACTGTCTGGTGGACTGTCTTGGCGCAGCCACGCCATCTCAGATCCTTCCAGCCACCTACTACACCCCTCACTTGGGTGTCCATTCAGCCGGTTGCTGTGTGTTCTGTAGACCATGCAGTGTGGGATAAAAACATCCTCCTTTCAAACTCCTCCCACTCCCAGCAGATTTCTTGGTGGTCAAGGAGTCACAGCAGGGGGTCTTTGGGGGAAGAGGGGGCTCTGACCTTCATCTGGCTCCCAGTAGTCTCCCAAAGCTCCGGGGCCCTTGTGAAAGAGTCTTGGTGCTCTGTGCTTGGTACTGCCCCTCTAGGGGTGCAGTCTCCAGTGGGTGGGGTCACACCACTGACTATGCGTCTGTGCCCTCCACAGCGGAGACCTCACCACTGGCCGGCCATGAAGTTCCGCAACCACCCCAATCACTCCACCTACACTGAGGTCGAGCCCTCAGGCCATGAAAAGGAGGGCTTTGTGGAGGCCGAGCAGTGCTGAGCACACCAGGTCTCCTCTTTGAAGGGTAAGAAAGAAGACAAGTCAAAGGAAAGCAGAGAAGTGACTTTTCTTGGCCTTCTCTGAACAAGCCCTGGGCTGGGAACATGAGACAGAGGTGATAAGGCCACAGCTACAGTTTAATCATCACTACCCAGAGAGCGGGGAAACAACCATATTGATTTTTTTTAAGGAACAATAACCTAGTCTCACCTTCTTTTGATGCAAGGGGTCTCCTCATTCTGGGTCTCTCAATGGTCTGTTCTGTAGCTGTCCCAGAGGCCCCCTCCCACCTGGAGGTGTTCAGACGCCCTGCTCCTAGTCACCGAAAGCCCCTACGTACAGCACAAGGTCATTAAAATCCAGACTGAGGCTGCTGCATTCCAAGGTCCATAGATTTGAGAGCTGGTCCTCACGGCTATGGATTCAACATATTTAGCTCCAGCTTCTGTGGCCCTGAAAGTCTGAAGAAGGAGCTCTCTCCATCTGCTAACCCCAAATACAGTTCCTCTCAGCCCTGCAGCAAGCCACTGAACGGCATGTCGTCACCAAAAGAAAGCCAAGGGAGAGGAGAGAAAAGAACTTGTGGGGCAAGATCCATTTTTAGGCTTTGCTCCCTCATCTTACTCTTTCTGCTGAGAACCAGTACTTCTGCCTCCAACACAGTGCAGCCAACATCATGGGCATCACCCCAACCTGCAGCCCAGCCTCCAACCTGTGAGCCGTGCTGTGTGCGGCCCCAAAGAGTCAGCAGCCGCTTTTGATGGTATGAGGCTCTTTGTTCCAATGTTATAGTTGATGTCCATTTCACTTACTACCTTATTCTGCTGTTGGTTTCACAGAGGATTACCCAAAACCAAAAAAGCAAACCCGTTGCCATTGAGCGACTCCAAGCCATGGAGACCCCATGTGTGTCAGGTAGAACTGTGCCCCACAGGGTGTTCAGTGGCTGATTTTTCAGAAGTAGATTACCAGGCCTTTCTTCAGAGGCACCTCTGGAGGACTTGAGCCTCCAGTCTTTTGGTCAGCAGCCAAGTGCATTACTGTTTGCACCACCCAGGGACTCCAAAAACAGAGTGTGCCTAATTAATGTTTCTCCACCTCTGAGTTAGATGTTTATAGCACTGAAGGAAAAATAGGGTGGCTAGATGGTTTCTTGAGACATACTGACCAGGGCACTTCAGTTAGATTCTGTTGAGAAGCAAAGCCCCCAAAGTGGTTGGGACAGAGGAAGCCAATGAGGGAGTCTCATTCAACAGGAAATCTCTGCCTCTGCTGGAAGGGACTTCCTGCGCAAGACCTTGACCTGGAAAGTCGCTTCCATCTCTCCAGCTCTGCAAGAAGCTTTTGGTGGAAGGTGAAATGTAACCTGGTTTTAAGGGAGTTCTGTCCCAGTGAGAAGTTGGGCTGCTTCTGAAGAGCATTTAAAAGTGAAATCTACAGTTCATCCTCATTCAAAGTAAAAATATCAGCAGCAAATAAATGTCACACCACAGTCTGTTTAGTCACGCCCTGTTGATGCTTGTCGTGAGGAACACTGCAAAGGAAAGACGTTAGCTTAAGTACCAGGCATCCCAGGGTGGGGGTAGGGAGTCCACAAATAGTAAGACATGTCCTTGGTAGGGATGCTGATGACAATAAGAGTAGATGAGAGGTACTGGACCTCACATCTAGATGGTTCATGGACCAGAGGAGGAAGAGCTCCTGGGAGACGAGCTAGGGCCGGGGAGCAGAAAAGAGACGATGCCCAAAAAAGAATAGGGGTCTTTTCAAGCTTCTGAAGGACAAAAGGTCTGTCAAGAGCTCTCTTTAGGACAGAAGCATAGTCTGGACCTGAAAGTGATCCAGGCCCCCAACACTCCAATCCAGAGGGTGATTTTTGCTTCTGCCCAACTAAAAATGCATTTGTGACCTTCATGTATTAAAATGACCAGTGGGGTAGTTCCTGTTGTGGCTCAATGCAGTGGACAGCCCCATTTGTCCCTTTCCCAAGCATCATCACACCTCTCCCAATGAGAGCTCAGCCAACCACCTCGGATTCTGAAGGGAAGTAACACAGACAGTATAGAAAAGGGCAGTGATGTGGTGAGGCCTCTGCCAAAGGCTGGTGCACACTGCAGGTGGAGAAGCAGAGTGCTGGGGCCTCTGGCCCTGGCCTGAACAAGACTGGCTTGACCCCCGGGGTGCAAGTGGGCAGAGACATGGAGCTATTTGGCAGCAGGCAGCCTGGTTGGTTTACAACAGAAAGAACTAAAGATGCATCACTAACAGAGGCTTCTGGACATTGAAAGCCTTTGGATTTCTCTAATCAAAACACTTAGACTCAGTCACCTGCAGAGTGTTTCTAGACTTCCAGGCCTTTCACCCCATAGGCACATACCATCTCCAAAGGAAAGCAGGTGGTTGGTTGGCTGGCAGCTTCCTCACATGGTGTCTTATAGGCACCCTTACAGTGATCCCACTAGGTGGGGGGTGGGGACACATGATGTCCATCACTGGGACAGGAAGCTTCAGTGCTGTGAAATGGGACGGTGGGGAATTTTCCTGTCGTGCAGAGAGATCAGAAGGCCTCAGAAGACTTTTTATATCCAAACACAAGAAAGCCAACACAAAAATGGGAACAAGAAGAGGCATGCAGAAGCCCAGCACAAGAGAGGAGTCTGTGGATGGGCTGTAAGTGCAACTTCATACTTCTTCAATTGGCTGCTCCTCAATTTCTGGGTCTGTCCATTGAAGTCCCAGAGGTATCTGATTCTAGAACATGAGCATGAACGCCAACACCCAGGAGTGCCCTGGGTAGAGCAGATGGTCTGTCCAAGTTTGGCCAAATTGGCCACCACCCTGTAGCCATAACTACCCCCACAAGCCCCAAGATTTGAGGCCACTTCAGGTCTCAACCTGGAGCCTGAAGTAAAAAATGTCCTTGGGTTACTATTAGAGGTTTCAGATGGACCTATTAAAATAATTTTTTTAAAAAATTATGTTTTACCAGGGGCTCCCCTGGATACTTTCTCTCTCTCCCTCTCTCTCTCTCATCTGTGCATTTTATAGCTAAAAACATTGGACAAGGCTATACCTATGTTCAGCCTATAACTTGATTTGTTAAATTAAGACAATGGCAAAAACTGCCAGCCAACCACACTACTTGTACAGCAGAGTGTTCGCCACTTGAGCTGACCCTTCAGCTGGTTATGGGCAGGGCTAAGGCTCTCTCTTCTGGGTCCCGGAACAGATTGCCCCAAGAGCATAGGACTTGGAGACTTACCCAGAAGACTGGCCAGGGACTGCACTCAAACTCCATGGTCACCGAAATAGAATCAATGTCACAATTAAAATGCAGTCTTTCTCTCACCAAAAACCTACCAGAACTTACAGCACAATTAGAAGGATCTGTGACTGAGGGCATTGAGTTGATTTTCAACCCCATGTGACAGAGTAGAACTGCCCCATATGGCTTTTTTAGGCTATAATCTTTATGGGAGCAGATTGTCAGATCACTCTCCTGCAGAGCTGCTGGGTGGGTTCGAACCACCAACCTTCCAGTCTTCCAGTTAGCAGCTGAGCACTTCCCATTGCGCCACCAGGCCTCCCTGAGGGCACCCTAGATGTCCTAAATGCAATGTATTCACATGTTCAGTGTGAATTCTCTGCATGGATTCTCAGTGTTAATAATAAAAGGAAACCTGCTTTGACTATTTTCAACTATTTTGCTGTGTGCAAAATAAAGTGCAAAGGATTTGGGGTGACATTCTACAAATCGCTGCGCATACCTTAATCCTGATTACTGCTTTTCTCTGACATCCCCACTAAGTATCTGCCCTTAGGAGGACAGGCACAGCCTCCAGAAACCTGCCCATCCGGAATGCTTTTCCCAACACCAGAAACCAGCTTGGAAAGAGACCTCAGCTATTTGCTTATTTGGGTCTGTAAATCCCTGGAAGTAAACCTCATGGATTTTTAATCTGCTATCTAGAGATACAAAATAAATCTGAGTAAATGGATGTTGTCACATTGTTGGGTGCTTTGCATTCAAACAACAGCCTAGTTGTGTTTTTATTACTTTGTATATTTTGTTTGCAAAGCAAGGGTAAGCAAACCAAAACAAAGAGGAAAAATTTGAACTCCTCACAACCCAAATCAACTATGCCAAACTTCAGGCTCCAAAGAAGCCAATTTATAAACAAACACACTGTGTTTGCCAACTAAAGAGCAATGAATGTGTAGGGAAAGACCGTGGACTGGTGGAGAAAGCGCTGAGCTATGCAGGGAATTGGAGTCAGAGGCTGGCCCTGCCCGAGTAGCTGTGTAATGGGGGCTAAGTCAACGGAACTTCTCTGGGCCGATTTCCGTCTCTGTAAAACAAAACTCTTTGGTCCAATCCGAGCCAACAGCTTCTCTCATTTGTTTATTTTTCAGTTCAAACAGCAATTTAGGCCAAAGCATCCCTCTCTTCTTCCACTGGCCCGAAAGGGTGACCAACTCGTTCCAGTTTGCCCAGGATGGTCCGGTTCTGGTATTGAAAATTCTGCATCCCAGCGAACCCTCAGTCCTGGGAAAACTGGGAGGATGGGTCATCCTATCTGTGGTAGTTACGTTTGCATGTCAACTTGGCTGGGCCTGTTTGAGTGGCTGGGTAGCTGGTGGTAGTTACTTCCCATGATGAGACTGGCAACCAACTCCAGGTGGGATCTACCACAAGCAGCTGAGTAGCTGCTTTAGGGATGTGGTGTGCTTCCCATATATAAGCAGCAACTTTGGTAATGGTCTCTAGCTTATGGCACTCTTGAACCCTGCATATAGTCATGTCGTTGTTGCTCAGCAGCCTGCCATCCTCGCCAACCTTGGGACTTCAATGGACTTGAATGAATGGACTGCCATGTGGTTTGGCAACATCAGGACTGTGCCTTTTTACTTGTCAACCCTAGGTTTGTCAGTCTCAGCAGCCAGCAGCTGTCTGAGTGAAGAAAAGCCTGTAGCTCCAGTGAGCTGGGAGCAGGAGGCAGAGCTGAAGCCAAGGCTGAGGGGCTTTCACCCAGCCCCTAGAGCCTGGCACTTTGAACTTGGAGTTAAAAGCCTCCAAATTGTAAGAATAAACTCCTGTTTGTTAAGGCCATCCCATTGGTGGTATATTCTTGTCAGAGCAGCACTAGGTAACCAAAACACTATCCTTGGAGGAGGTTTGACCCCCACCCCCATGGCCGAAGAAATAACGTTAATAATTTCAAGCACTAGTAAAGCACTTTAGAATTTAGACCTTGCTACTCTAAGTGTGGCCCCAGGATGGCAGCATCAGCATCCCTCGGGACCTGGTTGGAAATGAAGACTGTCCGTCCCACTGACCCCGACCCACTGAGTCAAGAGTCTGCACTTGAGCAGCTCCCCAGCGAAGTGTGAGCAGAGCCGTCTGGGAAACCGTTTGATCTACATTATTGCAGCCTGTTGGGGAGGCATTATTCCCCCATTTCCCAGATGACGAAACTGAGCCTCAGCCAGAGGTTTACTGATTTATTTATTTACTCGATCTGTGTTTATGAAGCACCTACTGTGTGCCAGGCACCATTAAATGCCTTGCCCAAGGCCACACAACTAGTAAGGAGCCAAGACAGTCCTCAAGTCCAGGTCTTTGGGTTCCTTGCTATGTGAGGTTGCTCCCCACCTACCTATGAGACGGGTATTAAACTGTGTGTATCAAACAGTTAATAGGGAAGCAGACTGGGGATTGTGGGAGTCCTCCAGGGCAGAAGAGGTCCCCAAAAAGAGGCATAGTGATAACTTGCCTCTTGGCAATACTCACTTGGCTCAGGAAACTGAGCTTGGCATCACTTATATATACAGTCCCAAGAGCATAGAATGTCCTAGTTGTTGCTGCCTCCTTTCCCACTTCACTGACCCTCTCACCAGAAGATTTGGAAGCACTCTCTCTCCATAAAGCGTCACAGAACACAAAGGCAATGGCTCTGTGCTATTCATCTTCTTGAACTCAGGACAAGTGATTACTTCATCTGCCACAATGGGGCTGAAGAGACGGGAGGGGAGAAGGAAGGTAGAATCCTTACTTGAACCGCTAAAACCAAAGAGAAATTCTTTTTGGGACAATTTTTGTGATGATCATTAAACATTTTACATTTGATCCCTAGAGATAGATACTTTTTAGCCAGTTTTCTACAAAGCTAAAAGCACTGAAAAAGAAACATCTGAATCCAGGCCAATAAAGTTTCCTCATAAAGTCCCAAAGTCTTGGGTTAAATCTTCCCTTCCAGCTTCAGTCTTTTCTCTTCAAAGTTCTTTATTTGGAAGTTGACAGTAACCATCAGGGATCTGATGGAGTGTCCAAAAGGTATAATAAAAGTCTCACCATGTTGAGCTAAGCAGAGAAAAGTCTGAAAATCCTAAAAACAAAAAAACAGACTCAGTTCTCTTCCAGTGCCCTGCCCTGTAGTCCCCTCAATGTAGACTCCATTTGGAATTCAGACAGATATGCTACTTTCAACAAAACTGAGATTCAGTGGGTTGATTCTTTTGCCTTGACTCCCCTGTCCCAAGGAATGACCATACTTGGGCTTTCCATTAAGTAATCCCAAGAGCCCTTCTGAGGCCAAAGGGTGTCCTGTCCCAGGACCAAGCTTCTCCCCTTTCCCTCACCTCTCTAAAGCTGCTGCACCCCTCCGTTCCTTGGGTTCTTCTCCACCACACCCGCTATGGTCTGAGGCAAAATCTTCCCACCTACGCTTTTCCTTCTGCCTCCAGACAAGCACTCAGTCCTTTTCCATTGTGAGGTAAAAAATGAAAACTAGCAAAAATAGGACAGAGGCAACACCTTAAAAAATATATATATATAGCTGCTTGAATCATTTCTTTTAGAAGGATCAGCACAAGAGTGGTCCCTATGAAGCAGAGGTTGAAGATGTCCCAAATGTCCAGATTTTCCAAACTCCTGTACCACTGCATCATCTCTAACATCAACTCCTCCTCCTCCTCCCATCAATACTCCCTCTCGTCTTAGCGTTCTTTATTCTGCTTATTGTCTCACAAAACTCACGGACTGCCAAGGAAGTGGCTCACGCAGTTGTGGAGGCTGGCAGGTCCCAAATATGTGGGTCAGGCGTTGGTAGAGGATTCTCCTCACATGATTGCAGGGGCTGACAAACCCAAATTGGCAGGTCAGATGACTAGCTGCTGTCTCAAGCCCCAAGAGCTGGGAGTGAGATGATAACAAACCAGGCAAGATCCAGAGCACGAAAGCAAACTTTGCCAGAGCGTTTCCATCTACGCCTGCAAGGAAACTAAGGGGGTGATTTCAATCACACCCTCCAGCAAGGTGGGACTCAAGATACCTCCCACCTTAATCCTGCCTCATCAATGCAACAGACAACTCACCCCAAAATGGGACTCTAACCACAGGCATAGAGGCTAGGGTTAGGGTTTACATTACAAAATGAAGGACTAAGGCTAAAAGGGCCACATTAAGCAGTTCACTGCACTGCAGTAGCCAAGAGTCCTGATCTATTCACTTTTGGCCCCTGTGATGATAAGAATCATAGTGTTGATGACGACAGTGTTGTTCATGACAGCTCACATTTACTGAGCTGTGTTCCAGGCACTCTTTTAAGAGATTTACCTATAGCATCACCTGTGGGGTAGGTGTTATTGCTATCTCTGCCTTACAGAGGAAGCCACTAAGGCACAGGGGGACTAAGGTATTTGCTTGGGGTCATCAGCTAGGTCACTCTAGCAATGTGGTTGTAACTCGAAGTCAGTTGTCCTTTGGCCCTCAATGTTGGTTCTTCAGGTTGCCTGCTATCCCACCATCAACACTTTTGGTCCTCCCTCTATCAAAGGTCCAATGAACCCTCTCCTCCAAGGAAGCCTTGCTTCCCAGGCAGGAAGTAGAATCAAGTAGGAAGAGGCACCATTGCCTCAGTTCAAGAGAAAGTTTTAAATCTCTTAGACCCACAGACAGGGTGAACCATTTATTGAACGTTAGCCCTGCTAGGAATGAATCTTCTCAGGGCACCCTTCCCATCCTTTGGCCCACAAATATGAGAGGCAGTAACCTGTTGTTTTCCAGCCTAGAAGGGATTTTGGGTGGCTGTCTTGTCCAATCCCCTAGCCCCTTAGCTTTACAGAGGGAAACCTGAGACCCTGTGAAGGCCAAGACTACAGAACTAGAGCCCAGGCTGCTGGTTTTTGAAGCTGGTCCACGTGGTAGGTTACTGCAGGACTCTGATGCCACAAAGTCCGAGTTGAATGAATCCTGGTGATACCACATACCACCTCTGTCACCTTCTGGGAGTTACTTAATAGCCCTCTCTCACTTTCAGCCTCAGCTAAATGGAGGTGATAGAAACACCAGCCCCTGCCTGGTCAGGCTCTGTGAGGATTAAGCATTTCACAGTGTTTAGAACCCAGCATAGCAATCAGTAAGTACTCCACAAGGCCTGGCTTCTTTTTAACATTTGAATTTCTGAATATAACATGGCCTCTGTCCAGGGCAATGAATTTTCTGGCACTTCCTGCTGCCTTTATGTTTAGACAGTCACTTCCACCAGAAGAAGGCACTCTGCCGGGCTGAAACAGCCCACACTCCACAGGACGCAGACAGACACCCACCAATATCCCTGTGCCTGAGCAGCTCTCACCACCCTGAAGGGGACAGGCACTTACATGTCTAGTCACTATTCAGCCTTAGCTTTCTATATTTATCTTCTAAACACTTGCTCATTCTTATGTTCTTTAAAAAGAAAGAAAGAAAAAAAAAAGATTTGAGAAAGAGACATTGCAGAATTCATCTGGCAGAAATCAAACCCTGGGAAGTTTCCTAAGTGATTAATTTTGAAGGAGAGTGTATTAATTTCCCAGGGCTGCCGTAACAAAAGTAACATAAGCTGAGTGGCAAACAGCAGAAATATATTTTCTCACAGTTCTGGAGGGCAGAAGTCCAAACTTAAGGTGCCAGCAGGGCACCCTCCCTCCAAAGACTCTAGAGGAGAACACTTCCCTCTCCAGCTTCCGGTAGCTCCTGCTGTTCCCTGGCTTGTAGATGCCTTTCTGCCATCTCTCCCTCCATCTTCACAACATTTTCTCCTCTATGTGTCTCTCTGCCCTCTCCTCTCATAAAGACCAATCACTGGATTCCGAGTCCATCCTAATCCAGAATGATCTCATCTTGATCCTAAACCAGTTACATCTGCAAAGTCCTCATTTCCAAATAAGGCCCCATTCTGAGGTTCCAGGTCGACGTGAATTCTGGGAGGACACCATTCAACGAGTACAGACTGGGGCTGGACCCAAGGCCTTGTAAATAGACCAGATAAGGCCCTGGGTTTACTTTTCTATTTCCTTTTAAACTTAAATTACATTAAGTGTTGCAATTCCTTTTTAAAACCAGGTTAAACTAATAAAGTTCCTACAATCAGGCCTGGCACGTAATAGGTGCTCAACAGACTTTGTAGGAATGACGAATCTAGAATAACAGGTGTGCAACTTAACCCAACCAGAAAGTCTTCTTTCCCTCACCTGGAATCCCTCCCATGGATATTCTGATGGGAAGACCAAAGTTGAAGGGCCTTCATGGTTTTTCAAAGGCATGTAAGGCCAAGACAAGCCCACATGTGGTCTTTCTGCAGGCTTGTGTGTTCAGAAGGCCGCAGGCTCACAGGCAGGCCGAATAAGGTCTCCCCACCTGGCTAAAGAGGGGATGTCTAATCCTTTGGCCTAGGGGATAACCAGAAAACTCAAAATTTAAATCTGGTGGCATAGTGCCTAAGGTATTTGACTACAAACCAGAAGGCTCGCAGTGCAAATCCACTAGCCACTCCTTGGAAAGAAGACTGGGCAATCTACTTCCGTAAAGATATTGCCTCAGAAACTGAAGGAGGGGTCGCTATGAGTTGGATCCGACTTGACAGCAGTGAGTTTGGTTGTTTTCTTTTCATGATCTTCCCTCGTCTGCTTTCACTCCTTCAGGAGATGAGAAGGTTGACAGCCCCTTTGGCCCACAAACTGGGACCACACAGCATTGGCCCCAGGGTTGGTCAGCCTACTTTCCGGTTGCTTGCAAAAAAAAGCCCAAATTAACTCTCAGTCTTCAGCACCCAAATATGTGACTCAGAGGCAGCCACCCTGCACAAAGAAAGGACACAAAATGGGGGAAGGCAGAGAGAAGTGCCAGAGGCCCTATGAGTGTGTCTGGAACAAATCCTTCCCTGGCCCAGGTTTCCTAATGCTGACTCTCAGTTCTGGGGAAAATCACTTTCTGCAGAATAAACACCCGACAGGAGAGTGGGAGGCGCAGGGTAATGGCCGGGGGTGGATTAGAATCCAGCACCAAGGGCTGCATGGGAACTTCTCCTTTCCTTTGTCCATGATGATTTACCAAAAAGGCCCTTTGAGACAGTAACTCACCTTCCAGACCTCAGAGAAGCAGAAGACCCCAACAGGGCCTCCTCCAAGGTTTTTCCTGGTTCTTCTACTGGTACCTGAGGTTTAAAGAAAAATCCAGCACAGGTTTCTACGACTTATACCTTGGTGTATTCTTCTCAGGCAACTGTGTGGATTTGACAACTAGCAATTACAAGAACCTAGCTGAGGGCACCAGGGTATTTCCTACACTCCAGTAAAACAAAGCTTCTCATCAGTTTGGCATGTGCAGGCTCCCACCCTGCCACCACCCCCACTGATAATAAAAAGGTCTCTTAGAAAGGCTTTACAGCTTTCAAAACACTCTCACACATTCAAGTCATACAAGCAGGGCAAACAGAGCTTATGTAGATGTGGGGCCATAGGAATTCCCCCCCTTGCTGTCCCTCACCAGCCTAACAAGCACCTTAAGTGACTTGCCCAAGGTCATCCATCTAGCTAGCTGCAGAGCCAGGACTTGAGTCCAGGTCTAGGATGACTCCAAATTCAAGCTCTTACTTCCTGAGAACCCAAAGACATAAAGAAGCTTTGGAGGGCTTAAGAGCCAGTCTCCCACCCCTATCAGGTCTTCTCTCCTTAATATCCCTGGAAGGCAGCCAGCTAGCATCTTCTTGAACACCTCCAGCAATGAGGAATTTGTTACCTTCTAGTTAGCATGCTCCATTGTTGGCCGCCTGGTTGTTAAAAATTGGTTCTTTTGTCAGATGAGGGGCAATCTGCCCGTCCTACATTCTGCCCTTGAGTTCTGGATCCTCACAGAGGAGGTGGCAGCCCACTTGAGCTGGGCTGGAAAGACAGATTAGCTTATGCTGACCTCTGAGGTGAGGCTCCAAGTGCAAGACCAGCCTGGTATAGGTTTCACACTGCTCCATGAGGAAGGGAGCCCCAATGCACCCCCCCATCCTCCTCCTCCCACCTCCATGGCCCAGCACGTCCTGTCCTGCAAACTGACCCAGGTGCTGCTCTGCACTGCTGCTTCCGTGAGGCGAGGCGGCTTTGTGGCCTCAGCTGCAGCAAATGCCTGGCTTTCCATTTGTGGTAAAGCCTCCCACTGCTGAAAGGATAATTATCTGCCTGCTGTGCTGACAGGTTCCCATCTGGCCAGGGCTAAACGGTGGTGTCTTTAGAAAAGACATCAGAAAAGGCAAGCTCCTGGCCCCATATTGACAGGTTCCCTCAGCTACTCTAAGGGAAAAAAAAAAATTGCTGGGGAGGGTGGAGAAGCAAGGCGGGAGAAGGCATACAAGGAGAAGAGGAAGAATCCGGGATGCTAATGAATTCCTTGTGATCTCACTCGCTCTTATTCGGGCATACGCTTCTCTGCAAAAATCAGTGGGGCAGCCTTGCCAGCTGGAGCCTGAAAACGTGCCCAGGTTGACAGAACCCGAGGCCCAGCATGCCCTGTGAGAGGCTGGCTGCCAGCTAATAAAACAGCTGTCATCAGGTCAACCCCAACTAATAGCGACCCCATGTGGATCACAGTGGACCTGTGCCCCATAAGGATTTCAGGGGCTGACTCCCAGAAAGCAGATCGCCAGACTTTCTTCCAAGGCACCCATGGGTGGACTCAAACCTTCAACCTTTCAGTCAGAAGCAGAGCAGCTTAACCATTTGACCGTGATGGATGTGGGGAAACCCAGGGCAGAAAACAAAGAGAACCATCTACAGATAGGAACTCCCCAGCTGACACTGTACTTCAGGGGTCTGCTTTCCTGGGCTTCTCCCCACTCCCCACCTCTGCGGTGACAGCAGAGTCATGAACCCAGTGTCATTTAAGAAAAGAGAAAAATGATGTCACTAAACCCAACCAGTGCCCCTTCCTTCTCTCACCACCACTTTCAACATCAAAAAATAATCAAGGAATGCATTCCAGGAGTTTCTGTAAAACTTCTGAAAAGGGTCTGTAGTCTGTAATCTGGTGGGGGTAGTGCCTAAGGCATTTGACTGCTACCAGAAGGCTGGCAGTTCAAACCCAGCAGCCACTCCTCAGAAGGAAGGTTGGGCAATCTACTTCCATAGTGATACCGCTTTGGAAATCCAAGGAGGGGTTGCTATGAGTCGGAGCCCACTCTATAGCAGTGGGTTTGGGTTTTTTTTTGTTGTTGTTAGTTCCATTTAACCTGCTGAAGCCCTAGCAGGTCCTGAATGTCAAAACAGGCAGTAACCACAACTGCAGGCAGCTTGATCCTGAGAGCAAGTATAACTCCAAGGGTAAAACACTGCCGTCATGTCATTTCTGATTCATAGTGACCCCATCACGTTTCCCAGGCTGTAAATCTTTTCTGTAAATTTCTTCCTTCTGTTGACCAGGTTTGAACAGCTGACCTTCCAGTTAGCAGTCAAGTGCTTTATCCACTACACTAAACCCACAGCAGCATTACTGACTGCCAACCACGGTCCAGGCTTTACCCTAAGTGCTTTATATATGGCATTTCCATGCAAATAACACACGCTTTATAAGATTTTTGCAAATCCTGCAGCCCCTCCTGTGTTAGTTTCTTATGCATGCTATTTGAGTTTGTGTGTTATTTATGTGGGCACATTACATGCAAAAAATACACTACTTAATTTACCTGAGGTAGATACAGTCCTTGAAGAGATCATGGCAGAAAGAAGGGCTGTGTATGCACAGGGAGACAGCTCAGGGGGCAGGAGTGCATGGAGGGATGGACACAGGGAAGAGATAACTATGGGGAGGAAGTGGGAGGGGAGCTGTTGCATTGGGGTAAGTTGTAGTCAATGTCACAAGACAAAGTGTGTGTGAACGGCTGCATGGAAAGTGAATTTGCTTTGTAAACTTTCACCCAAATCAAAATCAAAATAATAATAATAATACAGTACTTGCTGCAAATTTGTGAAATTATTCTTATTAATGTTTTACAAATGCAGAAACTAGGCTTGGAAGAATTAAATGACAATGTCATGCAGCCAAAAAATAGCAGAGAGGGGATTTGAACCCAAGTCTGTCCTGCTTTAAAAAACAAAACTCTTTGTTCTGGAAATTTTCTGACATACACAAAAGTAGGGGGACTAGTACCATGACGTACCACTTACCTGTCACCGAGTTACAATAAGCACCAACACAAAGCCATTCTTGTTTCATCCCTACCCATACCCATTCTCCATCATTAGGTATTTTGAAGCAAATATGAGACATCTTATCATTTCACCCATAAATAGTTTTGCATATATCTCTAAAGATAAGGATTCTCAAACTCCATGCTCCTAACTCTCTCAAAATACTGACTCTGGGTGAGAGATCACCAAGAAAATGCCTTTGTTTTCCCTTTCACAGAAAAATCGCAAGACTTCAGAACCTCCACAAGGGAATAAAGCATTTACCCAGCGATCTGTGGAGCTTTAGCGTCCATGGGTGGGACGTAGGTTGCCACACTCAGGAATGGCTGCCTGGCAGCCCAGCATCGCAACCATTTGTCCACCATGCCACGTGGAATAACCCGTTTCTGCATGTGGATCCTATCACTCTACAAAGGAAACCTGCTTGAAATATCATTAACCAGTTCTTTGCAGCCAAGATTCTTCATAACTTGTTACCTTGTTTGCTGAGTCAGGGGGTTCTACATATGTCAGGAACATACCAAAAAAAAAAAAAACAACTCACTGCCATCGAGTCGGATCCGACTCACAACAACCCCTCCTTGGGTTTCCGAGGCGGTATCTCTACAGAAGTAGATTGCCCAACCTTCCTTCCGAGGAGTGGCTGGTGGGTTTGAACCGCCAGCCTTCTGGTTAGCAGTCAAATGCCTTAGCCACTACACCACCAGAACTCCCTGTCAGGAACATAACACTTCCTTTTTTATGTCCATTTGGTTAGGAATCCCATCCCGCACTGAAGTATTATGGAAAGGACTGTGTTCAGGACTGAATTCACCAATCAGCATTTCTTAAGGTATGAACTGCTATATGGAAAATGAATTTGCTCTGTAAACTATCATCCAAATCACAATTTAAAAAAAAAAGAATTTGTGTGCATGCATGTGTGTGTGTGTGTGTGTGTGTATGTGTAAGGTACCCTGAAGGGTACCAAGCATAGGATATGGTTCTTGCCATCTAATAGCTTACACTGCAATGAAAGACTATAGTCAAGTTCCCAAATACTTAGTAATCTCCTCCTTTGCTGCAGAGCTTGTGGTCCCTGTCTTAAGGAGCTTGAGAACCTAGTAAGGTCAATAAGGCAAAACACACAAATAAGTAGATCTACAGGGAAGAATATACCAACTGCCACCAAACCAAGAAACCAAACTCCCTGTCATTGAGTCAATTCCAACTCATAGTGAACCCCATTGGGTTTGCAAGGCTGTAAATCTTTACAGAAGTAGATTGCCCCATCTTCCTTCCATGGAGCAGATGGTGGGTTTCAATTGCTGGCCTTCTGGCTAGCAGCCAAATGCCTTATCCACTATGCCACCAAAGTTCCTGTTACCAACTGTCACAGCAGATGTAAAAATAACATGTCATGGAAGTTGAAAGCAGTAGTGGTAAAGCGTGACTGTGGGAGCTGGCATGTGAGGAGTAAAATGTTTCCTAGCACCTGTGTGGTGTCCTCTCCATGGCCCTGTGCAATAGACTGTAGAAACCACACTGGGTTCTCCTCTTCAGTCCCTCCTCACCAGAGGCCCTTAGTGAGTGGGCTGCCTTTGGTTCTGTCTACATTCCTTTTTGGTGAGTCCTACATGTCCCTTGATTGCTCAGGGTGGTCTGTCCCTTACCTGGGCCCCTTGTTATTGGTGGTGAGGAGCCTCGGCGTTTGCTGGTTCACCCCAGAAAGCAAGCTGTGTGATGCTGCAGCTCTCTGCGTCTCCAGCAGATGAGTTTGCTCGGTGAGTCATTGGTTTCCTGTATACAGTGAGGATAACGGGAGTCTGAAGCAGCACTGGAGGGAAGAGTCACTGCCTGCAGGAGTCAAGCCTGAAGACGTGTTTAGGATGTTCACAGTCAGAGGTGATGGGGGAGGGAATGATAAGAAGAAGGGCACAGAGGCAGGAACAGAACATTTTCAAAGTGGAGGATGCACTGTGGTAGAGACCTGGGGCTGCATCTGGAGACGCAGGCTGGGGAATTTTATGAAAATCTGTGAGACGTGCTGAGGATTTAGGCAACAGAGAACTACAATTCACTGTACTTTAGGGATATTAATCTGGCATAGCAAGTAACATGGATTAAAAGGGAGAAAGAAATGGAGGACAGGAGACCCAGCCAGAAAGCCTTATGCACACACTCTATTGTATTTGTCTGCTTGCTTATCTGTGACCCCCACCAGAATATGTGCCCCTTGAAATAAGCTCCCACTGGCTTTTAGCTTCTTGGGGAATGGGCCCTGCACTGCATTCATGGTTTATTTCCCAATGTTTGGCACATAGGGCTCAAACAACAATGAACTCAAACATACAACAACCATGAAGTCAGCACAGGACCGTGCAACGTTTCGTTATGTTACCCTAGGGTCATCATCAGTTGGAGCCAACTCAGTGGTGACTAACAACAAGTATACAGTAGGTGCTCAATAAATATTTGTTGAAGGGAGGGAGAGAAGGAGGTAGGAAAGAAAAAAAAGGAAAGATGGGAGGGAGGTAAGGAGAAGGGAAGGAAAGAAGAAAGCCAAACCTGTGAGGGGCTCTGGAGATGGTTTAGGGCGAGGTAATGCTGGCTTTTCTGTGGTGGTTGAGGCAGTGGAAACAGCACGGTGGAGGAGTCAGATATTTCAGTAAGAGCATCTATATGACTTGGCAAGTGACTGGATGTGGGAGGAAAGCAAGAGCGAGGAATCTAAGCTGATGGAGAATGATGAGACCATTAATAGAAATAAGACAAGCAGGAGGATGAAAAGGCAGTAAGAGGATGACTTTCATTTAGGACACCCTAAATGTACTACAAGGTACTAGCAGGGCAACCAAAAGTTGGCACCAATGCTCAAAAGGGAGTTTGGCGCTGACTGTGCAAATTGCGGAAGCATTTGCCAAGAGGTTCTAGTGACAATCGTGGGAGTGGGTGAGATCATCAGGCAGAGAAGAGAAAACAAGAGGCCCAAGGGCAGAGCCTTGAGGAATGCCAACACGTATGGGAATAGGACAAGCAACTGCTGGAGAGAGTGAAGGAAAATTGGGAAAGCGCAGGATCACCACAGCCAAGGAGGAGCGTGTCAGGAGCGCCAGATGCTTCAGAGGTCAAGTGAGATGAAGCCTGGAAAGAAGCCTGCTGGGTTCAGCAACAGGAGGTCACAATAGTTCTCAGAGGGAGCAAAGACTGGGAGTGGTGAGGGCAGGATACAGATTGTGCTAGTTAAGAAAAGAGTGGGTGGTGAGAGCTGGAGGCAGCCAGCTAAAACACTCTTGAAAGACTTTGGCAGAGATGGAAAGAATAAGGAAGGATCATGGCTTGACGGGGAGGTGGGGCTGGAGAAAGATGCGTTTTTTAGAATGAGTGAGATGGAAACAGATTTGTAGGCGGAAGGGAAGAAAGCGAAGAGGGAGAGGAGAAAAGGGAAGAAAGAAAGGGCATTTGGTGGGGCTGACCAAGGTCCTAGGGAAGGAGGCGCAATTTAAGGGAGCACATTTTTTTTAAAAAGTCTACAACTCAAAGCAATACATACGTGATGGTAATGATAAACCCTTACACTTGAACAAAGAAGCCCTGGTTTAGTAAGAGTGAAGCACTCAGCTGCTAACCAAAAGGTTGGCGGTTTGAACCCATCCAGCTGCTCCACCGAAGAGAGATCTGAGGATCTGCTCCCATAAAGATAACAGCCTAGGAAACCCTAAGGACATATCTAATGTAGTAACAAAAGCACAAAAGACAAACATGGGAATTCATAAAAATTTAAAACTTTTGTTCATCAAGACTTTACCAAAATGTGAAAAGACAAGCTACCAATTGGGAGAATACCTTCAGAAACCATATATCCAACAAGCATCTAATAACCAAAATACATGTAAAACTTTAGCAACAACAAAATGATAACTAACTCACCCATACAATGGGCTAAAGACTTGAACAGACAATTCTTGAATAGTATTGAATGTTGTTGTTGTTGTTGTTGTTATTTGCCATCGAGTCGGCCCCGACTCATAGCGACCCCTCCTTGGGTTTCTGAGGCAATATCACTACGGAAGTAGGATTGCCCAACCTTCCTTCATAGACATTTGAATAGGCAAAGCACTTGAAAGATGACATTCAAACGGCCACGCAACACATGACAAGACGCTTCACATCATTATCCAGCAGAGAGATGCAAGTCAAAACCATAATGAGATACTATTTCACTCCCAGTTGGATGATTAAAGATTAAAAAATAATAATAATAACAAATGTTGGTGAGGATGTGGGGAGTGGAACCCTTATCCATTGCTGGTCAGAATGCAAAATGTTTCAGCCATTATGAAAAAGAGTGTGGCAGCTCCTCAAAAAACAAAATACAGAACTTCCATAAGACCCAGCAACTCACTTCTAGGTATACACCCAAAAGACTCGAAAGCTGTCAATGAGTAGTTAAGGAAAGGTACTTTGATAAAAATAAAAGCCAAGAGAGTTGCTGAAAGTTCAAAAGAGAACTGGGACATATCTGATCTCTCAAAGTGAAAGCAAACTCTCAGAGGCATATTTATGAGGTAAAAACAAGAATTAAAGGTACAACATTCTGATTGGAAGTTGCAAGATCAGGGAATCTGGAAGCAAGACAAGAGTGTGTCAGTGTGTGTGTATGTGTGTGTGTGTCTTTACAGTGATTGGTTGGAAACATGAATGTGGGCATTTGGATTGGTTAGTTTAAATACGTGACTAAGGGGGATTTGGCAAAGAATATTGAATGTACCATGGACTACTAGAAGAAAGAGCAAATCTGTCTTGGAGGAAATACAGCTGGAATGTTCCTTAGAAGAGAAAAGGGCTAGACTTCTCCGGAACTTTGGGCATATTATCAGAAGAACTAGTCCCTGGAGGAGGATATCATGCTTGGTAAAGTAGAGAGAGCGTCAGCACAAAAGGGGAAGACCCCCAGTAAGATGGATTGACATAGTGGCTGTGAGGGTGGGTTCAAGCGGAGCGATGATACTGAGGATAGTGCAGGATAGGGAAGTGTTCAGTTCTGTTGTACATTGGGCCACCTTGAGTTGGAAGGGACTGGAGAGAACCTAACCACAGCAACAAGGGGATTTGATAGGGCAGTCCTAAGGTGATTATCTTAAAACATTCCCTGAGGCTGCTGAGAGAATTTCTGTTTCCGGTCTTGTGTCAAGACCTTCCCTTAGGAACATTCTTTCCATATCTCTAGTTTAACCATAGAAAAAACGTTTACTTTGTCATGTACCCAAGTCAGTCTAAGGGTTTGACAGCTGCAAAGGAAAAATAAGCAAAAGCTAAGATGGGATTGGTACTGATATCAAATGTCTCAAATTTTGGAACTCTCACACAAAGCAGAGACTCAAAAAGAGACTTGTACACCAGTGTTCATTGCAGCACTATTCCCAATAGCCAAAAGGTGGAAGTAACCTAAATGCCCACAAACAGATGAATGGATAAACAAAACGTAGTTCGTACATACAATAGAAGGCTACTCAGCTACTTGGAGAAATTAAGTTCTTGATACATGCTACAATGTGGATGGAGCTTGAAAACATTATTCTGATCTGAATTAGCCTATCACAAATTATGACTTCACGTATAAAAAGAGAAGAGAAGGCAAATTTATAGAGACCAAAGTTCATTGGTGGTTACCAAGTGTGGGAGGGAGGAGGAAACAACAAACTAAACTTTAGGAAAAAAAAAAAAAAAACTCTGTCACATGGAGTCACTATGAGTCAAAAGGAACTCAACAACACTATTTGAAGAGCAGTTGAAATGCAATCTACAAAACATTTTGCTAGGCTTGATCTCATTTAATCCTTGTGGTGGGCATATTATTATCATCTCTACTAAAGTAAGCAACTTAAATGACCTAGTCAAGATCATCCACAAAAAAAAAGAAAACTAAACTCACTGCCGTGGAGGCGATTCTGACTCATAGCAACCCCTCCTTGGGTTTCCGAGGTGGTATCTTTACGGAAGTAGATTGCTCAGTCTTCTTTTCGAGAAGTGGGTGGTGGGTTTGAATTGCCAGCCCTGTGGTTAGCAGTCAAATGTCTTAGGCACTACGCCACCAGATCATACAGCTAATAAATAGAATATGAGGTCAAATTAGAATATGAGGTCAAAGAGTCAAACAACAGACATTTATTGATTAAGTGCCTGCTGTGCTGGCACTGTGTTAGGTGACAAGCATCCCTGCACTCAATGAGCTCACAACCCAGTGGACTAAGAGCCACTCCCCTGACAAATGTGCTCCAAGACATAAACGTGCTCAAAGGAGAGCCCCTAATTCAGATCAAGGAAGGGAAGGAAGTAGAAGTCAAAGTAGGCTTTCAGGAGGAGGTGGTGTTTGAGCAGAATCTGAAAGGACTAACACATATGAGCTGGCTGAGAAGTGGGTAACTAGAGGAAAAGCATTCCCAGTAAAAGAGATTGGTGTGACAAAGCCTAGGGATTTGGGGGAATTGTAAGCAATTTATTGCTTCAGCACAACGTAAGTGTCATAAGCATTGCAGAGTAGCAGGAAAAAAGTGTGCCAAGATAGGCTAATGGGGAAGGAGAGCATGGCAGGCTACTCTGAGGAATCCCAGTTGTGTCCTTAAGGTGATAGAACACCAGTGAATTTGTTTTTAGCAAGGAAAGTTATGATCAAATTTACATTCTATAATAATCATTCTGGAGGCAGTGTGGAGAATGGGGTAGAGACGGATGTTATGAGAAGTAGGAAGACTAGTTAAGATGCAAATATAGTAGCCTAGGCAAGAAAGGATGAGAGCCTGGACCAGGGCAGTGGCATTTGTAATGGAATAGAAAATCATGTTTGTTTGTTTGTTGTTATTAGGTGCCGTCGAGTCGGACCCAACTCATAGTGACCCCTCCTTGGGTTTCCGAGGCAGTATCACTATGGAAGTAGATTGTCCCATCTTCCTTCCAAGGAGTGGCCAGTGGGTTTGAACCGCCAGCCTTCTGGTTAGCAGTCAAGTGC
>NW_006921672.1:7550794-7553112 GCF_000298275.1 Orycteropus afer afer | reverse complement strand
TATTTAAGAATTATCTAGCCTTAAAGGAATGAGGAGATAAGGAGTTGGAAGGATCTAGGATGATTCCTGGGTTTCTGGTGTGAATGAAAACAGGAAGAGAAGCAGATATTGGTGGTAGGAGGGAGTTAGGTAGAAAAATGAGTTCAGGACATTTTGCCCATGGGACATCCAGGTGGAGGTACCCAGTGGGTAGTTGGATGTAGGGGTCTAGAGCTCATGGAGGCTGACCTGGAGATGTATGTCTGTCAATAACCAACATAATGTAGTGGTTCAAGCCACTGGCGGAGGGGTGAGGGTGAGTATTTGGAGGGAGAAGAGAAACAGGTCTCTCACACAGCCTTGAGAAGCAATAGCATTTAAGGAGTAGGTGGAAGAGAAGAGACCTGGGAAGAAGGTAAAGAGGCCAGAAAGGTAGGAGAAAGTGATGTCCTGGAAGACAATGAGATGGTCAATTGTGGGGATGCTACTGGGCAAGCATAAAAACAGAAAGGGACTTAGAATCATGCCCCAGTCAAGTTGACACACAACCTTAACTATCACGGAGGCCTAGTAGCAACAACACTTCAGAAGCAATAAGCACATCCGGCACCCAGACCTTGGTTTCTAATATCATTCTCCAATAAAAGGAACCAGGGCTTCTTTGAGAAACGGCTGATTTTAGGACTGGAGAAGGAAATATATATGAGCCTAGAGCATATTGTAGTTCCAGAAAGGAAGTTCTCAAAAAATAAATGAGGAGACTTCTGGTAAGATGGAGGAATAGGCAGACAAGCAACACAGACCCTCTTCAACAAAGAAAAGAAAAACCAATTGACAGAGATACAGAATATAATCCCTGAGCTTTGAAAGGAACTATACAGAAGTGGATTAGGCATCAACTAGTGGAAAAACCTGAACGAAAACAGTGAGTACAGAGACGGTTGGAGCTGCAGACTGTCAGGTACTCTGACGGGACCAACAGCCTAAATATTTCCAAGTGGTTTTGGAACTTGAGAATTGACCTAAAGATCAGCCCTGGTCACCAAGGGCTGCAGGGACAACTGCGCTGGTGGTCTATGACTAGAAAAGGAAACAACAAGGAGAGAGACAACCTAAGCTGTTGACTTTCCACTGTCTGGAGAGCACAGCCATTTTGATTGTTCACAATCAATGTGGCAGCCATTTTTAATATTTAAAGTGACCAAGGGTGCAGCCATTTTGAATGTTTACAAGCGGTGGCCATTTTGGATATTTCAAGTGACCAAGGATGCAGCCATTTTGGATCTTTTCAAGTGGCAACCATTTTGGATTTTAAAGTGATAGCATACTCATTCGGACTTCAGGGACCTAGAAATAGGCTCTGTTTGCCAAGGGTGGCAGGGACATATGAGAGGATAACAACAGAAAAAGAGACAGGTGGTGAGTGCATAAGTGCTGTCAACTAGCAAACAGAGGAGCACAGTACCCTGCTTGTGTAGATAACATACAAAGAAAACAAAAATCATGGGGAAGTCACTCCAACATACAATCACCAATTAAATACAAACCCAAAAAACATCACAATGCCTCAGAGACAACAGAGCATCACAGTCCACACAAAGAAGCAAGATAAAGCAGGAGAACCAAGGGACCAGGATACGGACCCAAAACACATCCCTGAGGAAGACGCAGCACTGGAACTCCCTGATAAGGAATTCAAAAGAATTATACTTGGGTATCTTCAATGAATTGAGAGACAGATCAAGGAAAACACAGAGAAAACCCTAGAACAATTTCAAAAGACAATACAAGAACAAAATGAAAAATTAGAAATGATAAAAAATCTACACATAGAAATCCAGATTAATACTAAATTTTCAGAAATAGATAAGACATTGAATGGGCAAAGGAGAAGAATTGATCAATGGAAGACAGAATTAGGGAGATTGAAAGCAAATACCTGAACATTTCTTTGGAAAGGGATAAATCAGGAAAAAGATCAAAACAAAATTAAGAAAGCCTAAGGTTTATGTGGGGTACCATCAAAACGAATAACCTACATGTAATCGGAATTCCAGAACAGGAAGACACAACTAAAACCACAGAGAAAATTGTCAAAGATTTGTTGGAAGAGAATTTTCCTGATGAGATGAAAGATGAGAATATATCCATTCAGGACATCCAATGAACCCCAAACAGGATAGATCCCAAAAGAGAATCACCCAGACATATCATCATCAAACTCACCAAAATCAAAGACAAAGAAAGACTCATGAGAGCAGCATGGGAAAAACGAAAAGTTACCTACAAGGAGCAACCAATAAGACTAAGCTCAGATTTCTCAGCAGAAACCATGCAGG
>NW_006921672.1:7536926-7550369 GCF_000298275.1 Orycteropus afer afer | reverse complement strand
CTGACAAGGGACTTATCTCTAAGATTTATAGCGGAAGAGTGGATGACTAAATGATGGTACATACACATAATGGAATATTATTCAGTACTAAAGAATAATGTACAGTCTGCAAAACACCTCATAATATGGATGAACTTGGAGGACATTATGCTGAGTGAAATAAGTCAATCACAGAAGGACAAATATAGTATGAGTTCGTTGTTGTGGAGGGTCAAGGAAAGGTTTATATATGGAGGGAAACTTTCTTTGTCGGTTGCAGGGGTAGGAGGGGAGGTGAGGGGAGGGAACACTGCAAAAAAAATTCATTGACCTATGTCACTTTAGTTTTGTGTATTTCACTGTACATAAATTATGTTTCAATAAAATGCATTTAAAAAATGAAGGAAAAAAAAAAAAAAGAACAGAAGAGGGCCATCTCTGTTTGCTTTCATGGGGCAGGGGAGATAGCTTCCTCCAAGATGACCAGAAATGCCGACTCGACGGCACATAACAACAACAACAACAACAACAAGATGACCAGAAAAGGGTTTTGGAGACAGAACAGAAGCAAGAGAAAGAAAGGCCCTTTCAAGTTGAGAAATGGAAGAAGAGTGCTGAGTTCCTCTCTTCCCCTCTTTGTCATTTTTCCTTAGCTCTTGCTGCAATAATCAGTGCATTCATAGAAAACAAAACATAGGATTAGGTAAAATGTGGAGAATCAGATGTTCAAAATGTTTCTATTGGTGAGGGAGGTGTCTTGCACTGTCAGGGCTCGAGTCCCACTCAGGTCCACCACTTAACGGGCTGATGACATCAGTTTGCCTGTGACTTGTCTGAAAAGTGGAACCAAGAACTACGTTGTTGTTATGTGCCGTCGAGTCAAACCCGACTCATAGTGACCCCTCCTTGGATTTCCGAGGCAGTATCACTGCGGGAGTAGGATTGCCCAACCTTCCTTCCGAGGAGTGGCTGGTGGGTTTGAACCGCCAGCTGCCTGGTTAGCAGGCAAGTGTCTTAGCCACTATGCTACCAGAGCTCCTAAAACTGACTGCCAATGAGTTGTTCTAGACTCATAGTGACACCTCCTTGGGTTTCTGAGGCAGTATCTCTACAGAAGCAGATTGCTCAATCTTCCTTCTGAGGAGTGGCTGGTGGGTTTGAACCGCCAGCCTTCTGGTTAGCATTCAAATCTCTTAGGCACTATGCCACCAGAGCTCCCCCAAGAACTATAGTCACCTCTTAAGGCTGTTGTGACCAAAAAAAAAAAAAAAAAAAGTTTCTATTACAGACTTCAAAACCAGACTGTTAAAAATGGAGCCCATCCAATGTGATCATTCTGTCCTTAAAAATGTTCCTTTGATAAACATTAAACTGTTCTGTTTACCAGAATTGTTAATGGGGAAAATAAACACGAGGGCTACTTAGGAGTACTTGAAAACTGAAGTTTAAAACCGTAAGAGAAAACAATACATGAAAACAAGAGAAAAAAATCTAAAACAGCATGAACATTGCAGACCTCAGCTGCCCTTGAAATCCTTTCCTCTGCCTGCCCTTGAAATCCTATCCTCTGCCTAACATTACATAATTTTTCCTCATCCAAAGATATCAATTTCACATGTTCAAATTCAGTGTGTATGTGTCATACATAAAACTACAAACCACATTCACTGTTATAGAGTCAACTCTGACTCATAGCAACCCCCATTGGGTTTCTGAGGTGGTAAATCTTTATAGAAGTAGATTGCCCTATCTTCCTTCCGCGGAGTGTCTGGTGGGTTTGAACTGCCAACCTTCTGGTTATTAGTCAAATGCCTTAGGCACTGCGCCACCAGAACTTCTGTCATACATAAAGTTATTGAGGGAAAAGAATAACTAGAGGAAATGTAAAAAGGTTTGAGAACCAGGGCGCATACAAGCCTGAAATTTTTCTAGAAAAACGTTAAGAATATTACTGGAGAGTAAGTGATAGAGATTTTTCCATTTCAGGCAATATAATGGGCCCAAGCACCCTGCTGACCCTCCTGCTGAAAACAACTGAAAATGTCTTCTTCTTTTTTAATTTTTATTGTGATTTGGGTGGAAGTTTAAAGAGCAAATTCATTTTCCACACAGTAGTTCATACACATTTTGTTTCATGACATTAACTGCACCATAATGTAACAGCTTACTTCCTGCTTCCTCCCTGTAGTTATTTACCTCTTCCCTGTGTCCTTCTTTCCTGTGCATTCCTGCCCCCTGAGCTGTCTCCCTGTGCAAACACTGCCCTTCTGTTCTCCTGTGATTGATCACTACAAGAAGTGTACCTACCTGATATAAATGTGAAAACATCTTCTTTAAAATATATAACTAAAAATAAGAACTATTCGATGCAAGCCAAGTGACAGTAGAAACCCAGAGCAATTCCCAAAGCAGCCTTCACTTTTCAAGACCTTTAGGAAATCCAGGGTCTGTCCAAGATGAAGATTCTAGTTGATACCCTCCCATATAGGCAGGACCCTAAAGGCTACACTCTCACTGTTGGGCTAAACTAGAAATCTAGTGCCAGGCCTACAACAAAAATGGTCTATCTTGAATCTTGATACCACATGAAAGTAAAAAGGAAATAACAACAACAACAAAAAAAAAAAAACCTTTTCTGGTGGAACCACTGAGACTATGGCCCCTAGCTACCCTTCAGGTCTAGAATTGAACCCACACCTGTGGCTTCCAGCCAAACAAAAGACAGGCATATGAGTTGAACATTTACCTGAGGTATACACTCCTTGGAGAGAACAATCATGGGAGAAAGAAGGGCTGCTTATGCACAGGGAGACATCTCAAGGGGCAGGAGTGCATGGAGGGATGGACACAGGGAAGAAGTAACTATCAGGAGGTAGTGTGAGGGGAGCTGTTGCATTGTAGTAAGTTGTGGTCAATGTCATGAGACAAAGTGATGTGAACTGCTGTGTGGAAAGTGAATTTGCTCTGTAAACTTTCACCCAAATCACAGAAAAAAAACCTTTTGAAAATCTCTAACTAAAAGCACAGTGTATAGCCTAGATCCATGTTATTTGGATGGTTTAAAAAGTCCCCAGCAGAGAATTTAATATAAAGTGGTCCTAAGTGCCTGAAATTCTGGAAGAAAAAATCCAAACCTTCTTTAGAGGAGCTCACCTTCACCTCAAAAAAAAGAAAAAAAAAAAAAAGTCACTGCAATCGAGTCATTTGGGAGTCCCAGGCTGTAAATTTTTACGGAAGTAGATTGCCCAGTCTTCCTTCCATGCAGCACCTTGAACTGCTGACCTTCCAGTTAGCAGTTAAGTGGCTTATCCACTGTGCCACCTGAGTTCAGGCCTTAAAAGATTCCCACGGGTAAAGTTTGTTTTTGTTTTTTATTCCTTCTAAGGAATGGATTACTTTATTTTAATGTTTTGTACAGTACTGGTCTTTTTAAATTATTATTTATTATGGTAAAAATACTGTGATGGTTATGTTTGTATGTCAATTTGGCTAGGCCTGGTTGAGTGGCTGGGCAGCTGAATGTAGTATTCCCCATGATGAGACTGGTAATCAGCTCCGTGATGGAATATACTGGGAGCAGCTGAGTAGCTGCCTTTGGGTATGTGGTCTGCTTCCTGTATATAAGCAGAAGCTTTGAGAATGGTCTCTAGCCTTTGGCACACTTGGACCCTGCATGTAGCAGTGTAGTTGCTCAGCAGCCTGCTATGCTCGGCCGACATTGGGACTTACAATGGACTTGAGTCAATGTCCTGCCGTGTGGATTGGTAACAACGAGGACTGTGATTGTTATATTTCATCATTGTATTTGTGCATCAAATATTTTTGTTTCCTTCTGTTATGAACTGTGAAATGTAAATAAGGTTAATGCGTTTTGGTTGTACGTGTGTTAGCATATCATGTTGGGCACAAGTATGACTTTATAATTGTCCTTATTTAGAGATTATATATGGTTAAGAAGATGTGTACAACTGCCAAGTTGACAAAGGGTGGACTGTGATAGTTGGAGCTGTGTGTCAACTTGGCTGAACCACAATTCTGTGTGGTTTGAGCTGTTGTGGTGTGGTTATTCCCATGATGGGATCAGATGACTATGTTTTGAGAGGCCAATCTGTTGAAAGGGAGTTTCCCTAGGGGTGTGGCCTGCTTCCAGTATACCTGTGGACATCCTGGGAGAGGAGACATTCTTCTGTGGATCCGGATTCTGTTGTGCTGCCTACAACTGTCCGTGAGTGAACAATCTACCATTTGGCCTGGAGATCTTGGATTCGTCATTCGTTGGAGTCAACAACCGATCTACTGCCTGCCAGCTCTGAGCTCCTCAGCCCCTGAGGCTGCAAGAGTCAGGAAAAGCCTCCAGCTTGACGTTTGATCCAGGGACTTTGGACTTGCCAGCTTCTATAAGTGTGTGATCCATTTTCCCTAAGATAAATCTCTCTCTCTCTCTCTCTCTCTATATATATATATATATATACACATAAGCTTTATTGGTTTTGTTTCTCTAGAGAACCCAGTCTAACACAAATACATACACACACAACATTCACCAGCACAATAATTTCCATATTTACAGTTCAGTACCATTGATTACATTTTTCATGTTGCACCACCATTATTGCTATCCTTTTGCAAAATATTCCACTATCATTAATATAAACCTGTTGTTGTTGTTATATGCCGTCAAGTCGGCCCCAACTCATAGCGACCCCTCCTTGGGTTTCCGAGGCAGTATCACTACGGAAGTAGGATTGCCCAACCTTCCTTCCGAGGAGTGGCTGGTGGGTTTGAACCGCCAGCCTTCTGGTTAGCAGTCAAGTGCCTTAGGCACTATGCTACCAGAGCTCCCAATATAAACCTAGTGCCCTCTAAACAAAACCTCTTTCATCTCCCCTCCTTCCCACACTGTGTTACCATTAATAATCTTTGGTTTCTATATATTGACTTATTTCATAGAAGTAAGATCATACAGTATTTGTTCTTCTGCAATTGACTTATTTCATTCAGCATAATGTTTTCAAGGTTCATCCATGTTGTGGAAGGCATCAGACCTTCATTTCTCTTCTCAGCTGCATTATATTCCATGATATGTATATACCACATTTTGTTTATTCATTCATCTGTTGATGGTTATTTCAGTTATGTCCACCTTTTTGCTATTTTGAAAAGTGCTGCAATGTATATTTGGTGAACAGGTTCCCAAGATAAACTTTAAAGAAATATAAACTAATAGTAAAAACTCCAAAACAAAAACCAAAAGCACTGTAAGTAAGAGAACCAGAAATAACAGACAGCAAAATCAGATCTACAAAGACTTTAGATGTAAAGACTATCAGAAATGTAACAAAATAAGTATATTAGAGCATATAAAGAAAGAAAATAAGGAATTAATAATGTGAATACCTAATAATAGAATAGCTACAGAAATGATCAAGCAGTTTTTAAAAATAAAATTCTTGATATAAAAAATATAATAATTTAAATTTAAAACTCAGTGGACAGAGTTAATAGCAGATTGAACAAACTGAAGAGATAGTGAACTAGAACACAGATCTGAAGAAATTATTCAGGCGAGAGCTCAGTGAGGCAATAAATGGAAAATGAAAGAAGACTTGGATTCAAGAATCTCAAAGAATTCTCAATTGAAATAAAAAGAAATCCGTATTTCAACACACCATAATACAATTGCAGCACACCAATGACAAAGATGAGATCTTAAAAGCAGAGAGAAAAGTAGATAACTTCAAAGACACAACAGTTAGACTGACAGCTGATTTCTCAAGAGAAACAACAGAAGCAAGAAAACAATGGGCTAATATCTTCAATGTGCTGAGAGAAAATTAACCATCAGCCTAGAGTTCTCTACACTCAAAATATCTACAAAGAACAAACGTGGAACAGAAGGAATCTCAAAGAAACAAAACCTAAGAGCATTTCCTCACCAAAAGAAATTCCAAAGGATGTGCTTCAGGCAGAAGGAAAGTAATTTCAAATGGAAAAAATAAAACAAAGGAAGGGACAAAGAGCAATGAACGTGGTCAAATAATAAATCAAATGTTGACTGTCCAAAAAAAAAAAAAAAAAGTCACTGTCATGCAGTCAATTCCAACTCATAGTGATCCATATTTCACCACAGGTGGTAAATCTTTACACAAGTAGATTGCCCCATCTTCCTTCCATGGAGTGGCTGGTGGGTTTGAACCAGCAACTTTTTGATTAGCAGTCAAATGCCTTAGGCACTACGCCACCAGAGCTCCTGTCTAGGCTTGAGGAAGTGTTGACTATATGTTTTATCTAACCTAATATCAACAACAATATTAACTATATAAAATTATAATAAAGTCTTATGGCATTAAAAATAATAACAAGAAGGAACTAAAATATATAACCTGGTAACATTTATAACTCAGAAGGGATTATTGAAATTAAAATGTTCTAAGATTCTTACAGTATTTGGGAGAAGGTAAAAGGATAATGATTTACTCTGGATTTTGATAAGTTAATTATGCACGATAAATTTGTAGACCAGCCACTAAAAGAACAGGAATAGAATATTTAGCTTCCAAACGAGGCGACGTGGAAAATAAAGTTATACAACATAATTAGTGAAAAAGAAGGTAAGAGAAAAGAGAAAAAGAAGTATTAAAAGGGACACTCAAATAAGAGAAAGCAATGTATCAGTGATTGCAATAAGTGTAACGGAATAAATGTTCCAATGACAAGACTGTCAGACTGGGTAAAATAAAACCCAGCTCTACAGCGTTTATAAGAAATACATCTAGTACATAAGGATATAGAAAAGCTGCAACCAAAAGAATGAGGAAAGACACAGCAAGCACATACTGATCAAAAGAAAGCTGATACAATCAGGATCAGACAGACGGACTTGAAGGCCAAAACATTATAGGAAGCGGTACTAAAAGCTGTTATTTTTCATGCTAAAAAGTATGCTGCAAAAACTGACAGAATTAAAAGGGGAGAATAAAATCCATCATAACAGGAGATAGTAACACCTCTCTCAGTGGTCAATAAACCAAACAGGCAAAAAGAATCAGTAAATATTTATGAGATTTGAATAGCACAGTTAATCTAATGGACCTATATAGAATAATGCCAAATTAACATTCCCAAACCTTACGAGGACAGCATGAAGAAGGAAAATACGTGCCAGCTCACTCATAAACTCAGACACACACATCCTGAGTGAACTATTCACAGGTTCGATCCAGCAATATTCCAAATGAGTAACACGTTATTACCAAGTCAGCTGGATCCCAGGAATGCCTTGTGGCTTTAATATTAAAATATCAATTAATGGTTAATTTTCTTAGGTATGATAATATATTTGTAGATTATCCTTATTTTTAGGAACTGTATGCTAAAGCATTTTACAGGTGATATGTCATATTTACAGCTTACCTTCAAATGACTTAAAAATATACACTCAGAAAACTCACTGCCATCAAGTAGATTTCGACTCTTAGTAGCAAGCCCCTTTGGGTTTCCCAGGCGATAAATCTTTACATAAGTAGATTGCCCAGTCTTCCTTCCATGGAATGGCTCGTGGGTTTGAACCACCAACCTTCTGGTAAGCAGTCAAATGCCTCAAGCACTACACCACCAGAGCTCTAAAATGTAACATATGGCTATGATAAGCAAAAAATGGTAAAATGCTAACAATCGTTGTACCTAAGTGGTAGGTATAGGGGTGCTCATTGTACTATTCTTTCAACTTTTATGTATGTTTAAAATTTTTCATATTCAAAAGTTATGAAAAAGAAAGCCAAGTAATAAAATTTACCACAATACAGAGTAAGAGACCTCTTCGACAAAATTGACCACCCATTCGTGATTCAAAAAACCCTCTTTGTAAACATTAAGGAAAAAAAAAGCCATTGCCATGGAGTTTATTACAGCTCTTAGTGACCCTGTAAGACAGAGTAGAACTGTTGCAGAGGGTTTCCAAGGCTGTAAATCTTTACAGAAGTGTCATCCTTCTCCTGCAGAGCACCTGGTGGATTTGAACTTCAAGATAAAAATAAGAAAAAGATGGCTGATTTTCAATATTGTGTTGGAGGCCCGAGCTATCAAAATGAGGCAAGAACGAGAACTGGAATGGAAGAAACGAAACTAGCATTAATCATAGATGATATGATTGTTTAAATTGAAAACCTCAAAGAGTCATAATGAAAAGTTACCAAAAAAGAAAACCAAGGGATGAAATTTACCACATTACAGAGATATTATGTGAATTATGTGAAAATTCAGCAAGTTTATTAGATATAAAATCAAAACCAGTAAGTGGAAACCAAGTGCATGTCTATACACCATCTACTAACAGAAATCACTGTTTAAAAAGAGAGCATTTATATTAGGATAAAAAATATGAAACACCTAAGAATGAGTCAAACAAAAGGTATGCCAGACCCCTATGGGAAAAAAATTCTAAAACTTTATTTAAATATTTAATAAATTTATTTAGTATTTTTAAAATACTAAAATAAAAAGATGGCTATACTATATCATAGACTGCAAGACTCACATTTGTAAAAAATGTCAATTCTTCCTGGCAAGAATTATCCAGCCCAAAATGTCACACACAGTTGAGAAATTCTGAAAAAAAAAAAAAAAAACTCTGGTGGTACAGGGGTTAAGGCATCTGGCTGCTACTTAAAAAAAAAAAAAAAAAGTCAGTGGTTAGAACCCAGCAGCCACTCAAAACCAAACCAAACTCACTGCCATCCAGTCAGTTCCAACTCATAGCAACCCCTCCTTGGGTGTCCAAAGGGGCAGTATCCCTGTGTTGTTGTTGTTATGTGCGGTCGAGTAAGACCTGACTCATAGCGATCCCTCCTTGGGTTTCCAAGGCAGTATCACTACGGAAGTAGATTGCCCAACTTTCCTTCTGAGGAGTAGCTGGTGGGTTTGAACCGCCAGCCTTCTGGTTAGAAGTCAAGTGCCTTAGGCACTAGGCTACCAGAGCTCCTCCTTATAGACATAGATTGCCTAATCTTCCTGCCAAGGAGTGGCTGGTTAGCAGTCAAATGTCTTAGGCACTATGCCATGAGAGCTCCTAGCAGCTGCTCAGTGGGAGAAAAATGAGTCAGTCTGCTTCCTAAAGATTTACAGCCTGGGAACCTTTGGGGCAGTTCCACTCTGTCCTATGGGGTCACTATGAGTTGGAATTGACTCGATGGCAGGGGGTTAGGTTTGGTTTTGGTTCATCAAAATATACCCATACAGAGACCAAGAAGTGGCTAGAATTAGAAAGAATTACCAATTAATAAAAAAGAGAACACAATGGGAAAATGTGTCCATGGAAAGACATGGTCAGGCCGTTCAGAAAAAAAGAAATCCAAATCACTAATGTTGTTATACACCCAGAATGCTCCTTAGAAGTAAGGATGGTGAAATGATAGATAAGCATATGGAGTGAACATTTACATCAGGTAGATACATTCCTCAGAGCGATCAGTTGATCAATGGTGGGAGAACAGAACAGCAGTGTTTGTACAGGGAGACAGCTGGGGGGAGGGGCGGGAGTGCCTGGGAGGGAGGGACACAGGAAAGAGGTAACTATGGGGAAGAAGTGGGAAGAGAGCTGTTACATTGTGGGAAATTGCAGTCAATGTCATGAGACAAAATGCATATGAATTGCTGCATGGAAAATGAATTTGCTCTGTAAACTTTCACCCAAATCACAATAAAGAATTTGAAGAAGAAGAAGAAGAAAAAGAAATCACGAAATGAAGGTGGCAAGACATTGCCTTGCATACTTTAGACATGTTACCAGGAGGGACCAGTCCCAGGAGAAGGACATCATGTGTAGAGAGTCCAAGGAAGACCTTCAACAAGATGGATTGACACAGTGGCTGCAACTATGGGCTCAAACATAGCAAGGATTGTGAGGCTGGCACAGGACTGGACAGTGTTTCACTCTGTTGTACATAAGATCTCTATGAGTCAAAAACAACTCAACAGCACCTAACAACAAAGACAATGTTGTTGAGTGTTGTCAACTCAATTCCAACTCATAGTGACCCTATGTAACAGAGTAGAACGCCCCACAGGGATTCCTAGGCTGTAATCTTTACGGGAATAGGTCTTCAGTTCTTTTCTACTATGGAGATATTGGGTGGGTTCGAACTGCCAATCTTTGGACTAACAGCTGAGTGCTTAACCATTGTCACTATGGCTATGCTCCAATAATTCCTTTTAGAAGGATCAGCACAAAGCTGGTGCCTATGAGGCAGAGATTGAAGATGGCCCAAATATCCAGCTTTTCCAAAGTGCTGTACCACTCCATCATTTCTAACATTGACTCCTTCTCCTGCCTTCAGCACTCTCCCTCCTGTCTTAGGGTTCCGTATTTCACTGTAAAGTCTCACAGAACTCACAAAGCACCAAGGAAATGGCTCACTGGATGGTGGAGGCTGGGAGCTGGCAAGTCCCAAATCTGTAGGTCAGGCATAGGTGTGGAGGATTCTCTTCACTCATGTGGTGGCAGGGGCTGGCAAACCAAAATCAGCAGATCAGATGACTAGCTGCTATCTCAAGTCCCGGGGTGAGATGATGAAGAACCAAATGCAGGATCTGGAGCAAAAAAGAGAACTTTCCAGAACATTCAAGGGAACTAAAGGTGGTGACTTGAGTCATATCCTTCAGCAAGATGGGACTCAAGATCCATCCCATTCTAAACAGGCATGAAAAAGACAAACCAAACTCACTGCCATTGAGTCAATTGAGACTCATAGCGACCCCCTTTGGGTTTCCAAGGCAGTAAATCTTTACAGAAGTAGATTGCCAGTCTTCCTTCCATGGCGTGGCTGGTGAGTTTGAACTCCCAGACTTCTGGTTAGCAGTCAGATGCCTTAGGCACTACACCACCAAACCACATAAACAGGCAAAGAGGATAGGATTTACAATATATCACAAAATGGAGGACTATGGCTAGAAGGACCACATTAAGCAATGCACTGCACTTCAGGCTAATGAACATATTTTTAAAAGGATATTCAACCTAACTAGTAATCAAAAAAGTATGCATAAATTAAAATCATAATGCTATAACATGTACACCTACCAAACTGGCAAAAACTAAAGTCCGACAGTGGCAAGTGTTGGGCAAGGATATGGAATAACATGAACATTGAGACGGGACTGTAAACTGGTACAAACCACTTTGGCAGTTTGGCATCACCTGCTAAAGGTGAAGATGCTCATACCCTAAGGCCCAGCAATTCTCTTCTTCTTCTTCTTCTTCTACTTCTTCTTCTTCTTCTTCTTCCTCTTCCTCTTCCTCTTCCTTCTCCTCCTCCTCCTCTTCCTCCTCCTCCTCCTCCTCCTTCTTCTTTTTTAAGTGAAATAAAGAGATTTTTGAAAGATAAGAGACATTCGAATGGGGCTACATCAGTCTACACAGAGTAAAGCCCAACGAAGCCCAACAATTCCACTCTTAGCTATGTATCCCTGATAAATGCTTGCACATTTGCACTAGAAAACATAAGAAGAAAATCATAGCAGCATTGTTTGTAGTAATTTAAAAAAATGTAAACAACTCAGACATCCCTCAACAGTAAAATAAATTAATAAATTGTGGAGCAGTATATCATGAACAATGAATAAACTCTATGAATATCAATATGGGAGCTTCTCATACTGTTAAATAAAGAAGCAAGTCACAAGATAATTTATACTGTGTGAGTGGATTTTAAAAAAAGGTTTTAAAGGACAAAAATTAAACAATAAACTGAGTAGGGACACTCTATGGGACTTAAGAAGACCCTGGGTGGTACAAACGGTTAGTGTGCTCCTAACTGAAAGGTTGATGGTTTGAGTCCATACAGAGGTGCCTCAGAAGACAGGACTGGAGATCTACTTTGAAAAAACCAGTCACTGAAAACCCAGAGGAGCAGAGTTCTGCTGTGACACACGTGGCGTCCCCATGAGTCAGAACAGATGTGACTGCAATTGGTTTGTGCTCTTTGCTTGGTCACAGGAGGGAAAAATGGTTTTCTAAAAAAACGGAGAATACAAAATTCCAGATAATAATCATCCAGGGGATGAGGAAGGGAAACACACCTGGGGAGGTACACACAGGGGGCTTCCGGGCCGGAAGAATATTCTTTCTTGGCCTGGGTCATAGATACACGGGTGTCCATTTTATTGCTGTTCTTTAAACTGTACATATATTTTTTCATGCATGATTTTGTATGCATGCTACATTTGTGTTAAAATTTTAAGCACATAAATATTTATATATACACGAATATTAAGAATTCAAATATGGATGATAAAACTATAATGAAAAGTGAGGAATTTATGAACACAGATTCAGAATGATGGTATATCTGAGGGGCAAGGGAAGGAAAAGGATGTGGGCGAGAGCCCCCTGAGACTTCAGAGGTCAAGAGGGTGGATGATGTTCTTTTTGAGTGGTGGGGTCTCCACAGGGGGTCACCATACCTCGATTCTTTATTCTTTACATGTACTTTGTAAATATGCTTTTTCAGAAGTCTGTCCAATATTTAATAAACGTAATTTTTAAAGAAAATCATAACGATCTATATGATTGGGTTTGGGCACTACTGCATTAGTAATCTGGCATGTATCAAACATTGAAGCCATCTCCTTAATTTGTCTAGTCTACTTTTTCCTAATACCTTTTTGGTGTCGTGTTATGACCATTAGGTCTGAGAAAGGACTTGTGATGGGGCAAATAGACAACTTTAGTCCATAATAAACTATCATTATCCTTTCGGCAAATGGTTAGAAGGGGGAATGTCCCCCTCAGGGGGTGTATAAAGTTTTGCTGAGGCTCCTCCAGTTCCTCACCGGGTACAAACTGGGCCACTGTGTCCTCTGGCTGCATTCAGCACATTAACTCTCTGTGCCTTTTCTCCAACGCCAACAAAGGAACGTTGTACATAAAATATGACCACATAAATATTCTCTGTCGTGTTGAAGAAGGAAAGCATTTTTCTAGAATAAAGTACCAAATCCCTACTATGATATCAGAAAGATAGCAGGGCATACCAAGGATGCAGGGGCTACAGTGCCACCTTGGCTGAGCTCTCACAGTCACAAAGGGGCTCAAATTTTGACCTTATCGCAACTGAGATTACAATACAGTCACAAAGATGCGCAAACCAGGTTCAATGTAGACATTCATTACACAGCTTTAAGTGTACATCCCAACACCAGATCATACTTTGAGTAGTGTCCTGCAAATTAACATGCTATAAGTCCTATCATTGTCATGTGACTGCCACAGTTCCATTGCAAAGTATTTCTCAGTTTGGAATTCTAAATTATTGAATGTAGATATTTAAAATTTTACCACAAACTTTATAATACAATATTTGCTTTAGTGTGTCTTCATTTTATAATAAACCAAAAGCCTTTAAAAAGTAGGCTTGCGACCAGAAGAACTAGATGGTGCCCAGCTACCACTGCCATCCACTTGAAAGG
>NW_006921672.1:7519201-7536066 GCF_000298275.1 Orycteropus afer afer | reverse complement strand
AGTTCCACTCTGTCCTATAGGGTTGCTATGAGTCAGAATCAACAATAACAACAAATGTTCTGTACAGTATTTGGGACATATTTATATTAAAAAAATTGTCTGCTGTTTATCTGAAGTTGAAGTTTTAGCTGATGTCCTACATATCATCAGGCAGCCTTATTAAAAATGGAAGTTACCCAGCCTCTCCCCAGAGTGGATGGAGAACGATCTACATTTATCGTCACACACGTTTGAGCCAAGGGCATTACAAATACGATCTCATTTAAAACTCACAGCAACCCTATGCAGACCCTATTATTACTTCATTTTACAAGTGAATACAAATCTTGAATAATTTATTCAAGGTGAGGCAGAGGCACGGACAGACGAGGACTCAATCCAGCTTTGCTTCCCAAATCTGTCCTCTTGGCCCATCAGTGCACTCCTGTCAAAAAGCTTTCAGATAGTCTTTTTTTTTTTGGGGGGGGGGGGTAGCGTTATAATAAAAAGGGGGGAAAGTTCTGGAACCAAGCCAAAAGCTTCTCTATCATAGCTTAATATTTCATGTGAAAGATAATATTTTTCATATCCAATTAAATTTGCTTTGTATGTAATTATAAATGAAATTTGCATAGTCCCAATATGTCTCAAGGAATTTAATAAAGAGTTTTGCCTTAGGAAAGCTAGGTAATCTGTTTGAAGCTCAATTCTTCATCTGTAAACTGAGAGTGTTCTGTGATAACTAAAGGGCTTTTCATCTCTCTACGTTTACAATTTCCATGCTTCATTTGAGAAAACATATGGACCCTAGTACAGCTCTCTGCTGCCACCTGCTGGAAAAATTACAGCACCCATTTCTGTTGTTGTTGTTGTTGTTAGGTGCCGTCGTGTCGGCCCCGACTACTTGAACTCTATTCAGGAACCACAGTCAGTCCTGTTCTACTTAGCAATTTTACTCAATTAATGAGAATTAGAGCTTTCTGGGTTCTCCAAGTTTCAATGTTTTCAACTTGTGAAATATTCCAAATGAGTCAAGCCTGAACTTTAGTATATCTCTGACCATCTGGAAATTAATGTTTTAGCAGTTTTTCCCATAAGGGAATATTTTTTATACTTGTCTAGTGTTTTGCAATGACTGACCTGCCAAATCTACTCACACAGAATTTTCTTTAATAATTACTTTTAGTGTTGCATTTATAAAGCTATATTTATTTACTATAACAAAAAAAATAGTAATTTTTTTAAGATTTATGAAACATTTAATTTTTGTGCTGGGAGAATGCAAGGCCTGCAATGCTTGTCCACTTTTAAACATAACACACACACACACAGTTTAGAATATGTGTACTTATTTTTTTAAAATCTGACTGCTTTATATCTGTAAAGTCTAATTTTTTTCCCCCACTGGAAAATGTTTCCTAAATGAAAGGTTAAGTATTGGTCTTAACTTTTAAAACAACTATAAACCGTTTCCAGAATTCCCATCATAATACTGAAAATGCAGTCCAAATAATTCAATCATAAAATACAGACTGAATTTATGGGCAGCTGGGGTTGAGATGGTTTGGGAGGATAGAGGGGAACAGAATTCTTCAATCTGAATTCACGTTATCTCAGAGTTTAGTTGAGTAGTTGTCTGGGGTATGATGAAACCTAAGGAGTAAGAAAGAAAATCAAAATCCTTTAACTTTCTGAAAATTAATCTCAAGGAAAGACTTCTTTTAAAAGAGGTCAGGGGAAAAAAAAGAGTCTGGAAAAGGAGGTAATGTATTGTTGTTTTATTTGTTGCTTCTCCTTCATGGTTCCCAGACAGAGCTATCAACTGGCTTAGATATTAAAATACATTTATTTATTGCCATCTTTTGGTTTATTATGAGACTCATTAAAAAACATCCAAATCCATTTTCCAATCCTTCTCCATTTCTTCCATTTGCGGTACAGTAATAGCAACAGAATAGTCAATACAAAAATGCTTATTTTAAATGTCATTGTTTCTAATTATACATATAATATAGGCTCAAACAGAGAGCTTGGGAAACCCAGAAATGTACTGTAAAATGGCATGCAGGTGGCATCGTTTGACCTCCTCTGACTTCTGGGAGGAAAGAGAATCAGCATCAGCATCAAGAGTCCAAAGCTGATTCCTATGAGGAAGAAAGAGGTCAGATAGGCCTCACCCTCCAACGCTGTCAACAATTCTGACACCACTGTCCCTCCCAAGGCACTCTCTACTTCTCTGCTGGGTTCAATAATTCATTGCAATGTCCATGTAGAACTCTCAGACAGTACTCACAATTACGGGGTTTATTAGGGAAGTAACAGTTTACAGTTCAGAATCAGGAACAACTCGGGACACAGTGCTTCCATCCGGATAGCCTTTTCTCAGCCATGTTTGCAGGCACACCTCTCTCTGGCCCTCGGCCTCTGCTCTGCTTGGCAAGTGTTACAAAGTTCTTTCACCCCTGCCAATAAGTGCCTGGAGGCACCCTAGTCCACCAGGAAGCCTCAACCTGAAGGCACTCAGCTCTAGCTCCATGGGTGGCCAAACCTAGCTTTACCAAGTGCCCAAAGGCATCTCACTCTGCCAGCAAGCCACCTGCCCAAAGGCACTCAGCTTTCTCATGCAGTGGGTCCAGAAGCCCACCTCACCATCTCTTGCCAATTTCTTGGTTTTGCTGCTGCTGCTGGCATGGCTTCTCTGCCACCACTTGTTGCTATCTCCAGCTGCCTCTTTGGTGTTACCCCTCTCTCTGTCTCCTAGGTCAAGTAGGTTCCCAGTGCAGGGGCTCAGGATCTAAAGGATGTGCTCTGTTCTTGCTTCTTCTTCTTGGTGGTCCCCCCTTTCCACGATGGGATGGCTCACTTTAAGCACAACAGGATGGCAAACTGACCAATCCCCACAGTAGGGTCTCATACACCTTATTTGCATTGTCCCACCCCCACAAGTGTGCCGTGCCCCTTGTTACATTATTAGCAACCTATCCAATACCCTTAGTGGGCCACAAGCATCTCCATTTGCATAGTCTAAGGCACTTGACTGCTAAGCAAGTCAAGTGCTCAAACCCACCAGCCACGTCAAATGTCTTAGGCACTATGCTACCTGCTCAAGTATGCATTTTATTTTAGTTGTTTTATTCTATCATCCCCATTAGACTAATAATAAGCTCCATTAAAGCTGGAAATTTATATATCTTGCTCTCTGTTGTATTCTTAGGGCCTACTCCATTGCCTAGAACAGAGTGGACGCCACTATAAACTGTTAATGAATTAATGAAAGCGATCTTCAAGGGAGGGGGCCAAGCTAGAAAGATTTGCCTTGGATTCTTATTTAGTGAAACTGATGGCACTCATCTTTTTTTGAGTCTAAGAACTCAGTTTTTCAAAAGAAATGCTTGGAGATTTTTTTTCCCCACAGATGCTCTGATGAAAGCTCGAGTAACTTACCCAACTGGGGTAAGGGTTGGAGGAATCACAAATTAGCTAAAACTAGATGAAGGGAAAGGAAGTGGTTTGAAGCAGACGTGCCACCTCTGGTTTGGGTTCTTCATTTACACTCTCCCCTCCCCCAGACTCTAACGGCTCTAGCCCCTGCCAGTCTTCAGATTGGAACAAAGGATGGCCACAAGTTCAGGGGTCAAAGAACCCCACCTCTTTAATTATTAATAAGGAAGGAGAAGAGCACTGCCAGCCCATGGTGTTTGCTATTCATGAGGGGGCAGAGCCACCTTCCTGCTGGGACTTCTGGGAGTTTCTAAATTATTCATGGGGGGAGAGAACATCGCAAGAGTGGGCGTTGTTTTCTATTCATGAGGGGGCGGAGCCTCCTTCCTGCTGGGACTTCTGGGAGTTTCTAAATTATTCATGAGGGAGGAGACCACCACAAGAGTCGGAGTTGTTTACTATTCATGAGGGGGGCGGGGCCTCCTTCCCGCTGGGGCTCCTGGGAGGGTTCTAAAATATTCTTGAGGCCATCGGGGCGCCTGCGAGGTGGGAACGGAGCTCCAGCGCGGACCGGAGCCGGACCCTCCCTCTTCCGGCCGTGATAACCTTGAGGGAAAAAAAAAACAAAATTTAAACATTAAGAAATTTGACGATGGTGGGGCAAAACGACTAAAAATCATTTTCCTGTGACTCTTTAACCGGAAAACTGTCAAAACTTGTGGTAAAAAGATTTCTTGACGTGGTAGTTTCATCTTTACATGGCCTTAAGTGGATAATAATGTGTATCATAATGTGATTTGATTATCATATTAGCCAATTTCTCTTTTATGGTCTCCCTAGTTTACCTCCTTGGAGATGTTTTGGGTTAATAACAAGAGCAGATGGGAAGGGTCTCTTCAAAGGGTTTTAAGTTAAAACAAAAATCCCGGTGAATTGCTGTATGACGTTTTTTTTCCGCTGAAGAAAATAAAAAAAAGTTTATCCTTTAGGACCCCCAAAATCAGTGGGGAGGAATAGGGGCGTTGAAACGTCATTATATTATTATTTTGGTTTGATTCTCTTACCCTAGAAGGGTGAGACAAAACCAGAAATAATTTGAGATTAAATTTTTAGGATTTTCAAAACAGTCTGCTCTTTCCCCTAAAATGTTCAGGTCTGAATGAGGAAAATAAAATTTTAAGAGGAGGCATTAGTTATAAAGAATGTCAGGCCTATTATTTTTCATTCCCCTTAAAGTTTTAAAAATATATAAATTTAGTGGGTGACTTCCAACTGGGAACCAGATAATTACTGACTCTGAAGACACAGGCTCTGTTTGAGAAACAGGACAAACCTAGGCCAGATTTATATTTTATTATAATGAAAATACTTTAAAACACCTACGGTGAAAAGCTGAAAACAAGTTTATGGATTAAATTAAGATTCTTCCACTTGGTGAAATTATACACAGCTATTAAAACATATATACTTGTAGACATGTATCTATTGACAGAAATTACAATATAGTATTAACTGAAATAAAGCAGATTACAAAATAGGGTGAATAGTGTGGACCCCTTCCTTCTTTAATTAAAAGTAAATATTTATATACATGTAAAATTCTGGAAGGGTATAAACCGAAGTGTAAGTGAATTTAATTTTTGTTTAGTTGTATTTTTTTGGTAAACTTACCAACAATGAACATGTTATTTGTGTAATTTTAATGATTATTTAAAATACCTACAAATGTAAATGCTCATTGAATGGTGACATGAAGGACTGTGGTATTAATTTCAGATGTTTTTCATTAAGCACTAAATTTCTGTGTCATGGTTTCAAATATATAACTGTTATTAAACTGGTATACGTTGATATTAACCTTTTAAGATGAATAAATAACAAAGTGATTTTAGTAATTTTGTGCCCAAAAGAAAAAATAGTTTTTGGACAGATATATTTGTAACTCTTTGATGAACCATCTTAGTTGTTCCTTCAGAAACAAGGAGACACACACACACACACACACACACATATATATATATATATATATATATATATATATATATATATATATATATATATATATATATATATATATATCTACACATATATATATGATAGTGTTTTTTGAATTGAAACAATAAAGTGACATAGTGTCACTGTGTATGATGCATAATACATATTTTTAAGAATTATTGTTTAGTATAAATAAATAATCAGTGATTTTAATAAATTCCTTTAGAAGATGTTCATCTTTGAAATCAAGTTATGCAGGCCTTTCCTAAGATTTATCAGTAACTATTATTAACAAAAAGTGGAATTGAGGGAAAAGCTGTTATTACTCATTTACTTATCTAGTCTTACTAATTTTATAAAACTTTAATTTTACTGCTTATTTGTGTATTATAGAACACATAATTAGTAATACCAATGCAATCTACTTTAGCTATTAGAGCTTGTAGATTTACATAGCTCTCAAGTTAAAGTCTATTTTTTTGTTGTTGTTTTTACTGATTCTAACAAAAGAACCTGTCTACTCAGTTTTAATAGAAAGAATATTATTATAAAATTAAAAACTGCAATACTTTGATTTTTTTTTAGGATATAGACTATAAAGGTAACGTGCTAATTGATAGATATTAAATGTATCTTATATTATTATGTTGATTTTTGTGTTAAATCTTTTCTTCTGTTTTCAATTTAAGTATTTCTTTTCTTAGACTATATCTCATCCAAGTATACACATGATATGTCTCATTTTCTTTTTTTTCTTTACTTTATTTTTATATTTTCAGTGTTCCCTCCCCTCTGTATGTCTCATTTGCAACCGAAACTCTTATTCTGTCTAGAGTATTTAACCAAGCAGTAAAGAATTTTGAAATGTCTCAAATGATGCAGAGGTGAATAAATAGAATGTACTATTGGAAAATTCCATACATTGGACATAATATTAAAGCTTTTGTAAGAGGGACAGCTATTGCCTATCCAAGCAGCACCTTCATTTAAAAAAAAAAAAAAAGAGAGAGCTCTTCATTGCTTTAATGTCCTTTCTTCTTTGTTTTTTGTGTCTTATCAGGAGATACTGCTGAGATAAGAAAAAATATGACATCCAGAATGAACACCAACTTCACTTTGATCCCCAACCAGAAATATAGACGAAGTAATCGTCGATCTACCTGTCTTTTCAAAGCCTTTGACTCCAATTCTCAACCCTTATCAACCCTTGGAAATTTTAAAGCCTTACCATTGGAAATATTTCAAATAATCTTAAGATATTTGACAGGTGAGGTTTGGGAACTATATGAGTAGACTATAAAAGACACTGTAATATTTATTATCTTTGGCCCTGCTAAAATGTTTATGGAGTTCATTAATTTTATTTTCTGAGTTTCAACCTTGTTAGCTAAGGCTATAATGAGAAAGTATGATACTCAAACTCTTTAAAGCATGTCTCTAATTATAATGACATGGTAACATAATTGTTACACTCAACATGCTTCTAATTCATTGGAAACTGGATTTAAAATTTTTCTTTTTTTCCCTACTGGGCTTATTATTTTTACTATTATTATTACTGAATTAACTTGTAAATTAATAGACTGTACAAATAGTGATGTTCTTGCATGTAAGCCATTCTTTCCCCTCCCCCTTTGTTAGTGAAAGATATCAGCATGCTGAGCATGGTGTCCAAAACAATCAGCCAGCACATTATTTATTATATCTCAAGCTCATCAGGAAACAAAAGACTTTTACTGCAGGACTTTCATAAACTTGAACTGTCTGGCAGGAGACAAGATTCTGCTATACTGGAACACTACAGATCTCTAGGTAATTTGTATGGTAAGAATTGCAACAAGTAAAGAACTATGATTAATTAAGGGGATTTTATCATCCAATTCTGTAATGCTAGTGGGAAATGAAATCTTACCTAAAATGTGACTATTTCTATGATGGTTTTAGTCTTTCTTAGAATGAGAAGTTTCTTTTAGCAAAAGTCCCTTGCATATTTTTATCTTTAAAGGTGAGAAAGAATGTACTTTAAAGTGTCTTTGTAATTTTATGTGGTTACAGTGTTACCAATGCTTATTGTCTTAGGTGGTTTACAATTTAGGAAATTGATGCATTTTTCTTTGCTTCACTTCCTGTGTATCTAGTGAGTTTATTTCCATAACATTTTTTCCTTTCAATCATAATCTAGTTATTACAAATAGAAAAGAAACTTAAATATATTATTGTGGAATATCACTTACTGTCTTATCAGAAACTATGGTTTCAAAAAAAAAAAAAAACCACTATGGTTTCCTTTTTTAAAAAGCACTGTGCTGCACATTTACTAATAAACCATTGTACTATAATTAAATTGACCTTAGCAAAGAAAGTTCTATATAATCTTTCTTCCCTTGGTTTGTAGTCATTCATGCCTTTCACTCCATTCATTGATTTCATTCTCCCTAAGAGTGTGGAAATAAAATTCTAATTTTGACTTCACTAATGACACCAACTTAATTACAAAAGAACCTTATAATTAAGCAAAACATGACAATAAAACCAAACATCAAAGTGATGTTGAGATTTAAATAAAGGCATAATAGTAAGTTATGTGAATATTGCCTTTTGGTAGCCTAGCTTTATGATAATGAAATTAGACTATACAGATGTGTGTATACATCAGATTATATTTGACAAGTATGTGTAATAGGATGAAAAGTATATTATCTAACCAACAGCTAACAGCGTTGTTAGTTTCGTTATATATGATTAGACTTAGGAAAGCCTGGGACAAAATACACAATTACTCTTTGCTACTTCTCATTGTATCTTTTTTTTTCAAACACTGTTAGTCTAGGGGAAGTGTCTCTTGGGTAATAGAATTTACACTTTGGTTTTGATCTGAAAGAACACATTTCTTTCTTTGTGAGCAATCTTAATTTTTTAAATAAAGCATTAAGACAATTATGTGGGTAATTCAGTTAAAATTACAAATAGATTGACCTTACTAGCTAGATTTTAAATGGTTATATTCATGCAACGACTCCAGCCTCCTATTTAATTTAATGGACATCTAGCTTGAATCTTCAGATAAATGTTTGATGTACCTGCCATTTTTTCGTGTTGCCGTTCCTGTCTGATCAGTTCTGATTTATAGACAATAAGATAACATTTTCAGAATCCTGCACTCTGAAGATTATAAGTTTTAATTTGCTTCTTCATGTAAAGCAGAGCAGATGGCCAGCACGGAGAGAACGTTACATCTGACTCTATTTTCGTGGAGAAGAAATTAAAGAAGATGGTCTCTAAAGGTTATAGCAGAACACCTGCGTTTAAAAAAAAAAAAAAAATGTCATCCAGTATTGGTTTTTGTGACAAATTGCAACTCTTAAAAATAGGAATTTTGCATTGGAAAAGGCAAGCAATACACAATTAGAGTGTACAATCCACTGGCTATGCTGTGACATGGGACTGGATGCCAAAGTATGAAAGGAAAAGAACAACCTAAAAACCAAACATTGAAAATGTCTTTTTACGTACAAAAATAAAGAGAATTTATATTTAAAACTCAAATCTGGTCATGTGTTACCCAACATAGCAACTTCTAAAAATAAATTAGATTCCCACAGATTCTACAGAATTATGTAAAGTAATGTGTTATATATTATATAAAATGCAGAAAATATAAAAGCTGAAGAAAGTCATAATATTCAGGTATATATTTTCCTACCTACCACATACCTCTTTTTTAGTTTGAGGACATTTGCTCTTACAGGAATGTTAGCAATGTATTGCCATATTAGGCCACTTAAAGTCAGAGGAAACAAATCATACACTTCCTGTCACTGTAGTTCTAGTTACATATCTCACATCTCACTGGGAAATTGAGAGGTTTTAAAATAAAATTTTTTTGAACACCAACCCTATACATTCTTAACATGAAAACCCCATAAAAGGATATTCTTGAAGGAAGAGATAAATATTTGAACTAGATGCTTTCTGTGAATAAAAATGACTTCAAACTTCTGAAATTTTAAGTATCTATGATTTTGAATTTTTTAACTTGGAAAAAAGATTACAAAATCTCTTTTCTCATTCTTGTCATGTTTTGCATTAGCAGATATTTTTCTTTATGGATATAAGCTTACTTTTGAGAGATACTAGAATTTGTTCTCTATGGAATAAAGACAAAATCATATTTCCCTAGTGTATTTTTATGTTTTATTATTGTATATTTATAAATCTAAATACTTTTTAACACCTCTCCCATAATATCAGTTTCTCATTTTTTAAAACAAGGTTTTGTGCCAGTGCCTCTAGGATGGACATCAGAGTCACTTGGTAAACCTCATATAAGGGCTTTGCACCCTTTCTCCCAAACTTTCCCTTATGAAATCCTTATCAGCTGTTATTCAGCCATAAAGAGAAGTGAAGTTCTGATATATACTATGACATGGATGAGCCTTGAAAACATTGTGTGGAGTGAAATTAGTCAGATACAAAATGAAAAAATTTTGTATGATCCCACTTATATAAAATGTCTAGAATAAACAAATGCATAGATGCAGTTTATTGATGGTTACGAGGGGCAAGTGGGGGGGAATGGGTTGTTACTGATTGGGGGTTACTGAGAGTTTCTGTTAAAGGTGATAAGAAAATTTGGAAATGGATATTGGTGATGGTTGCACAACATGGGGAATGTGATTAATGTCACTGAATAATTGTACATGTTAAAATGGTTGAAATGGCAAATGTTTTGTTACATATACCAAACCTACTGCCATCAACTCTATTCTGACTCACAGCAACCCCCACTGGGTTTCCAAGGTGGTTAATCTTTACATACGTAGATTGCCCCATCTTCCTACCATGGAGCAAGGTTTGAACCACCATCCTTCTGGTTAGTAGTCAAATGCCTTAGGCACTGAGCCACCAGAGCTCCTTTTGTTATATATATCCTACCATTTTATATATATAAATAGAAGCTAGAGTGCACTGTGATATACTGTACCTGACTTTCAGGAAAGGTTTTGCTGTGCTTTATTTATATTCTTAAATTAATTATGTTATTATTTTTTCATCTGTGTCTTTGCTTTCTCAGGTCTACTATTTAAAAGATGCACATTGCTGCTACCCACAAAGGAAAGGCTAAAGTACATTCACAAGACACTTGCAGAAGTAAGATCATATTTCTGAATAAAATTACAAACTTGGTTTCCAACAAAAAATACTTCATTAAGCTATTAGACTAATTTTATATCTATCTTTAATTAGTATAATTTATGAATTGTTGTTCAGACCCGACTCATAGCGACCTCTCCTTGGGTTTCTGAGGCAGAATCACTACGGAAGTAGGTTGCCCAACCTTCCTTCCAGGGAGTGGCTGGTAGTTTGAACCGCCAGCCTTCTGGTTAGCAGTCAGGTGCCTTAGGCACTGTGCTACCAGAGCTCCCTAATTTATGAGTTAGTAGTAAAAATTAACTGAGGATAATCTAATGGTTTACTAGTACTTAGAGATTATATAGGGAGCTCTGGTAGCATAGTGGCTAAGGCACTTGACTGCTAACCAGAAGGCTGGCAGTTCAAACCCACCAGGCACTCCTCGGAAGGAAGGTTGGGCAATCTACTTCTGTAGTGATGCTGCCTCGGAAACCCAAGGAGGGGTCGCTATGAGTTGGGTCTGACTCAACGGCACACAACAACAACAGAGATTATATATATATATAGTATATTATTGCTTGTCATCAAGTCAATTCCAACTCCTAGTGATACTATAGGACAGAATAGAACTGCCCCAAAGGGTCTCCTAGGCTGTATGTAATCTTTACAGGAACAGATTGCCAGGTTTTTACTCCCAAGGAGTGGTTGGTGGGCTCAAACCACCAACCTTTTGGTTAGCATCTGAGCAGTTAAACCACTATGCCACCAAACCAAACCAAACCAAATGCACTGCCATGGAGCCAGACCCAACTCAGCGACCGCTCCTTGGGTTTCCGAGGTGGTATCACTAGGGAAGTAGATTGCCCAACCTTCCTTCCAAGGAGTGGCTGGTGGGCCAGCTTTCTGGTTAGCAGTCAAATGCCTTAGGCGCTAAGCCACCAGAGCTCCTACTATGCCACCAGGACTCTTTAAATGAAGAAGTCTTACTTATTATAAAACAAATTTAATGTAACTAAATACATAATTGATATGTACTAGGTTTCTTAGAATATAAAGGTACTTTTACCCCCACAGATTATAAAGGTATTTTTATCCTGTGAAAGTTTTAAAGTGGTGTTTACGCCCTGGAGAGAACGATCATGGGAGAAGGAAGGGCTGCTTATGCACAGGGAGACAGCTCAGGGCCCAGGAGAGTATGGAGGGATGGTCACTGAGAATAGGTAACTATGGGGAGGAAGTGGGAGGGGACTGTTGCATTGTGGTGAACTTGGTCAATGACATGTGACAAAGTATATGTGAACTGCTGTATGGAAAGTGAATTTGCTCTGTAAATCTTCACCCAAATCACAATAAATTTAAAAAAATAAATAAAAGAAAAAAATAAAGTGGTGTTTAGGTATTTTATTTAAATGTAATAATTTCTGAATGTTAAACATCTTACTGTTTAAATGTACAAAAACATAAGAAAATCTTTTTATTTATTTTATTGTGCTTTAGATGCAAATTTATAGAGCAGAATTTGTTTTACATTCAACAATTCATATATATTTGGTTTCACTCCCCAGTTACCATCCAAGAAAGTATTTTTTAATATATAAGATTACAAACTTTTTACAATAATAGACTTGGAAATGTGTATCAATATTTGGCCATAGTCTCTATATAAGTTTTACTATATAAACCTAGACATCCAACTCTGATGGTTCAGTTCTTTACTCAATAGTATGCAAATTGTTTCTGATGCATCAGCTTATTTCATGTCAGTGTTTGCTTTGAGTTGTTCTATACTATTGCAACAGCTTCCCAGCTTTTTCTGCCATCCGTTTCTTCTGTCCCCAAGTCATTCTTTATTCTAAATCAAGGTTATTCTTTCTTAAAGCATCACTTTCATCAGTTTAACTTTCCTGCTTAAAAATCTTTCAATGGCTGCTTGCTTTCAGCAAGATCAGGTCCAAGCTCTGTAGCAGCATTTAGGGTTCTCCCTGATCATGCAACCTTACTTCCTAACTACTTTGAGCCTAATTAAGATGCTCATATCTTTCTACCCCGAATGAACCTTGTTTATTCCTACCTCCATATAAATTTAATCTTACTGTTTCCTTCAACAAGCGTTTCTATTCATTATATCTGAATCCTACCAAAGACATTGCTTATCTCATATCCTTCATAACCTTTCTTGATCATTTCCAAATTTATCTTTTCCTTATTTTCATGTGATGTCTGAAATAGTGTCTATTCAGTCATTTTAGCATTTATACATATCCTAACTGAATTATTAAGGAGCTCTGGTAGCATAGTGCCTAAGGCACTTGACTGCTAACCAGAAGGCTGGCGGTTCAAACCCACCAGCCACTCCTTGGAAGGAAGGTTGGGCATTCCTACTTCCGTAGTGATACTGCCTCGGAAACCCAAGGAGGGCTCACTATGAGTCGGGGCTGACTTGATGGCAAATAACAACAACAACAACAGCTGAATTATTATAATAATTTCACATGTATATATCTTCCTGAATAGTGAGCTCCTTGAGGGCACTGGTTTTAGACTTCTCTTATCCCAATCTATGTAAAATAATGCTAATCAGAAGATATACTGAAAAAAACTTGCTTATTTCCATTAAATGTGAATGTCAAATTATTGTACAGTTCCACTGAAAAGAAGAATTAATAGTTGTTCTCTTTACAGGTTTCATGTTTTAAATTCAGTGGCTGTGCAGCTCCTATCCATTGTTTAGGATTATCATGTTATGGCATGTTTTTACAGGTACTTTTTTTTTAATTAAAGAAGAGGAATGCTTTTTGAATTGTTAATAAGTAAAGCATATAATCTATTTTTTCATAGATTAATAGAAGTCATAATAATCTTGTTGTTGTTGTTATGTGCTGTCGAGTAGGACCTGACTCATAGTGACCCCTCCTTGGGTTTCCGAGGCAGTATCACTACGAAAGTAGATTGCCCCATCTTCCTTCCGAGGAGTGGCTGGTGGGTTTGAACCACCAGCATTCTGGTTAGCAGTCAAGTGCCTAAGCCACTATGCTACCAGAGCTCCCCATAATAATCTTAAAGAAAGCAAAATAAAATTTTAAAGATGTGTTACTCTAGCAATGTGTTTGGTACCTCAGTTTTTCTTCTTGGGTTTCTCACTAGTGAGAAATGTTTAACATTTATTAATTCTACATCAGTGTCCTGTCTAAGTATCCAAAAGTTTTGTAAAACCTAGAAATAGTGTGGGTTTTTAAATAATCTATATAATGAGTTTAAAGACTTAGGGTAGTTATTTAAGGTGTGGTTTTAGAAGTCAGCTGTATAATTTCAAGAGCATTTCTGACTAATCTTTTATTGTAAGCAAAGAAGGTAATAATAATAGGTAGGTAATAATAGTAACTAGCATTTGTTGAGCCCTTTCTGTGTTCTAGACAGTATTCGAAGTAGTTTACATGTATTAACTAATTTAATACATACAACAACCTTATGAGGTAGGTAGTTATTATCCTCATTTGTAGATGAGGAAACTGAGGCAAAGAGACATGAAATAATTTGTCCAAGGTTAAACAGCCTACAGTAAGTAAATAGTGGAACTCCAGAGTTAACACTTAAAAAAAAAAAAAATTAAGTCAAAACTTTTAACTACTAAAAAAACAAAAAAAAAAAAATTTAACTACTACCGTACTGTTTCTCAGAGTAAAAACTATGTAAGTGTAGGGTCTGTACTTAAGGACTTATTTTTTTGAAGTTGCTTTTAAATAAGAAGAAAGTAATACTTTGTGGAGGAGGTGGGTATTTCCCTCTGAATTCTCAAATCTTATGACTTCTGTGGAACTGTGGTGTTTAGCCTTTCAATAGTCTGCTGTCTTCTTTTTTGTGGTCTTTTTAGCACCAGGATGTCTTTGTATCTCTCCTCTCATCAAGCACTGGCAAATGGGAAAATTTGGCTCTGTATCTCAGTCTGTCAGCCACCGTCTCCTACAGGCCTAGATTCCAGGAGCCTAGGCCCTCCTACTAGCCTGCTTTCCAAGTCACATTTTAGTTTTGTTTTCTGTTTCTTTGGAGCAGGTGATACATGCATATGTATTCATATAAAATTCAAAATGATATTCATATAAAAGTATAAAATGGTAGAAAGTAACAAGTTAGTCTCCCTCCCAGTCCTGTCCCTTGTCCACTGAATTCCCTTCACCAGAAGTAAGCACTGTTACCAGTTTCTTTGTCCTTAAAGAGAGAACAGGATTGATTTTTAAACTGATGGAATCTAATTAAACTATTTTAGGAAGAATTTCTTTAACTAATAACCCTTTCAAAATCTAATTATAGTGATTTACCATCTCTTTTTTTCATGTATGTTTGTCCATTCCAGTGTGCTCAAAGATAATTATTAAATTTTGACCTAATAAAAATGCATTTACTTGTTCTCATTCAAATGTCATAAATAACCAAAATCAAACCCACCTCCATCGAGTCAATTCCAACTCATAGCAACCCTTTAGGACAGAGGAGAAATACCCCATAGGGTTTCCAAGGCTTAAATCTTTACAGAAGCACACTGCTTCATCTTTCTGCCATGGAGCAGCTGGTGGGTTTGAACTGCCAACCTTTTGGTTAACAGCCAAATGTCTTAACCACTGCACCACCTGAGCTCCTATGTCATAAATAAATGTTATTAACTGCCACATTAGAATGACATCATTATCATTTGTAAGCAATATCATAAATGATAGCTAGAGGGGGTTAAAGGGGTTTTACTATAGTCACTGGTACTTTACTATGAAACCAAGTCAAAGTATGATAGTGAGTCACATGTCTAAAGCTGTGTTCCAGGTCTTGGCCTTCCTTTGTTTTCTTTGAACTGTCAGAACTCAGAATTCAGTAGCACTTAGAAGTTCTTTGAAAAGATACTCCCTTTCCAACTAAAAGGGAATTTTAGGGTATTTGTCATTTTTGTGTAAAGTTTCTTATTAATTTGCATAGTTCCATAATGGATGAAAATTACATTATCACCTTGATCATGTACTACAAGTTATGCTCATACAACAGTAGTGACTTACATTTCAATTTGATGATCTGAACATGTGCAATGTTTCCTTTATTTTTTGTCCTCAGACCTTAACAGCAGGTTGGGATGAACTCGAGTGCCATCGTGTTTATAACTTCTTATGTGAGCTGACCAATCTCTCCCGCAAGATGCAGGCTGTTGTCTGCAGTAAACCAGGTAAAGAACTTCAATTCACAGAGAGTATTACACAGAGATTAAAGTAGGAAAATAGACGCAGAGTTCAAAAGTGTGTTTAAAAATAAATGATGACATACATATTTAGTAAAAGGAAAAAGAAAGGAAATGAACACTGAATTGGATAGAACGGCAAAAAGGGGCATGTGACTGAAGAAAGAGAAATGCTCAGACAGCTTCAACTGTGTTGCTAGTATTTTATTTCTTAAGCTGGGTAGTTGGTACAAAGGTATTCATTATAGTATTCTTTAAGCCTTTCTACATACCTAAAATATTTCATATTCTTAAAATTATACCAAAAAAAAATAAATAAACTCACTGCCATCAAGTTGGATCCAACTCATAGCAACCCCTCCTTGGGTTTCCGAGGCTATATCTCTACAGAAGTAGATTACCCAACCTTCCTTCTGAGGAGTGGCTGGTGGGTTTGAACCACCGTCCTTCTGGTATGGAACCCTACAATCTAGCCCTTTCATTCTGAGAAATGCCCCCAATGTATACAAGGAAACAGGTACAAGAATGGTCATTGCAGCATCATATGTAATGAGAAGATATAATAATCTAACTGCCCATCTTCAGACTATATAAATGAATTATGGTATAGTCATACAGTTAAAACCATCAATAGTTAAAATGAATGAACCAGAGCCATGTGTATTAATATGGCTAAATCTCAAAACATCATGTTGAGGGAAAAAGGTTGTTGAAAGATAGTTTCAGTATACCATTTATATATATATAGTAGAAACAAAACAATACTGTATATTCTTTATGGTTACATACATATGTAGAAAAACGATTTATAAAAACATAGTTGGAAGCGATAAATCCCGAATTCAGTATAGTAATTACCTCTGAGGAGGAGAAGAATGGAACTGGGAAGTGATATACAAGAAGCTTTAACTGTATCTGTAATGTTTTATTATTATTATTTTTAATCTAAAGCAAATATAGCTAAAATTAAAGCTTTGTGGAGAGAACGATCATGGGAGAATAGAAGAGCTGTGTATGCACAGGGAGACAGCTAAGGGGGCAGGAGTGCATGGAGGGTTGGACACAGGGAAGAGGTAACTATCAGGAGGAAGTGGGAGGGGAG
>NW_006921672.1:7488725-7518126 GCF_000298275.1 Orycteropus afer afer | reverse complement strand
ACCTTGGAAACCCAAGGAGGGGTCGCTATGAGTCAGGTCTGACTCGAGGGCATATAACAATAGCAACAACAACTCTCTGTATTGGTATAACATAGTCATGTTGCCCTACTCACTGTGTCTCAAATACACCTTACGTGTTTCTAACTCAGTACCTTTTTTCATTCTATCTCTGTTTCCTGAAATGCCATCTCTTCTCATCTTTTAATACCCAGTTTGCCTGGTCACCTCCGTAGAGCCTTATCTGATCCCTAGGACTGCAGTAATCTCTCTTCTAATTTTCAGTGTCCCTTGGCTTAACACACCAGGGGTATGTATATATGACCTTAGATCATTCTTTTCATTTATTCTTGTCTTATCTACCTAACAAAATTACACTCTTTGAAGAAAAAGACTGATTTAAACTTCTTCACTACATGATTCTTTGGAAAAATAAAAGTTTAATAATCTGCATTCTGCTAAGTAGTGCCTGGTATACCTAGTCATTCAACAAAGATTTCCTGAGATTGACCACGTGGAGGCTCTATGAACAAGACAGACCTAGAACCGTTCTTCATGGAGATTGCATTTTAATTGGGAGAAAGACAATAAATGAAGTAAGTACAGGTTGTGGAAAGTGCTGTGAAGGAAGTGCTCTTTACATAAAAACCAGAGCAAAAAAGAGCTAACTTTAACTAGGGTAGTCAGGTAAGATCTTTCTGAGGAAGTGACATTTAAGCTGATCCCTGAAGATAAGAAGAAGCCAACCATCCTAAGAACTTAAGTGCAAGGTTTCAGGTATAAGATACATGATACAGAGACTCCAAAACACAAGAGAGTTTGATATTCTACTAAAACACACACACACCAAGCCTGTCGCCATTGAGTCCATACTGATTCATGGTGACCATATAGGACAGAGTAGAACTGCCCCATAGGGTTTCCAAGGCTGAAATCTTTACAGAAGCAGACTGCCACATGTTTCTCAAGTAGAACGTTGGAGTGGGTGGTGGGTTCAAACTGCTGACCTTTCAGTTAACAGCTGAGTGCTTTAACCACTGTATAGGGCTCCAGGTACTATCAAAAGACCAAGGTGGCCAGGTCAGAGTAAGGGAGTGGTGAGTGATGAATTCAGACTTTCATTTTAGAAGACATCTCCAGCTGTTGGATACAAGACGGATAGGAGAGGGGCAAGAGTGGATGCATGAAGACAGCAAGGGAAGCTTAATAAACACTGAATAAATAAGCCCTTGAGAATCCAAAATTTTTCTGGCGAAAAATAAAGTAATACAAAACACCTTGAAGATGTATGTCTTTGACCTTTCTCTGCATTTATTTTAAAATCCAAAATCTTACAAGATTCTGGCAAACAAGCATGTCTATTGATTGACCTCTTATTCCAAGTCTCCAATATAAAGCAAAAAGGTAAGGGTAAATAGACAGTCAAAGCTATGAAGTTAGGACAGTTTAAGAACAGATAAATCTTTTGTTTACTTCCCATTTAAGATCATTAACTACAGTGATTAATAGTTGCTCTTATCAGTATATGTCTATCAGTCCTTCTAGGAAGATGAATTTACATTTCTGTCTTCATAGGAAGTGCCCGGAAACTGGAGATAAGGATCAGACTATTCTGTAGGAATGTCCTGCTTGATCACTGGACACATCGAAGTGACTCTGCTTTTTGGTTAACTCTTATATTGAAACCATGGCCTATGGTGAATCAGGCAAGATTACTGTATATCATCTTTGGGCCAGTATCTCCTCAGGATGGTGAGCACTGATTTTTCAGGGATGTATATAACTGCTTAATTATTGTCACTTAAGGAAACATCTTTTGTACCTGCTCCATTTCATCATTCCTATTAACTAACCTGTTTCATGATTTCAAAGATCTTTGCTTCATTGACTTGTGCATGACTTAAGCTTCAAAGCAGAACTGTTCTGCTATAGGCCATTACCAAATATATTCCCAACATCTCTGCTACTGTTCTAAGTAAATTTGACTTGGATTAATGTTAGAATCAGCATGCATATCTTTAGTTCACACTGACTTAAGTTAGGAGGCAGCTGGTTTAAATATGCTAGGTAGCCACAGGAAGCCAACCTAGGATTAAAATGTTGCTATGTGTAATCCACAAAGAAAATTGGTCATAGGTGAAAAATCTATGGATTGAATTACTCTGTTCTGACATAATGGTTGGGAGAGCCTCAAATATATCATACTATCTTTTGGGAAGGATATAAGTAAGTTTTATTTATTTTAATAAGATTACATCAATTATTTATTTCAATTTCTGTATGAGGATAGCATTACTTTTTTAACTAGAAGCACTGTTTTGCTTGGTGAAACTACTTTTACTTCATTTAGCTTTTGTTGCCGGGCTGCATCACATCAATAAGAGGCATTAAAATTTATTGCAATCAGAATTGACCTTCCATTATGAAAGTAGAGTATAGAAGCAATGAATTCCATTTCTAATCCAGTTCCCTTTTTTAAAAACAATCCATGAAGTCTTTATTGTAAAGCCAATTATTTTGTCATAGCCTAGTTTTTATTTCAATTACCATTCAGGACAAGTGGTTTGGCAGAAAATGATAGAAGGACCTACAGATGAATCCAGTCTAAAAGGTTTGGCTGATGCCATTAAGTTACTATATGACACAGGCACTAAAGAGTGGACAGCAGATGATGTCATCAGTCTTGTAGATGAACTATCAGGTAAAAATATAAATTTACTAACATACAATAATAATTAAAAAATTATTAGAATACAGTTATAAAATTATAATCATAATTCTACAGATAACAAATGAATTCCCTGTTGGAAGTCACTCATTGCTCTAAAATATTTTAAAAGTGTGGCTTTAAGTTTGAAAAGAATGCATATAATCAGCATACTTTTGTTGTTCATTGCCAGGGTTTCAATTCCAGCTCTTAGTGACCCATGTGGGAGCTCTGGTAGCATAGTGGCTAAGACACTTGCCTGCTCACCAGAAGGCTGGCGGTTCAAACCCACCAGCCACTCCTCGGAAGGAAGGTTGGGCAATCCTACTTCCGTAGTGATACTGCCTCGGAAACCCAAGGAGGGGTCGCTATGAGTCAGGTTTGACTCGACGGCACATAACAACAACAACAACAGTGACCCATGTGACCCCATGTTTGCAGAACAGAACTACTTCATAGGATTTTCAAGGCTCTGACCTTTCAGAAGCAGTTCACCAGGCCTCTCTTCAGAGGCATCTCTGGATGGGTTCAAACCATTGAGCAATTAACTATTTACAGCACTCGAGGACCTTATAATCAACTTATTTTCCTTCAATTACCAATTTTATATCTATCTGTATTATTACTGTTTAAAAGCTTCATACTTTAATTAGCTTAATTATTCCCATTTTGCAAGTTTCAGAAACACCCCCCAAGGTTATTTAAGAAAGAAAGCCCTCTCCTGTTGGCATGTTGTTGTTGTTGTTATGTGCCGTCGAGTCAGCCCTGACTCATAGCGACCCCTCCTTGGGTTTCCGAGGCAGTATCATCACTACGGAAGTAGGATTGCCCAACCTTCCTTCCGAGGAGTGGCTGGTGGGTTTGAACCGCCAGCCTTCTGGTTAGCAGTCAAGTGCCTTAGCCACTATGCTACCAGAGCTCCCCCTGTTGGCATAGGAGAGGTAAAATAATTTTTCCCATTCCTGAATAATCCTTTAGCTTCTAAAGATTATAAGATTTCTTTCCTTACATAGCATTAGGTAGGAGAATTGCTTTGATGACTTTTCTAATACATTTATAAGAGCCATGATGACATGGCAGTGATCTCTATCTCCAGTCGAATGCTGTAATTGAAAAACAAAAGCATTTTTTTCTGAGCTTTTCCCTTGGCACTAATTGTATTTCCAATAAAGTGATACAATATTACATGTATTTAATGATGTTTACTATAGCTATTGTGTGATTTCTCATCGAATAACTCTTCTTCCTCTAATAACAGTGGTTCCCCATGAGTGGCTTCTAGAGAATAATGCACGCCTCCTGATCCTAAGTGGGAACAACATCTGTTTCACTTTCATGGCTAGTAAAGCTGTGAATGGACAAGCCATTGAACTGGCAAGGCTGATAGTCTTTTTGGCTTTGGTAAGTAAAGACACGTTTTTTTCTAGTATATTGTTTAACATGACAGTCAACTACTGGGAGGAGTGTCCCTGAAGGAACTGAAATTTGCACAAAACATTTTGACAGAATAAGTATTTAAGTATAAAATTTTAATGTTCCTTTTTCAAAATATTAAAATATATATAATAAACTCTCCTATTTGGAAGCATTCCTTATATTATTCTGTCCCTACTTCTTGTCTAGGTTGTCATTATACAGCTCTGCCAAATTGCATTCTTTATAAAAATTCCACTTTAAAAAAGCACTCCATTTAATTTGCTTTAAAATAATCAGCGTGGGTGTATGTGGAAGTGAGTGGGGATAGAGCTCAAACAAGATTCCTGAAGCTGGGAGATAGGTACTAAGATACTGTTCTCCTCTTTTGCAGAAATTAATTTTAATTAAATTTAAAATGTCAATTTTAATTAAAACATTTTTCAAAATAAAAAGTTAAAATATATATTTAATAGTCATTCATTTAACAGAACTATATTAAGTGCTTATTATAGGCTGTACACTGTCTACTGTGGGGGATTCTAGGGCTATAGAAATTAATAGCACACAGTCTCTGACTACAGGCTGCTTACAGTCTTTTAACAGTTATCAAGGTATATATAAATGAATTGAAATTCAATGAGATAAGTGAAAAAAAAATATTTTTAAAGGTACAAACAGAGGTAGCAGAGAGGAGGATATACCTAGGCTAGAGAAAGAGAACAGGAAGAGCTTCCTAAATCCCAGTAGATATACTAGTTTTTTAAAACAAACAGGAGGAGTTCACCAAGCAGATGGCACATCATTCAGGACAGCAGGGATAGCATGTGCAGAGACCCAGAGAAGTGGGACAGGGCGTGTATTCAGGGGACTGGTGAGCAATTCAGTATTGTTTCTGAAGGATAAAATGTGCAGAGAGGAGCAGAAGGTAAGGCTGCATAGGGAGGGAGAGGCTAGTTAAGGAAGCCCATATAGGCTGTTCTGTGGAGCTTGACTTGTCCTCTGATAGGAAACTATTAAAACATTTAAAAAGGGGAGAAACATGGTCGATCTTGTGTTTTTGGAAGTCACTTTAGCAGCAGTATAGCAAATGGAACAGAGAGGAAGTCACTAGGAGTGGAAAAGCCTTCTCTAGATACCCTTCTTGGATTAACATTCCAACTCTGATCACTACTTTTTTCTAAATTGCCTCAGCTTTTTGTCTTCTCTTTGCTTTCATTTACTGATGGTGTTTTTAAGTCATTGTATATGCAAGTTCTTTGAAATTCAGGACTCTGTCATTTCTTTCATCCTGCCTTCTATAGTGCTTTACACATAATAGGTATTCAATAAATCTTTCTTGTCAGATTTTTTATATTTAGTTATATTATATCTATGCATTATATATGACTAATATATGTTTGACTAAACCCACTGCCTTTGAGTCGATTCCAACTCATAGTAACCTCCATTGGGTTTCCCAGGCTGTAAATCTTTATAGAAGTAGATTGCCTCACCTTCCTCCCATGGAAGGACTTGTAGGTTAGAACCACCAACCTTCTGGTTAGCAGCCCAATGCCTTAACCACAGCGCCACCAGAGCCCCATATATAGACTATGTGAGTTAAATTGGCCATTTAGAATGTTAGTAAATAAATCTTTTACCTTTTAGTCAGTTTTACCATGAACATGTAATCTTTACTTTAAATCTTTACCTTTTAAATAATGGAGAGAGAAATATCCTTTAAAACTCTGAAGATAAAAAGTTGGTAATATGTAGATAGAGTTCTTCTGCTGATTGAAATTGCCTATTTCTCTACGACTCACACTGTACTCCTTGAGAATAGAGGGCCGGACTTTATGGCTCATCATTGTATCACTATCTCTTAGCAGGTACTCGGTGAATATTTACTGAATGAGCAAATGAACAGAAGCATTGTTTTTCATATGTTCAATAACTATTTAAAATATTTCTTACATTAATAAATAATAATATGTGATCATCTTGAACCAGGCTTTTACTTATTTCACACCTTTTCCCACTAAAATTGTACCATTTGAAAGCAAAGGAGAATTAGCTATAAGAGCTTTCTCTTTTATAGATTCAATATGGTATCTTGTGTAAGAAATTATGTGAAATCATAAGCCATCATTGTCAATAAAACGCAATACACTGCTGTCGAGTCGAATCCGACTCATAGTGATCCCTCCTTGGGTTTCTGAGGTGGTATCACTACCGTTTTCAAATTCTAGAGCTTTCTGTACATTCAAGTTTATTATAATGCTTGTTTTTCCTAAATCAGGTGTGTGAGAAAGAATTATACTGCATGGACTGGGCCGTTAAAATGATGCAAAAAGTCTGTAAAGTCTTTAGTACTCCAGTGGAAAGAAATAACTTCCTGCAGAATGTGGCAAATGCATTTGCATGTATTATAATGGAAATGATGCAGTCAATCATGTCTGGTGAGTTCGCATGTAGATAGTGCACAGGTGTGAGTTGAAATGCGTTCTAGCCTCTATTTAAGACAGCTAGTTCTGTGTAGACTTTTCTTTCTGAACTGATAATAGAAGGAGCAAACATCTTTTTTGTTTTTCATAAGATATAGTTAGTTCTTGGTTTCTATCATTTTTAAAATCTTATATTGATTTTAATGGAAAATACAAAGTTTATGAGTCTACTTTGAAAGGAATCAATTTCAGTTTTAACACAGGAAAAAAATTAACTTGCTCCCTTATAACTATCATAATCATCATAACAATACCTTAGATTTGTACAGTTCCCAGTATAATTTACATTTATTATTTTATAGTTGTATTAAGTAGCCAATATGATAATTATCCCTATTTTACAGATGAGAAAACTAAGACTTAGAAAGATTATTGGATTTGCCCAGGGTCATAAAGTTAGAAGCAATAAAACATGAACCTGTTCTTCTGTTTTCTAATCTAGTGTTCTTATCTAATTCCATCATTTCAGTAGTTAACATCTAACTTAGTAAAGATCACTAATTAGTCTTCTATTCAAATATTACTAGGGAAAATTGGAACATCTTATGTCTCAAATAAGTCATATATGTAAAAATTTATTTTCTTTTCCCTACTGTCTGTATGTGTGTATGGCATATAGAAGATCGTGATGGAGACAACAGAAGCTTTTTAAATTTGTTCCATCTTGTGCATGCACAAGCTAACTTCCATAAAGAGGTCCTATATCTGACCATGAATACTCTCTTTACCTAAATACTCAAAAAGCCTTGTGTTTAGAGAATGCCTCACTGAACTAACAATTAGAAGAGTGCTACTTTTTCACACCCAAAGGATAGCATCTATGGGACTTTTATCAAATAATTCACAAGTTCAATAGAATTTTAGAAGCAACTGCTTATACCACTATTAATGTAAAAATAGCAGGCATATTCGAGAATATATTGAGATTCTCTGGAAAACAAGCTGTGTCTCTTCAGATTTTGGCAAACCTAACACCAAACTGGAATGGAACACTAGCTGTCCAAGAAACTTGGGCCAGCCCAACCTGTATGTGGAGATTGTTGAAGCAAGAGAAAATTCTGCTTTATCATTAGAGCAGACCTAAATTCACTAAGTAGTATGTGTCTGTTCACTTTACTTAGGTTGTATAGAAATAGCCTAGAGTGTTTTGTGAAGATTTGCCATATAGTATTTTGGAATCTATAGAATATAAATCACATTCTTTGCCACCTTCTTGGCATTGAGTACACAAAGGACGTTATATTTTGTTCATGCTTGCATGAATAGCTCAAAAACCAAAGAAAACGTGTGTGTGTATATATATGTGTGTGTGTATATACATATGTATATGTTTGTGTATGTGTGTATTTATATATGTGTATTCTTCTCTAAAATGACTCATACAAAAGGTCAATAGAGGAAGGTATATATTATTTCATTATAATAATCTTTTATATTTCCCTGAAGATTACAGTAAAATGTTGCAAATAAGGGAAAATATAAAGTGAAAGAAAGCTATTCTGCTGCCAGAACAGTCTTCACAAGTAATATGGCCTTCTTCTAAAGATTTTCAGTCTGTCTCAGAAAGTGGGACTTGCTGAAGGAACTAGAAGTATGAATGGTTAAAAGCAGCCTAGGAGAGAGAGGACCCTCTCTTCACAAAATTGAATGGACTCCAAGTAGCTCCAGGATTGTTTCAGCCTGGCTAGCATCTGCCACCACCACTTTTACTATTAAAATAAAAAATTATAATACTGCCTGAGGGGCTGAAATAATTCTGGAGCCCTTCTGGATCTCCTATTTTCTTCTTGGGTTTGATCATTTTGTTTCTTCTCAAGATACACTCCTTCCCACTGGACACTTCAGAAGCCGACTTTCTTTTTCCCAAGCTTTTGCTTTAATTCATCTTTGGAGCTGATAAAGGGAAGAAACATTTGAAGATAGGGAAATTATCAGAAGTGGGGTGTAAACTATGGGAAACACTTAAGCATTTGACAAGAGGGGCTCACTATTTAAGAAAGTGGAAGATTTAATTGGACTGAGGAAGAATGAAATTGTGGAGAAAATAGAAATGTGATAACAAGATTTTGCTATATTTCAATACCAAAAGCACTTACTTTCACTTTTGGAGGGTCAGATTAACTGTCCTTCATTGATGAAAAGTTGTCTGAAAACCTCTTAGAGCATTTCAAAGAGAGAGAGGGAGAAAGGATTGTCCAACTGTACTTCCATTGGTAGCAGTTTTTTCTTCATAGTTTAGCATTTGCGCTTTTATGCATAAACAAAGTTATTGATTTTGTCTTCTTGTCAATTTTAGAATTCACAACTAAATTATAGAGATTCTTCTCTTTTTCTCTTCCTTCCTCCTCCTTTCCATCTTCATCTCCTTTCCCTCCTCCTCCTCTTCCTCTTTCTCCTCCTTTGTCTCTCTCACTTCTCTCTCTCTCCTTTTCTCCCCCCATATATGCTTTGGGAATCTTAATAGATTTATTTATCAAAATAAATTGAGAATATGCCCATTCGATTATTTGGGGAAAAAAATTTAAAAAGTAAACATTTTAGTAAATAGTGAATATTTTACTGAAGAGATGACAAATTTCATTCTCTTAGAGAAAGACATTTGACACTGTGAGGCTTCCTTTAATTATTTGAAATTATCCAAATCTACACAGCGGTTAAATTTTCAGCAAATATACAAAAGAAACATGCTTTAATTTTAGACATTTTTTAATCTGTATTTTGAATCTCATTACACATTTGAACTGATATAACTGCTGTAAAATTTTTTTGAACACTCACATTATTTCATTATTCTTAATAATAGTGAGATTATCATCTCACCCTGCCAAAAAATTTAGAACATAAAAAGTTTGATTCATTCTTTGGGTGCAGTAGGTAAATGATATAATTTTGCTAAAAGTAAATTGCCAAATTCTTAATTCTATCATTAATGGATAAAGTAACATTTGAAATCCAATTTGCAGTTTCCTCAATTCAGCAGTTCAGTTTTTTGTTAAGTACGTTTATCATTAGAAACAAGGTGTGATAAAATTTGGAAGTGGAAGTTAACTTGCAAAAACATGTACTATTATTATTCCCACTAGTATTGATGTTGTGTGATAGTATAGACAGTCATATTGACACAAGAAAAGCATTTGCAAAATGAAGAGCCTAAAGATACTAGGATATTGTCAATTTCTAACTCTAGAACAGTCATTATACGATGAATGTGTAAACTAATAGCTCAGATAATTTAGCCTGTATATATATATATATTTCTATATATATATATATATATATAATTATGTATTATTATATATATATTTTTAATTGCCTCAGTCTTCTTTGACTTTGTCGGATGATTTTTATTTCTACTGGAAGGCAGGCTCGACAGCACATTATTATATTTATCATCATTATTGTTTTCACACACATGTACCACACCTTTCTAGTACTAATGACTAACAATGCTACTCTTCTTAGAAACTAAAGTTTATATCTTGTGATAAATACACTGTACCTTAGAACATAGACCATCTACTGTTAACACTTCCAATGATTCCTTATCATGCCCTCTGTCTCCCCAACTTTATTGTATTCATAATGCAGGCAGTAAATTATGATTATTAGGAATTAGTTCAGGCTGCTGTTGAACCAGGATGCTCTCAATAGCATGAACAAGAGGCATATATTGCATACTTTTCTTATCATATGATGACTTAGCTCACGCTTTCAGTTCTTTTGTTAAAAGCAATTATTTTATTGCCAGGATAATTATTCACCTTTGGAGACTAGAGCAGTTACAAGGTGCTCAGCAAAAAGTGCAACAGGAAGAGTCATCTTATGTCAATAAAAAACACACTTAAAAAAAAAAACAACCTTAATCTCCTCATCTGATTATTATTCAAGAGCTAACTTCTTGATATGAATAGTACTCAATTATATGATTATAGATTTTTATGTCAAATATTGTGAAGGGTGAAAACAAAGTTGCTACAAAAGCCTCTTTGGTTATTGGACATCTTCCTAGTACTGTGACTTCTTTAACAATTCCACTAGCAAGTAGCTATGAAACCTGTAAAAACAAAAGATAAGGACATATGCTTCTTGGTTTATTGAGATATCCCTAAGATAGGAAAGATGACAGCTATATGGACAGTTTTCTCCAAGTTTTGTTTTTTTTTTTTTAAGTGCTAAAGGACTAACTTTTTTTTTTTTTTAATCAAGAAAGTAAATATAACTACAGAAAATGTTTCAAGTAACTGGATAGTTTTAAAGAACTGTTTAGCCTTAAAAGTCTCTTAAATTAAAAAAAAAAAACTTGTTGATCACTGCTTTCTTAAAGGTATATAAAACTGGAAAGTATACATTGTTATTTGAAAAGTTTTGTATTTGTGGTTGATGCCTAAATATTTAAAACTTGCTTTTATTTATTATTTATTAATACTAATAAAATTAGAGACATTTCCAACCCATTCAGAGTTTGTCATTATGAAAGTCATTAAGTGAATAATTCCTTTAGAATATTTATAGGGTAACTTATCTTTATATAAGCTGTCATTATAGTGGTGCCATGATCAAAAAATGACATTTTTATGTAAACTAATGTTGCAATTATATATTTATATACCAGGAGCTCTGGTAGCATAGTGCCTAAGGCACTTGACTGCAAACCAGAAGGCTGGTGGTTCAAACCCACCAGCCACTCCTCGGAAGGAAGAGGGGGCAATCTACTTCCATAGTGATACTGCCTTGGAAACCCAAGGAGGGGTCGCTGTGAGTCGGATCTGACTCGATGGCACATCACAACAACAACAACATATATATATGCTTAATATTATGGTGTGTAAAAAAAATTGAATAATTATCTACAAGCAATAACTCATAAACTGAACAGTAGTCTATAAGTAGGACATTAATCTATATTCTGCTGTTTTATTTGGAGACCAAATCTCCAAGCAATTAATATTCCAATTTTTGCTAAATTAGAAATGCTATAATTATCTTAGTTTAACACCAGTTTAAAAAAACAAAATAGGTAAGTATTGTGGATTACCTGCAATTTCCCATGACTACAGGATTTTGTAGTATTTTTCTAAAAACAAAAGATTTCTTAAATATTTCTAAATTTCTTTTCCTTAGCATGTTTAATTTTATAATGGTGATTTTATAACGGGGATTTCTCCGGCTTCCCTTTTTATATTTAACTTTGATGTTATATTTGTTTAAAGTAGATGGAGCAAAACTGACTTAGAAGAGGCCATTCTAGATTTAGTAAATATTTGGAGTTTGATAAAGCCAAAACATAATATTTGCAAAGACAATTTTCCACTTCAGCTATGCTTCCATACTTTATTAAAAGAATTGTCATCCCTATTATCTTTGAGCAATTTAAAATTAAAATCCTATTTTAAAGGTTTTGGAGATCTAATCAACACTAAATTCAAGCCTTTTGAAAGCAAACAGATTTTCTGAAATTCAATAAATCATGTCAGACCAAATTGCAAATTCACAAACTTTGGGTTTGATTCCATATACCCAGAACAATGAGTCTTAGGTGGTTCTAACTTAGTAACATTTAACTTTCCATTATTTGTTTTCCAAAATAGATTACTTTAGTAATCCTTTCCTCTGAAATAAAACATACCACTTTCCCACACTTATTTCATCAAGAAAGCAGGTATTTGTATAATGAATTAGCATCATGTCACACTAATTTTTAAAGTAATTTGCAGTCATCAGAAATGTTCTTACTACAATGATATCACCCAAGTACAATCCCCATTTTATAAGACATAATTGCTCTAAGATATGGATTTTTAAAATGTATACCAAACCTGTTGCCATCCGACTCATAGTGACCCCATAGACATAGCAGAACTGCCCCATAGGGTTTTCCAAGGCTATAAATCTTTATGGAAGCAGACTGCCACATCTTTCTCCCTCAGAGTGGCTGGTACGTTAGCAGCCAGTGGCTTAACCATTGTGCCACCAGGGCTCCTCTCGTAAAATGTACACAAAATTTATATCACAGAGGTAAATTTTAAATTACATTTTAAGATACCAACATACGCCAGATCACAAAAAAAAAAAAAATTTTTTTAAAGATGCCAACATATAGTTTAAATGTGAAATTAAAAGCAAATGATGAACACATACTAAAACTCTGCTATGAAGTGGCACATTAAGCAATGAGTATAGACACAGAGTCATAACAAATTTATTTCAAAATGAAAGTATGTATTTTTAATACCATATTTCATAGGCATCAGAAATCTTTCTGCTTATGCTGTGCCCAATACCAGTGGTGGATATAATTGGTGTATAACTAGAACTGACTGATGTTTTTCACTGAAATAATAAGTTATTTCAACTTTGTATAGCTCAGACTGAAGAGCCATGACCTCATAAAAGACTGGATTGAGCTTGGTTACTTAGAAAGTCTACCATAAAGTGCTATACCACCATAATTAATTGTGTAATATGGACCCCTTCAAAATACTGCCACTTGCCTGAATCACTTAGATAAGGGCACAGAGCTGATATCTTGGCTTGAATAGAAAAATTTAAGATTATGCCAAAGAATCAGAAGAATATTTTAGTGGAAAATGTCATATCAAGGACTGCATAGATAACTGAAGATTATTCCTCAATGTATTACTTTTCAGAGCTCTGCTTCTTGCATTAATGTGGCAGGTTACCTATTTTTTGTCACATACCACCATACAGTATTACATATGTTAATATTCCCCAAATTGCTTACTCCCATTATCACTGATAGATATATATATTTTGTCATTTTCTCTTCTCAATGTGGCTGTTGATGCCAGAAAACACGTCGAGTTTTTATTATAAAGGAGCTCTGGTGGCAGAGTGCCTAAGACATTTGACTGTTAACCAGAAGGTTGGTGGTTCAAACCCGCCACTCCATGGAAGGAACTCTGGGTGATCTACTTCCTTAAAGACTTACCGCCTCAGAAACCCCCAGGGGGTCACCATGAGTCAGAATCAACTCTATGGCAGTGAGTTTTGTTTGTTTGTTTGTTTTTTTGCTGGTAAGCTTTTAACAGTTTGTTCCATGGGAATTCTCTCAAAACTGTAGTTTCCAAAAAGAATGCATCTTAGAATTATAGAATTTTTCAGTGCAAAGGGACATTAACAATAATCTAGTCCCTTTCATTTGACAGAATAAACTGAAGCCCTAAAGGCTCAATGACTTAATGAAGGTCTCAAAATTTGTTGCAGAGACAAAGCTTCCAGAACTGTAATTTCCTGGTCAGGATTTTAAAATGCAAGTTTTCTAATTGTGACATATCATATTACCTTAATTTTATTTCTCTTCAAAACGTAGACACTAAATGCAATGTTATTAATAAAATATATAAATTTCATCTTCTTGTTTATCTTTAAGCTATAAGGGGAAAGTAAACGTAAAATAATTTGGATGTGCTTTTCAAAGGAAAAGATACCACATATTTGGAAGCCAGTTCTATTCTGGACCCCAAGTTATGTTTGTTTCTTCAGCCCTAATTGGGCAAAGAAATATGTTGAGATTTTTTCCAGAAAAGGAACACTTTGACAATAAAATAAATAAATAAATATTTTATGGGTAAGAGAGAGTTTTTCCCAAATAGTAAGTGTAGCCATCTTATTTCAGTATAATCCAGCAAGACACAAAGAATGAGGACTGTAAATAAAAATCTTTAAATAAAAAACTGGAGCCCACGTGATATAAGGTGGGGGTAGAAATGGTAAGTCTTAAAACTCAAGTTTCTTCTGGCTAGGGTGAGACAAGCCAAACCACACAAACCCAGATTGTGCAATCTGAGGACAGTGATAGGGTGACTTCTCCATAGATAAAGATAAGCAACTGAGCTCTTGAATTTACCAGGAAATCTCTATGTGTGAGAAAAAAGAATTTATTTTAGCATAATAGGCAGTTGAATTTAGACCTAGGGAAAGGCTATCAAAATGAATGGTAACTTTAATGAGGCTACATTTCAACCCTCCGTGCTCTTTAGCTCAAACACACACAGCCACTGCCAGCCTTGTCCAAGAATTCCTGATGTCCCACTCAGTTTCTCTGTCTCTGAGCTCAAAGAGTCCCTTGCTTGCCAGGGGTTAATCATATCCGGAAGGCTCTGGAAGAGGTCTGCTGGGCAGCCCAACTGCGGCTGTCGATAAGCGGCCTCTTGGACTGGAGACCAGGAGCTGTGGGAAACCCAGAAACAAAAGGGCTCAGAGGGGAATATCAGTAAGGGTATGAGCTCCCAAGTACTGGTCAGGAAAATTAGAAGTTCCTCTCTCCTGTCCACCAAACCCCATACACAGAAAAAGGACGCTTTAACCCACCCTCCAAGCCCCACCCACAAGTAAATTACGTTTGCTCTCTCAGCCTCCAGCGAGAATGAGAATGAGAATGCAAGCACAATTATAAACTACTGTGTTGACGTCTGATGAGATGTGTTTTGCCCTTAACTACTAGGGGAAAAAGGACAACGTGTAGTTTGAGCACCTAATTTGAATAAGAAAGTAAAGAAAATGCGCCTTCCTTGTCATGCACACCACTCCCAACTCACCCAACGAAAAGTCCTTTGCATTGTGGGTATTATTTTTAACTTTAAATATCTTATTTTAAATTAGGTCCTCAAAAAAGAAGTTGGTTTATTTAAAAAAAAAAATTATTTTCAAAGTGGTCTGAGAAATACTACATCAATGCATCTGAGGAAAACAAAAAAAATTGAAAAGCAAGCTCTTTTAGTTTTGTTTTGAGTCAATACCCGGAATAATGGCCAGAAGCACAAATCCACCGTTGTATCAGCAGGCGGGAGGCTCGGCCGTTCAGCTTCATCCTTCCCTTCGGAGTGGCAATCTCGCGGGCTTGCTGGAACCGAGGATTCCACACCACTAGAGCAGATAGATAATGTAGGACAGGATGACCAGGCCTATGATGGCAAAGAACATCAGGATGAAAATATCCAGCATTATGGAGCCCTTGGCTGACGAGGTCCCTGGATTCCGGGAAAACGTGAGCTGTGAGCACGGAAGTTGCAGTCGGTGAAGACAAATGGCTCCCCTCCAGCCTTCACTGCTCACCCTTCGTTCTTTCCCCTCCCCGCTCCCGAGACCTGAGACTAAGGGATGCCGCAGCTCCTTCCGCAGCCTCCTTCCCTCCAACCTCCTTCACCCCACCATTTAACCAATCACAAAGCCCCGGGGTGGGTAACCAGGGAACCGCTAGATTCAGAGCAGACAAAATTGAGGAGGTTCACATTCTTCTCAGGAACCCTACCCTACTGCTTTCTACCTAAATATGTCCATGATATGGATGCTGATCTCTATCCAGACCTTGGAATGAATTCTCTTGACTGCCTTTCTGCGTGTTTTTTTTTTTTTTCCCCCCCTTTCCTCTCTGGCAAACTATAGACACAGAATAAAAGTTGGGAGTTGGATGGGTCATTGGCAAGTTCTAAAAATCACATTACAACACCTGTCAGTTTGTTTTATTGTGATGGCTTACATATTGCATGCTAGAAACTATGCCACTGGTATTTCCAGCAGGGTCACTTCTGGTGGACGGGTTTCAGAGGAGCTTCCAGACTTCCTAGGCAGTCTAGAAAGAAAGACCTGGTGATCTACTTCTGACAGTTAGCCAGTGAATATCCTATGGAGCACAGCAGAATACCGCCCTATACAGTACAGGACCATGAGCCTCCTAGATCGGGAAGCACCCAAAATATACACAGTGGCAGCTACCCAGAGGGAGGGAGGAGTTCCACCTCCTACTTTGGTGAGTAGTGACTGGGATCTTAAAAGCTTGCAAGCAGCCATCTAGATGCAATGATGGGTCTCTCTCCTCGTCCAGAGCAAAGAAGAATTAGGAAAACCAAAGATTCGTGGAAACAATTAGTCCAAGCGACTGGTACACCATGCGATCCACAGCCTGTACAACTTAGACCAGAAGAACTAAATGATACCTGGCTACCACTGTCAACCACTCAGAGGGGGATCTATGTAGGAGATCCTGGATAGATAGGGAGAACAATGTAGAACAAAACTTAAAATCATTTGGAACAAAAAGGGTGGGGGGGCCCAGGTTTGCTGGTCTGATAGAGCCTGGTGGAACCACTGAGACTATAGCCCCTAGCTGCCCTTCAGGTCTGGAATTGAACCTACACCTGTGGCTTCCAGCCAAACAAAAGACAGAGATATGAGTTGAACATGTACCTGAGGAAGATACACTCCTTGGAGGAAACAATCATGGGAGAATAGAAGGGCTGTTCATGCCCAGGGAGACAGCTCAGGGGGCAGGAGTGCATGGAGGGATGGACACAGGGAAGAGGTAACTATTGGGAGGAAGTGGGAGGGGAGCTGTTGCATTGGGGTAAACTGTAGTTAATGTCACGAGACAAAGTGTGTGTGAACTTCTGTATGGGAAGTGAATTTGCGCTGTAAACTTCCACCCAAATCCCCCCCCCAAAAAAAAAAAAAAATACAGTGGCCACAACAATGGACTCAAACCTACCAAGGATAGTTATGATCACGCAGGACTGGGCAGTGTTTCATTCTGTTGTTCATGGAATAGCCCTGCGTCGGAGCTGACTCCACGGCAACCAACCACAGGCATGCTATGGGGGAGAAATGGACAGCGATCTCATGTGAGTCTCAGCATCCCTGGGAATGAGTTAACATTCATGGCATTCCTCCACTGCACCAGATAATGCACACATGGTGTAATGTCAACCTCCCTACAACTCTTATAGACAGGCTCAGAGATTGTCAGTAACTTGCCTAATGTTCCCCAGCTTGGAGATGGCAGCAACCAAGATTCAAAGCTAGGCTTGGCTGACTCCACAGACCATACTCTTTCTACTGCCCTCACTAATCTGAAAGGCCCCTCAGCTCTACCTGTGCTGCTCAGTTTGTGAGGTGTTTTGCTTCCATCCATACAGGTACAGAGGCCTTTCCATCTAGTTCCTTCTTCTCTGTGCAGTCATTACCCACGTGCTGGTTTTATTTTGTATCCTTTTTCGGAGAGTTCAGCAGTGTATACATATAGACACTGAAGAATGCCATTAGGCCCATACATGTGTCAGTAAGAGTGTCTAGAAGTGAAAATTCAAGATAGTGGTTTCCTCTAAGGGAGAAAGAGGGATGGATGTTTTTTATTTTTTAAACTAGATGGTGAGGACTCAGTTATGTCTTATATTGTTTTGTTTTTTCCTCTTAAATAAAACAAAAAAACAACCTTCCAGTGACATCTCTGAGGCCCTCTTTGGCCTCAACCCGAATATTGTTTTTGAAGGGCCCTAGGATAAAAGTATTAGTACCCACCTACCCCCAATGGCACTCAGGCCATTTCTAGAAGGGGTCTGGAGACTCCTCCCATTGGCCCAGCTCTGAAGCAGAGCACAGAGCTTTCTGTGAGCTGGGAGTGGAAACACAGGGCCTTTGCCTTGTTGTTGTTGTTATGTGCCACGGAGTCAGATCCAACTCATAGCGACCCCTCCTTGGGTCACTATGGAAGTAGATTGCCCAACCTTCCTTCCGAGGAGTGGCTGGTAGGTGTGAACAGCCAGCCTTCTGGTTAGCAGTCAAGTGCCTTAGCCACTGCGCTACCAGTGAAGCCTCCTGGGAAGAGGGGGCTGCAGCTCCACAGACAAAGGGGGGTAGGTGAGAGGAGGCATGATTTACCAATTAACTCCCTTTTATTGGGAAAATATGAGGCAGCCAGCTCCTTTGGAGGGGAGCAGGTGTCAGTGTTGTTTTTTATTATACCACCCCCCCCCACAGCCACTCCCTATACTTATTCAGTTCTGCTGACTCAGTACACGTCACCCTCCTGATTACAGATGCTCAGTTCAGGGAAAACCGCTCTCTCCACCCTGCTGCTGTCCTGAGGCCAGAGAATACCTTAATTCTGAGCCGAAAAGTGGGAAATACCCCTCTCCACAAAGTGGATATGAGGCTGACTGGTGGTACCAGGCTGAAAGGGTTGAAGGTGGAAGGGACTGGACTCCCTGCTCTATCACTGTCCCCTTCCCAACTCCACACAGAAAGAGGGGAGGCACCTAGACTTTTGGCAGAGGTCACAGACTGTGGACACATGGAGCCATGGGGGTGGGTAGCTGTTTTTGCTGATATGAGAGCTGTAAAAAGCATTGGCTGTGGCCCACTGTGGCAAAAGGAGCGTGGCGTGGGACTATGAGCACCACTCCAGGGATCCCAAGACCCACAGCTCTGCTCCCGTCCATATGACTTCCACCAGACCCCTCACTCTTCTGTGTTTCAGTGACACCCGTCTGTAAAATGGACATCACAGTAGTTATTTCTCCCATGGGGAGAAAAATGTGGAACAAAACTCAAAATAATAGTGACAACCAGGCTTATCGGTCTAACAGAGATTGGTGGAACCCCTGAGACTATGGCCCTTAGTCACCCTTCAAGCTGGACCTGAAATCACTCCCATAGCTCAACTTTCAGCCAAACAGCCAAACAGACCAAGGAGGTACACACGTCTTAGAACAATCAACCATATGAAGTCAAAAGGACAGCGTTTGCCCAGGGATAAAGCTCAGAAGACAGGAATGGATAGGAAAGGATAAGTGAAAATAGTAACCACAGGAAGTGGGGAGAGTGCTGTTACACTGTAGGGACTTCATTCAATGTCACAAAACAAAACATGTATGAACAGTCAAATGGAGAACCAATCTGCTCTGTAAATTTTCACTCAAATCACAATAAAAAAAAAGTGTTAAAGATCATATTCATATGATAAAGCATACTGCTTTAGGTTGCCAGATCACCTTATAGATGAGTTCAGGCCTTATCCCATGGCAGACTGTCTCAGTCCCTCTGTCAATGCATCAAATGTGCATTGAGCTCCTACTATGTGCCAGGCAGTGGCCAAGTTTTATAACTGTTCCATTCCCAAGGTGAGACTGGACAAGGTTTATTGAATTCGTTAATTCAATAAATATTTACTGAGCAGGTATGTGCCTGTCCCTAAGCAGGTACTGCACATTTAAAAATGAATTAGACCCACTACCTGCCTTGCCTTCATGGTCCTTGGGTGACAAAAAAGGTTTAAGTGTTTGAATCCACCCAGAGGCACCTCACAAGACAGGCTTGGGTAACTGCTTCAAAGGGTCACAGTCTTGAAAACCCTATAGAGCGTGGCCCTACTGTCTACATTCAGGGTCACCGTGAGTCAGAAGCGACCTGACAGCACCCAACCACCTGCCCTCTGGGGAGGCTGGGGAGCATCCGGGGAGACAGAAGCATTACTAGTCAAAACAGGAAGACTATGGGGGCTCAGGGAAGCTGCGGGGAGTGTGTCCAAGCTGGGCACAGGGGATGAATGGGAAGAGGGTTCACAAAGGAGGCAGTAGGTCCCAGGGCCTCAGTGGGAAAGCGAGCTGCCTTCTCCTCCCTCCCAGGCTAAAGGCTTCCAGAGGGAGTCATTCTTCTTCCTGAAGGTCAGCAGGGCTCCCTGGAGGGCAACAGGCCAATGGCCCAAGCAGACGGGACACGTAGCGGCACCCACCAGCACCTCAGAACCAGAGAGGGAAGCAAGTCAGCAGGTAAAAATTATACTTTTATTTGAGTCACCAGGAGAAAGATTCACTTGTGGTTCAAGTCAAATGTTCAGAATAACAGGCCAGAGAGATTTGATCCCAAGCACAAGCCCACAAGGGAGGGGACCAAAACAGACCAAAGACAACAACCCCATATAAAAAGATGAATGGACAGTATCACACACACGGATGAAATGTCTGGACAGAGGCAAATTTCACATGGTCATTTCGGTTTCTTTTTAAATACAAGTTTTTGGGGTGTTTTTTTTTTTTTTTTCTTTTCCAGCTTAAAAAAAAAAAAGAAAGGCCCAAAAGTGCGTATGTGAGGGGAAAAAGATAGAAATTAAGCCATAAAGTAGTTTTTTTCCCTAGAGGGATGTGAAGGAGAAAACAGGAAGCAGTGCTGGGAGAATTCACTTTTCTCACCATTGGGCTTCTTGTATTTTATTATTGGTCCAATAAACCTATATTCACATTCTAGCTTTGATGTGTTTTCTTTCCTGGGATTAGGTTGGCTAAAAGACCTCTGTGAACTGTTGAGAAAAGGTCAGGGACTCGACCCAGCCCTCAGGGTTCTGTGCTCTTCTAGGGATAGAAGGTTCTGGTAAGGAGCAAGGACTCCCAGCAGCCCCTGGGTCCCTCAGCACCAGTGTGATGGTCCCTCCTCTCTCTAGGGGTAAGAAAATGTCCCCTCTATTTTTAGGATGGGAGGAGTACAAGAGCAGACAGCAAGATTCCAATGGCTGCCTTTTCTTGTTTTGGAAGGAAAATTAAGCTGAATGAAAACAGGTTGCTTCTTGTTTTCCAAGCCCTCCCTTGTAAGGGGAGGTGGAGCCCTTCCCATCTACTCACCACCCTCTCAACCCCAGGTCCTCCTACCAGCTGTGTTCTTGACCTTTGGTCCCAGAATCCACATTGTGCTTTGAGATCAAGAGGAAATGAATGGAATGGACCAGCCTCCCCCAAGGCTCCCAAGATTGCTCCTCTGTTTCCTCACTTCCCAAATCACACAACATAAGACACTTCCCCTGCCCTCATCTCCCATTCAAAAGGGGAAAGGGGATTGGTCAGGAAGTCATTTCCTCAACTCTCCGATTTGGGGAAAATATTCCCAAATCAAGTAATAAGCAGTTGATAAAAGCACCTGTGATGACTTGGTTGAATATGCCCCCTAACACCTTCAGGTCCCCTCCCTCACCAAAGGCCCTGCAGGGTCAAGTATGCAAAGGACCTGGTTAGACTCAGGGTGATGAAAATGGGGGAGAGGGGGGCACAGAAGGGTGACAGGAAAACCAGAGATGAATAAAGCCAGGCAAGGGTTGTCACAGTTGCCAACGAGCTGAGAAGGAACTTGAATGTAGCACCATCTTTCCCTTCCTCACCCTGGAGTCTGCACTTCCAGTTATGTAGCCCTGGGTCACTCTCCCTCTGTTCCAAGGGGGGCTTTGTGTAAGTGAGGGAGAGGCCTGAGGGGAGAGCTCCCAGAGTGAGGCATCCAAGAGAAAGTAGGAGTTTTCAACCCAAAGAACATAGAAGGAACTTTGCTCCTCAGGGCCCTCCCCTTTCACTGTGGGTTTTGAGGACAATATCAGAAGATGGCTCCAGGTACCCTGACAGGTATCCGCTTGCACATAACCCCAGAGACATCTGCAGATACATCTCTTTGCCACCTTTTCTCACATTCACACACTCACCTTTCACAGACACTTATGCACACACACACTCTTTCCTCCACACATGCTAAGTCCTGGAGATACACAGGTTCCTGCTGGCTTTGCTCAGTGCCAAGTCCATTTGGCTTTGGGCCAAGACTGAAGGCTATGGATGGCCTGGGGCATCTTATCATGAGAAGCAGGGAGGAGCAGACTACCTAACCCTGATCACAGGGTGCTGGAGCTGGCATGGAGAGAGGCCCCAAGGCTTCCTTGTCCCTCCCTTTAGGAGTATGGGCTTCCACCAAGGAAGCAAATAAGGGTGCCTGGAGATTAGGGGTAGAAGGGGGGAAAAGGGGCTGCAGGAGAGAACATCCTGTTCCCCTCCTTCCTCACAGCAGTCCCTAAAATTAAGAAAAGCAAGAACTTGACCCAAGCCATGCTTCCCAGAGAACTCTTCACCTACACCAGTTCTGTGTGGGCAGGAGGGCAAAAATCACAGTGTGAGAAGGAACACATGTGGGGAGGGGGGCAATTAGCCCCAGTGTGGGAACTTTACCTCCTTTTGTTGTCCTTGAGAGAAGGAGACCCCTTGGTGAGCCAGCAGCCCTATCTTTGAGAAGTAGAGGTAAAGCCCATCACACTGGTCCCTACATAACAGCAGGCCCCGTCTCTATCCCAGGGGCAAGTTGGGGTCCTACTCCTTGGAATGTGTGGAGCCCCTCCCCTTAGGGATCCTGGGGCTCACCCCAGTCCTGGAATGTTTGGGTGTATGAGGGGGTGGCCAAGAGGTTCTGAGGGGGCAGAACACAGAGAAGGCAGTGAAGGCCTGCTTCCCATTCCAGCCCAGCCCTACAGGCCACGCCCTCCTCAGAGAAGCCCACGCCTGTTCCATCCAGAGAGATGACCCAGAAGTTGGTCAAGGGGATAACCAGCCAGAGAAAGGAGCCCGCGGGAGTGGCAGAACAAGGCTTCAGTTGACAAAAGAAGCTGGAAGGGGGAGTGGGAAGAAACAAGCTGTCGCAGATTTAAAAAAAACAGAGATTCCTGAGGGGCGATGGCCACTTCAGGATGGATGCGATGCTGTGGAATGCACTGAAGACGGAAGGTGGGGCGGGGCGCTGCCAGCGGGCCAGGCTCAGATGGCCTCCACGTAGTTGGCTGGCAGCATGCCCGTGTCGCCAGTGCGCTCCACGGTCCCGTACATCCAGCCGTCATCGATCTGCTGCACATTGATGATGGTGTCCCCATCCTGGAAGGAGACCTCGTCCTCATCGGCTGCGCTGTAGTCATACACGGCGCGGTACCGCTTCTGGGGGAGGGAAGCACAGTCAGCCATGGAGCCGTTTCTGTCGGCCCCTCTGGGATCCCTAGTGGAGCCCTGGGTAAGCAGTGAGCCTGGAGTCAGGAGACCAGAGCTGGGCTCTGCCATGGATGTTCTTAGGTTACTTGGCCTCTGTGTATCTCTTTCCAAGAACTCTCAGTCTTGGAATGTATTTAGCATCTGCTATGAAGGAGCCAGGAGCTCTGGTAGCATAGTGGCTAAAGCACTTGACTGCTAACCAGAAGGCTGGTGGTTCAAACCCACCAGTCACTCCTCGGAAGGAAGGTTGGGCAATCCTACTTCAGTAGTGATACTGCCTCGGAAACCCAAGGAGGGGTCACTATGAGTCGAGGCCGACTCGACGGCACATAACAACAACATGAAGGAGCCAAAGAACCCTGGTGGGGCAACAGCAGCTCAGTTGCTAACTGAAAAGTCAGTGAGAGGTTTGAACATTTGAACCCACCAGCAGCTAGTGAGAAAAAAGACCTGGCAATCTGCTCCCATAAAGATTACAGCCTAGGAAAGCTTATGAGGCACTTCTGCCCTGTCATATAGGGTCACTATGAGTTGGAACCAACTCAATGGCACAGGCACAAGATAGCTGCTGAGGTTAAAATCAGATCTGCCTCACCTCCCACACAACCAATTCAATCAGGTTCAGTGGACACAATGCCAGGGAAATATTTTAAGAAGATGACATACCCTATAAACTATTGTTTTTATTATTATAAGCACCAATATTTTCTTTCGGGAGCTGTGGTGTATCTGTTTTCTCTCCTAAATTCAGGACGAAGACCTTTCCTTGGGAGAAAAATCTCCAGGTGACATACTAGGTGTCTAACAGGTTCTACCTTCCATATCTCAAAACCAAAAAACCTGTTTTCAGCTCTAGGAAATGTCCAGTGAATGCACGCGGGAATCCGTTAGGGTCTCAGAGGTGGGTGTGATTCTAACATCCCCAGGCCTCCATTGCTTTTGGCATCCACTTGTCTCTGGAGTCGGCTCAGCCTTTGGGGCTCCCTAAGGCCCCAGGATTCGTGGGGGGTGGGGGCAGTGAGGCAAGCCTGCAGGAACCTCCCGAATTTGCCCCTCTTCTCCACCCCAACTCCTGGGACCTGGGGAGGGAAGTTCTCTGAGTCCAAAGGCCTCATCTTGTAGATGAGAAACAAACACATGACTTGCCCAAGGTATTCCCCAAGGCTGAGATCCCTATCACTAGTAGAGAGACAATAGGGGCCAGCATCAAAGGTCAGGAGAAGCCAACCCTTCTAGAGAGGGTTTCTAAGGTGAATCAGGAAGCCTTTCCTGAGACCCACCCACCTGTGACCTCCAGGATCTCTACTCACCCCACCCCCGCCTGGGGTGCTGCGCTGTATGGAGACAGGGGCTGCAGGCTCCTTGTAGCCACCGTAGGATTGGGCCAGCTGCTGCTGCTGGGGCTGCTGGTAAACTGGAAGCCGGGCAGAGACAGGGCCTCACAAACTGCCCAGCCAATCCCTCCGTCCAAGGAGCCCACATCACGTATTTCCCCTTAGGCAAACTATATCCTGCAAGTCTCACCCCACATCCCTCAATCTGTGTGTGTGCACATTTGGATGTGTTGTGGAGTCTCCAGCAGGGGCTATGTCCCCATCACACAGGAGCCTCGCAGGGTGGGACTGTGTGTCCCCCACCACACTGGTAGCCTAGCCTGCCCTTCTGCTCCCTTAGGCCCAGCATAGGCCTGACCCCAGTTCTCACATCCTTGGTGGGATTTGACCTGGGGCTTCGGAAGCAGTGATCATCCACCCATGTGTAGACAGTGCTTCACTCCGACCTCCCTCCCACCTCTCTGGCCCCACAGGCTGGGCCCTCACCTGGGGCGCTGGTTGGGATGTGGTGTGGCGGCGGCTGCTGGTGCTCCTGGGGCCTCCGGTAGCTGCTGCTGTCTTGAGATTCCCTGCGCTCTGGCTCTGCGCCTTCACCCCCACTGGGGCCCATACGACTCTTCTCAAACTCCTCGTGGTATTTTATCTACAGGGGCAGAGAGCATTGGGTGAAGGATCCCACAGCAAACCAATCTAAGCACCCCTCCTGTCACCCTTCAAGATCCCGGGATGGGAGAGACTCCCTGAGGGGGGTTTGGGCAGAAAGAGCTGGTGGAAATTAGGGCCTCACATCTACCCTCAAAGCACACAGTCAGTCTGTGACGCATATGGCCCCAGCTCCTGGAAAGCAGTGATGGCTCTTGTCTTTCTAATCCCCAGGCCTCTGAGGGCACCACACACCCCAGGCGCTTGGCATCAGCTGGCTGAATGGAATAGACCAGAACCTTGGAGACTCTCCAGAGCTAGGTTTCTCAAAGACTCATCTTTGGACCAATTCCTTCTGAACTACCTGGGCTGTTAGAATGCAGGTTAAAGGGCCACCACAGAATCTATAGAATCAAGGCTGGGTTTCTGGAATATACACTATTAAAAACTTCCTAGGTGAGGGTGAAGCAGGCTCAGGGTTGACAACCAGTGGTCTAGAGCAAGGGTCAGCAAACTATGGTCCATGGGCCAAATCTGTCCACTGACTCTTTGTATAAAGGGCCCATGAGCTAAGAGTAGTGTCTACGTTTTTAAATGTTTGAAGGAAAACAACCCAAAAGAAGAATATTTTGTGACAAGTGAAATTTCTATGAAATTCAAATTTCAGTGTCTATAAATAAAGTTTTATTGGAACACAGCCATATCCACCCATTTATCTGTATCTATGGCTGCTTGCATGCTGTGCCAACAGAATGGACTACTTGCAACAGAGACCATACAGCCTAAGAAGCCTGAAACATTTATTATCTGGCCCTTCACAGAAAAGTTTGCCAATCCCTGTTTGCCTGCATATTCCTATTGGTAAATCAGTTTTTGGCACAATCTCCCAAATCATGTCAATTTTATAAATTGCATATGTGTATCACTTTACAGATATGTAGAATGTATATTATAAAACTTATACAAAAAATATGAATTAAAGAAAGGATGAGATGACAAAGAGCCAGAACCAGGAGTTCTTAGGTTTTCCTCTTACACACTCAGTGGGAGATGCTGCCCACACCCCACTTTGAAGACCCCTTGTGGGGTCTATAGTCTCTTCACTTTTCAGAGAACAAATGGGTATGTTGGGGGTGGGGGTGGGGGAAGCGACCATGGAAAAGTGCTAAGGCCTATGGTTTGAGGCTGTGGTACACAGTCTGAGGCTCTGTGGTACACATGTGTTGGGCTGGCTGCAGGGGTTGGGGAGGAAGTGGGACAGAGAATGACAGATAGAATAGCTCCCCCTCCTCCTCCCCCCTGCCAGGGGAAAGTTGGAAAGCAGGACACATCAAGAAATCTGTCCTGTCCTGGGCAAGCCCAGGCCCTGAATCCCCTTCCAGACCTTGGGCCACTTGACCAGAACCTCCCTTCCCATTTCCTGTCACCAGGATCCTGCCCCATGACTCTCCTAGTAGAAAAAGGGATGGGAAGGAGCAGGGAAAGAAGGAGGGGAAATCCTTCTAGACCTAAAAAAAGAAAAACAAACAAAAAACCAACTCCGCCATAGAGTCAGATCCGACTCACAGCGACCCCTCCTTGGGGTATCACTACTGAAGTAGAGTGCCCAAACTTCTTTCCAAGGAGTGGCTAGGAATCAATGACCCTGTGCCCCAGAAGCCCCTAGCCGGGCCTGACCCAGTGCTGTCCAGCCCAGGGCAGACCTTTTGGCCATCTACCCCCCATCCTTTCTCTGCTGCCTTCTCTCCTCCTTGGCATTCACTGCACAAGGAGGGCAAGAGTTGACGCTTGGCCAAGCAGGGCCTGAACATTAATAGCTGGGTTGGAGGTACAGGCCCTGGTCCACTGGGAACATCTGCATTGTTTTGCTTTTGCTGGGTAGATGACCATCACCGTATTTATTCCCCTGGGCTGGGAGAATAGGCAGGGCAGCAGCAAAGCCCAGGGCGGAGTTGGGGATCTGGTCTGGAGGCAGAGAATGTTCCTCTTAAGAGTCTGGATCAAAACCAGCCCCTTCCTGTCCCTGACCTTTCCCTTCAAGACCAAGCAGAGACCCACCCCCAAAAGGTGAAAGACCTCCAGGTAAGCCCATTCCAGAGGAAGAGACAGTCTTGGCCAGACTGAAGACCCATCTGTGCCCCCACTGAGAAGGGCCTCCGTATTCACAAATCCAAGGCCAGTGGCCTGCTCTTAGATCTTTAAAACCAGGGCAATGGTGAAGCTACCCAGCCCCACTCCCTTAGTGTTTCCCCTATCAACTGGGGGGAGGCAGGGGAAGGTGATAAGGGAAGGGGACACCCCTCCTGACACCTATCTTCCTGATTTTTGTCACTTCTCAAGCTTAGAAGGCAACCTGCCCTTCCGACTTTTGTGCTGGGGGAGAGAAAGGTCAGCTTCCCGTGTTTATTTTATGTTAATAAAGAGGCCTGACTGCTGAATCTGGGGACCAGGGAGGAAGGTACTCATGTGGAGGTGGGCGGAGGCCTGCACTGAGTCCTGAGGACTCAGGTACCTGGGGACCAGCTACCCTGGGTGACAGTACCTCTTTTTTGGGTGTCTTCTATTAGTGACGGGGTGACAAGAGCCCTGGGGAAGAGGATATGTCTGGGCTCCAGATCCTCCTCCTTATCAAGGGCACAGGCCAGCTAAAGGACCCAAGGCATGGTTCTATCCCCCATCAGGGTCCAGACTCAGTTCTTAATCACACCTTGCACCCTTCTGCCTGGCCCCCAACTCATATGCCTCATCCCTTGGGATCATGAGCCCTTCACCTGACTTGTGTGACCTTGGGCAAGAGTCCCTCCTTCTCTCTCTGGGTCTCAGTCTCCTCATTTATAAAAATGCCCATGGTACCACCTGCTCCCACATGGTCTTGAAGATCCCAACCAGGTCTAGGAACGGAAGCAAACTCCAGAGCTGAAAGCAAATGTGGACATGCATGTATTTCCACGAGTGGCTGCTAGAATCTGTCTTGCTCTTTAAAAAGTCAACCATGGTCCTGGAGACTATGGTCTGTAGTTACCCTCTAGACCTGCAATTGAACTCACTCCCATAGCTTCCAGCCAAACAATGGATAGCCATATAGATCTAATAGTACTCGTGAGACCCAGGTACCCATGGGGATGGAGGCCTATAGATGACAGAAGCAGCCCTAAGCCTAAGTATCTGAAGGTCCTCACCTAGGACAAATAGGTGAGGTCCATTCCAAAACTAGAGAAACTGCATTTTCTCTGCTAACTGCTACTCTGAATACCCTGCTCCTCTGACAGTAGTGGAAAACAAAGGTCTGACTCTCATGTGTTGCTGCCCACATGATTCGACATGACAGCTACTAAGGGAACATCAGGCTTTGAATGGAATAATCAACTCACTAGCCATGATCTGTTTTTTTTTTATAACAATATCTTCCATTTGCTGAGGGCCTATGCTGATATGCTTACACTCACTTCCTTTTCTCAGCCAGTCCAGGAGAAACACATCGTTATTATCCTCATTTTATAGATGGGGAAACCAAAGTTCAACAGTTAGGTAAATGGTGGTGAAGTCAGATCCTTAGTTCTCCACCACCAATGCAATACCACTCCCTATTAGAGACTAACAATATTTTATTTTGAAAACAAATTTAAATCTGTGCTCAACTTCTTTAATAATCAGAGAAATGCAAATTTAATACCATAATGGGATACCATTGCACAATCAAAATGGCTAAAATTAAACAGTCTCAGCATGTGAAGCTATGGTGATGGGAGGTACATTGGTGCAGCGCCTCTGAAAATTATCAGTTCAGCATTATCTGGTAAAGTTAAAGAAATTACACTTTATCTAACAATTCCACTCCATACAAGCACCAGGAAACATATAAGAGGACGTCCATAGCAGTGTGGGAACAATACAAATATGTTAATCAACAGAATCATAAAATGTGGTATCATGCAATGGAATACTATATAGCAAAGATAAAAGTGAACTACAGCTTCACGCAAAAATACAGATGAATTCCCCTGTGGCTCAATTTTCAGCCAAATGATAAACAAGCCTATAAGGTGAACAATAACACCAGGGAGGCTCGCTTAGAACAACTAACCAATCATAGGAGGTCAAAAGGGCAGCATTTGTCCATGGATAAAACTCAGAATGCTCAAAATGTAGAAGAGATACGAAAGAAGGACAAATGGGGGCGGGGCAAGATGGCGGACTAGGCAGAAGGATTGCACAGACCCTCTTCAACAAAGAAAAGGGAAACCAATTAAC
>NW_006921672.1:7471406-7479160 GCF_000298275.1 Orycteropus afer afer | reverse complement strand
CCTACTTCCGTAGTGATACTGCCTCGGAAACCCAAGGAGGGGTCGCTATGAGTCAGGGCTGGCTCGACGGCACATAACAACAACAACAACAACAGGCCAGACTGAAGACAGAATCTGATATGTAGAATTAAAAAATGGTTACTGCTGAGTCAATTCCGACTCATGGAGATCCCATGTGTGTCAGAGTAAATTGTACTCCACAGAGTCTGCAGTTCCTGAATTTGCAGACGTGGGTCACCAGGCCTTCCTTCCAAGGTGCCTCTGGTGGCCCTGAACTGCCAATCTCTTGGTTAGGGGCCCAGCACATTAACCACTTGCACAACCCAGGGACTGAACTTATAGAATGTAAGCTACTAATTATTTTTGACTGATAGAGATATAACTAATTTCTGCCTGTAGAAAAGATCTCTTCAGAGTTTATGGTTTCACTGCCCTGTAGGACATTAACCAGTCTGTATCTAATTGTATCCAGAACTTTGTTTCACTAACTAAGCATGGACCTCTGCCTCTCATTCTCCAGCTGGTTCCCTCATTATTAAGTTAAATATATGATAAGTGCTTACTACGTGAGTGTTACAGTTTTTCAGTATGGTTAAATACAGGTATCTCCCGCTTTTTGGAAGTTCACTTTACGCTACCTTGTTTTTACGAAAGATCCACCTACATTAGTACCTGTTCTTGCTCATCTAAAGAAATCCGAAGAGGATTTTTCGCTTTTACCAGAAAAGGCAAAAAGCGAAACTAGTGTTTGTTTTGCAGTGAGAAAAACCTCCAATGGGGGTCACTGTGAGTCGGAACCAACTCGACAGCAGTGAGTTTGGTTTGATTTTTTTTAGCAACTCAAGTTTCCCATCCATTTAAGCCATCAGAACTCATGATCAAAGACCAGAATTCCCAGTGTATAAACTTGTATCCCATAGCTTTGGCATAAGCCTCTCGACTCTTTAAGATGCCTTTAATGAAGATACAAAGAAGCCCTAGTGGTGCAGTGGTTAAGCACTCGGTTGCTAACCAAAAGGTCAGTGTTTCAAACTCCTTGCTCTACGGGAAAAAGATGTGTCTGCTTCCATAAAGATGACAGGCTTGGAAACCCTATGGGGCAGTTCTACTCTGTCCTAAAGGGTAGCTATGAGTTAGAATCGACTTCATGGCAGTGGGTTTAATGAAGGTACAATGACTTACTACACATGTATATAACTTACTAGCATCTTTCCTCAAAATTTTCCACATTTTCTGTATAGACAATGGCCAAACTTTCCTCCATATCCCTTCTTTAGTCATGCTGTAGAAAGCAGACAGATCTGCCTTTAAAGTAATAATTACATGACAACATTTTTCAAATGACAAGCCCTTGACATTTTCCTTGCAACCAGCTTTCAAGGCAGAGCCTATTATCCCCATTTTAGCTGGAGAAACTGAGGCTCAGGGAGACCTGCCCAGCAGTTGAGTGACAGAAGGTGGTGGAGTCATGGAGTCACTTCCCACCTCACCATCTTGCCTCTTAGCAGGACTGACAACATACCACACACACATCCAAAGTACACACCACCTAGGAAGACCAGATACTTGCTTTTTTAATGCTCTCACTGCTAAAACCTCTGGTCTGCAGAGGTTTGTCTGCAGGGAAAAAAAAAAAATCTCTCTCTTTGCAAGATGGTCTGACCTTTGGAAACAGCTCGGAGTTATCTGGTGCCAATCTGGGAAGTGAGTGATGAGCTATAGACAGAAACACTATTTTGGATCCAAAATAATAGGTGTGGCTCTTAACACCATCTTTTCCAAAACTCTTCTGGAAGCTGGAACAACTTAGCAATCGTTCTAATCATAGCTTAAAGTTCTCTGGGGGTTCTGGGACATGGCTCCGTCTGGCACTGACACAAGGATTGGCGAAGCATTTTTGGACTTCAGGGAGCACCATCGTGACCCAGGAAGTGGGTTTTAAATGCTGGTTCCTGGGCTCCCCTCCCAGAGATGCTAACTCAGGCAGCCTAGGGGAGGGGATCTGTGAATCTGCATTTTCAACCATTCTGATCATTGTTTGGAGGTCTGTCCTTGAAAGAATTTAACTGCATTCAGTAAAACCAAGTCTTCCAACCTTGTGGTCAGGGTCATACCTCATAGGGCCCAGATACAGCTGCAAAGCAGCTCCTAGGTCAGGTTCAAGTCACCTCCCCACTTCAGAGCAGAGTAGGACAATCAGCTAAATGCAGCCTTGTGGTTAACGATAAGATGGTTATCTCCCCAGGGTGGATGTCTTGGCCACACCAGTTCTGTTACCAGAGCTCTCAGATATTTAACACTTCCAATAACTAGGGGGAAGCGGGGAAAAGAGCAGGTGGAATAAGCTGGGTATGGAGTTTTCTGGAAGCTGTCCAGAAATGGAGGCAGAGCTGACCGGGTTTCCTTGTCACTCCAACCCTCCATCCCTCAAGTCTGAAAACCCACAGGCTGGAAGCATAAATGAGCATGTTGGAGGATGGGAGCTGCCACCCTGCAGGCCTGGGACAAATGCCAGTGATAAAAGATAAGAGTCTTAAGCAGGAAAAAAGTCCAGATTCCAGCTTTCTGAGCCATTCCAGGTTTTCCCCATTACCCAAGGCTACTACCCCTTTCCTAGGAGTCCTTCCTGGGAGCCCCTGGGTGCTGACTATTAACCAAAGGGTTGGCAGTTCAAACCCCCCTGAGGCACCTCAGAAAACAGGTCTGTTGCTTCCAAAAAGGCACAGCCTTGAAAACCTCTGAACACACAGTGTGGCCGGGAGTCAGAACTGATGACTTGACAGCAGCTAGCAACAACAAAACCCTCCCTTCCGTGTTGACTCAGAGTTCTTTACCCTGGAAGGGGAGGTTTAGGGTGTGGGGCCAGGCCCTTACTAGGACCTGCTTTGCAAAGAGGCGACTGCAACAGGCTTTTCTGGGGGAAGGGGAATAAGAGCCCTCCGAAGCGCGCCCTCCTAACCCAAGGGAACACTCCACTTCCTCAGATTGCAGGTCAACCACTGAGTTGCGAAATTCATTTAGTGGCTCTGCAAACCAGCATCTTTAAAATAAAATAGAACAGAAAATATCTGAACACCCTCCATGCAGTAAGTACTCCTTTGTGAAACTTCTGATTCTGTTTTCTCTCCAAATAAACACATGCCTGTTTGGAAGGTCAAAGTCAAATGTATGTGTTACTGTAGGCTGTGGTCAAGTAAAGTTTGAAAGTCACAGCTGGAGGCATGGCTGGTCTGCTGTCTGTCTGGCTACTCTGAGCTTCAGAATCTATCTACCTGACCCAGTGCTTGAACTCCACTGTAAGCATGGCCCAGCCACTCTCTAGAAGAAGCATCTTACCAAGAAGGCTTGGCAGAGAGGTAGAGAGGGATGTGGGGGGCTAAGTGAAGCCTAGGGCCCTCCTCCAGCCTCCATCCCCAGCTTCAAGTGATACTGGGCAACTTGCCAATCCCCCTCCTATTACAGACATGAAGACAAATACTAGCCCAGTCTGTCACTGTGGAGGGCCTCTGAACCAGGCTGGTTTGACACTCCCTGCTGCTCTGCCCCTAGAGCCTGTGCATGGGGCATTGCCCTCTGTTTTCTGCTTAAAGCAGTACCCTGCTCCTACAAGCCCAAGGCCACACAGGCTGCTGGTCTGTGGCTCTGCCAAGAAGGAAACTGAGGCCTGCTCTCTGGTCACAGGTCTCACAGACGGTTCAGGATGCTGGGGCCTGTCGACACAACACCCACTCTCCACTTCCACCTCAGCTGTGGCCAGGCCCTGCCAACCATCCCAGGCCCAGGAGGGCCCAGGCCAGTGGATGAGGGGCAGAGGGCAATACAGGCTGGGGTTTTTACACAGGAAGGAAGAGCAAGCCAAGGTGGGGGAGGAGGCTGAGGGAGGGCGGAAATGACTGCAATGTCAGCACCCAGAACAGAAAGGAGGCGGCTGGCCCCCTCCCCGCCCCCACACCCAGTTTTGACCTTTGTGCTAAGAGGAAACATCCAGCGTGCACTCTGACACCTACTATAACGAGAAAAAAAGAAACCCGTGACAGTGGGGGTGATTTAGCACACAGAGCCCCCACACACACCTGCACAAAAATCTAGCTTCTTCAAAGAGGACATACTCTGTGGGCTGAGGGGGGCAGTGAGAGGGAGTCTGGTGGCACACAGAGAAAAGGTGTCAACGAAAACCCTATGGATCACAAACCCCAAACCCTTGCCTGTCTTCTGTTCAAACAGTGGTCAGCCAGGCCCACCCAAGAGGGCAGAGGCAGCAAAGAGAGCTGGCCCCATTCACATCTGCCAGGCTGGCAGGGAGGAGAAGAGCAGGGCAGGGAGTGGGCCAGTGCAGATACCTTAGGGGTAGGGAACTTACATTACTGATCTGGTCCTGGGTCTTCTTAATTCTCTGGAGTTCGGGTGTGTCTGCCACCACGCTGAAGCCTTTGCCCTTGTTCTTCTCAAACTCTTCCTTGTAGCGCACCTGGTGGACCCAAGGAGGGAAGAGGGACTGGTGTCAGGCCAGTGACCTCAGTCTATGGCCACTTCTGAGGCACCAACCAGCCAAGAAACAGAGGCAGGATGCCAGGAGCAAGATTCTAACCAGAAATCCCCACTGCAGTAACATCTACCCCTCAACTCAAAGCAGAAGCCTCAGCCAAAAAGCGTTAGATTAATAATAATAGCCTGCTGATATTTGTTGATTGGGCAGTGGTTCCATGGTAGAACTCTCGCCTTCCATCCAGGAGACCCGGTTTCAATTCCAGCCAATGCATCTCATGAGCAGCCACCACCCATGGAGGCCTGCATGTTGTTATGATGCTGAATAGGTTCAAGCAGAGCTTCCAGACCAAGATGACATCTACTTCCAAAAACCACCCTAGGGATCACAATGGTGCCATTTGCAGCCGATCCTGAGGATGGCACAAGACCAGGCAGCGTTTCATTCAACTGTGTGTGGGGTCGCCAGGAGCTGGGGACTGGTTCGATGGCAGCTAACAGTAACAAATATTTATTAAAAGCATTCGATTGGCAGGCACAGTGCCAAGTGCCTTAAATGAATTATCTCATTTAACTCTCAGTATAGACTGTTATCAGCCTCATTTTACAGACTGGGAAACTGAGGCACAGAAAGGCAAAGTCCCCTGTTCAAGACCACACAGCTTAGCAGCAAACGCCCAGAGCCACCGGGATGCAAATGCTCCTTGGCTGGGCTCTGACCCTTCATCACGGGCCCATCCTGCCTGTCTGAAAGCTACAGGAAGGCTCTTTCGAGAGCTCCCAGGACTGCCCAGTCCTCACCAAAGCCGGGATGGGGCCCTACCCACTGGGAGCCCGGAGCAGTTTTTGAGAGGCCAGCTGAGTGAAGACTGTTCCAAAGGACAAAGTTGGCATCCAGAAAGGAGGGCGCGGAGACAGCCACAGGAAAGGCTCGATCAATGAGCCTTTGACAGGCAGCGGCGGCTTTCTGGAGCCTAACAGGCTGGCTTCTGAGGCCACCACCACAGAAGAGGAGAAAGCTGGTGGGGGACAGACAGCACTTCAGAACAGGTTTCTAAGCTCCAAGGAAGAATCAACTACGTCATCCGCTGCCCTCCTCTTCTGAGAATTTCATGGAAAACCCAAGTGCTAGAGGAACTCAAGGCAGACATCAGAAAACACTTCCCTGATAGTAAAGGCATTTAAATGTGAGGAACAGCTTGTCCTCCTCCGGGGGGTTGTGAAAAACAAATGGAGGCAGGGAGATGCCCATGGGACAGGGAACTGTTTCTTGGCTTCCAGAGACTTCACTGTCCACCTCTGCAGCCAGCTGTTCCAGACTCCACCAGCTGCCTGGATTTCCTCCATGGGGGATGCACTGTCCTGAAGGCAGGTCAGCCCAGGACATGAGGCCCAGGCCCTTGGGAGTTTCCAGGATGACAAGCCCAGGTGGCTCCCGGGCATGCAGTCAACCAGCTGCCATGCTGAGCTGCACCCCTGACCTCACACATAGGCAGCCAAGGCCACACCTGCCAGTTACTCTCTGCATCCTCCCAGGACCCACAGGCCACCCATCTAGGGGGCTCTTCTTCCTAAAAGGTTCCAGAAGAGGATGGGGGGAGCTACAGACCTGAAAGGGCTGAATGTGTTGGTTCCCATCAGACTAGAAGTTAACACAGTGGCTACAACACACCCACCCACCCAAGGGCCAAGAACCTGTCCAGTGCTGCCCTTTCTGGAAGCCCTGGGCCAGTATGGTGACTCTTAGCAGGGGTTAGGTGGTCATCGGGGAAGGGAAGGCACCAGAGTCAGGACACAGAAACCCTGAATCCAAGGCTTCTGGTTTTCAGATTCCTCAACTGTAACAAGGTTGTCATAGCAATCAGTTGAATTACAGGGAGCCCTCCTATCACCAAGGTTGAGTACAAGGCCAGAGAGGGCTGTACTACCATAAGCTCAGTCTCCCATTTGCTGAATAATCTTCAGTAAGTGACTTAACCTCTTGAACCTCAGTTTCTACAACCACAAAATGGGGATTATACCAGTCATTCCAAGCCCCGGTGCTTGGAATGACTCCAGAGCAGCAAGTATACCACGGAGCACACAGTGGGGCTCAGTAAGCACTGCCAAAGGGGAATGTGAAAGTGCTTCGTCAACATTAAAGGGCTGGGCCAATGCCAGTCCCCCACTCCTTCCTCTACTTCCCAGCTTCACAAGGGTCAGGCCCCTAATCCGGGGAATAATCACCATGGCGACACTGCAATGACATCAGCTGGTTCCCAGGCTCAGGAAGTGCCTTCCCCTCCCTCCTGGTATTTCACTCTTGGCTCAGGAGGCCCAGAGGGCAGGGCTGGGAGGAGTGGGCTGAGCAAAGACCTAGGCCTGGGCTCAGCACCATTTTGCTGTGTGTCCCTGGGCAAGTCAATTCCCCTCCCTGGATGATGGTGCCTCCTTAAAGGAGGGCTGGCTAGCTGATCTCTAAAAGCCCTCTTAGCTCTGGAATGTGGAACCATTTTTAAGTACTTTCAAGTCCTGACTATGGAGAATCAAAGCAAGGATTCTCTGAGTGTGTGGGTGGGGGTAATGGGGTTAAAGGATGGAAGCCAGAGGTGCAGTGAGGGCCTGCCCAGCGCTCCTCCACCAGGCTCCCTCATCACCCAAACAGCAGTGTTTGCCCTCATTACCTAGGATGGCTCATCAGCATGCAACCAGGGGGTCTTTGTGGAAGGGCCTTTGACCAAGTTAGAGGCATTTGCCCAAGGTCATTCAACCAGTTAGAGAGCTCCCTACAAGAGGTCAAGCAACCACTGCCCATGAAATCTCTTACTTTTTATGTGCACATTTATTTAGTTATCCTCCCTAGATTTGCCTGCTCATCACTTATCCCAGCACACAGTAGGCACCAATACATGTTTATGGAATAAATGAGTGAATCAATGCAGACAAATAATCTCCAGACAAACAAGGCAACAAAATTTGGAACTATATATAAATGTAATTTATTCCAAATTATATATATAGGTAGTCATTTAAATAACTATCTTTACCGAGTGCTTACTCTCTGCCAAGGACTCTTCTTCCAAATACTTAACATAGATTATATCCTCACAACAACCTTTTGAGAGAGGTAATATGATCTCCATTTTACAGATGAAGAAACTGAGGCCTGCTGTTGTTGTTGTTGTTATGTGCCGAGTCATCCCTGACTCATAGCGACCCCTCCTTGGGTTTCCGAGGCAGTATCACTACGGAAGTAGGATTGCCCAACCTTCCTTCCAAGGAGTGGCTGG
>NW_006921672.1:7439013-7471231 GCF_000298275.1 Orycteropus afer afer | reverse complement strand
TACTTTTTTTTTTTTTTTTCCCAACTTTGTATTACGATTTGAGTGAAAGTTTACAGAGCAAATTGGTTTTCCATTCAATAATTCATACATGTTTTGTTTCGTGATATTGAATGCAATGCCCACAATGTAACGGCACTCTTTCCACTTCCTCCCTGTGGTTACCATTTCCATCTGTCCTCCTTTCCCATCCATTCCTGCCTTCTGAGCTTTATTTTATCCCTGGGCAAATGCTTCCCTTTTGATCCAGAGTGGGTGTTTGTTTTTAAGGAGTGCATCTACACTCTTCACCAGCGTGCTGTGTCCCTGAAGGTCATAGAAGCCGTGTTGGGGAGAAAAAGAGAGGGCTTAAGGTACTCACCATACTCTCCTCCCCATCTAGGACAGCACCAGGAAGATGAAGGACAAAATGAAAGAGTAACCCTCCTCGCAGTTCTGCCTGGACTCAGGGGGCCACACAGACACCCCCAACTCAGGCCCACTCCAAACCTGCTACCTCTGCTCTGGGTGGTGCTAGACATAGGGGAGCTGCAGGTGAGGAAGGAGAGGGCTGAGGCCCAGCTGCCAGCTCTCTGCCTCAGCCAGGTCTGGCCAGGGCCATATACAGGGTCATTTCTGGACAGTTCTGTGGTTACTTCCCCCACAGGGAAGGCTGCAGGTGTCCCAGACTCTCAAAGTACCACTTTAGGAACCAATATAGAGACCGGAAAACAAGTAAAAGTTGAAATAGCACAGGCAGCTTCCCAGAGCCAGAAAAGAGCTGAGATGTACCAAGGCAAGCCCAGGAGGGGGTGCCCTGGAAAAAGAGCAGCTGATATCCTAGAGGGTGGGGCAGGCCAGGGCAGGGAGCTGACCCCAATCACATGGCTTGACCCCAATCACACAGCTCTCACAAGCTGGAAGGAAAAGAGAACCAGACCTGCAGAGACCAGGACCCTTCCCCCTCCACTCTCTGCCTGCCCACCCCAGCTAGCCCCAATTGGCCACCTGTTTTTACACCTGGCACCACCCCCGAGGACCAGAACTCCCTCTGTGCAAAGCCTTAACTCCCATAGCTTCCACTCCTCAGAGCAGAAACAGCCTGGGTCTGTGTGCTCCTGCCTGCCTCCTTATCCACCTACCAGCCCAGCTCTTAAGTCTCTCAAAGTGCTGTCTGAGGATAAAAAGCCTGTATCAGAATCACCAGGAGAGCATGTCAAAATGCAGATTCCCAGAGCTGCCACCCAGAAGCCCTTTGGGTGGGACCTAGGAATCTGCATTCTAGCAAGCTCCCCAACCCCAAAACCTGCTGGTGCTACTAATGCATCCTGCAGGCTGTGAATACAGTGCTGGATGATGCAGCAGACTGCAGAGCTGTTAAGAGCAAGACTAGGCTTGAAATCTGCCTGCCACTGGGCCTGGGCATACAGCCTATCTAAACCTTAGTTTCCCCATCTGTTGTTATTTGCCACCGAGTTGGACCCGACTCATAGCGACCCCTCCTTGGGTTTCTGAGGCAGTATCACTATGGAAGTAGGATTGCCCAACCTTCCTTCCGAGGAGTGGCTGGTGGGTTTGAACCGCCAGCCTTCTAGTTAGCAGTCAAGTGCTATTGGATGGGGATAATAAGAATCCCTTCCTCATCAGGTGGTTATGAGGATTAAAAAAGGCCAGGTATACATGCAGGGGCTGGTCCTCCACAAGTACCCAGTGAAGAGTGGCTGCCTTCCTGTGATCGCTGCAGCCTGTCCCAGAGACTGTCCAGCAGCCCCAGAGGTGAACAGCAGGCTAGGCTCCTAGGGAGCAGAGGGCACAGGTGGGGAAGAGGAGCCTTCAGATCTTGTATGCGGTGCCTATTTGCTCTGTGCAGAAGCACAAGTGGCCCTTGTCAAGGGCCACTAATCCCTGCCCCTTAGGGATCAGGTTCCAGGGGCAAAAAGAGCTACAGCCATGCTTTTGTGGAAGTGACAAAGGCTAAGGGAATTAAGATCCCGGCCAACAGCCGGATTTGAATTTCTCCTCCTGAGAGTAGAGTGTGTGTGTGTGCGTGTGTGTGTCCTTTGCCTCTGCCTGTGTCTATGTCACACTCTCAGACCCACACCTTTACCAAACGCCCGCCATCCCGTCCCCACATCTCTTCCTCCAGGTCCCTCTGTCATGGCTCCCACTATCTGGGGTCCTCATTGCTCTTTCTCAAGCTGTGAGGTAAAAACAGGTCACCCCACAATGCTCTGGCCTGCCTGCCCTGTGACCACCTTCACTTTACCTCTGGCCTCAGGAGCGTCCCACAGGATGGGAGAGTGACAGGCCCTAGCTGGTGTCAGGTCAGAATCGCCCCCATGCAGACCAGGCCCCAGCTGTCCTGGACCCTTCTCCCTGCCAGCTGGGCCACCCAGCCTTTCTCAGTTGGCAGAGGCCTGGCATTCACACCCGTCCCCCCCCCATAATTGCAGCTTTCACACCACAGCGGGGGTGGAGTCTGGGCTGGCAGATGTGAGCTGTCACAGCAGTAGAAGCCAGCTTCTCCTACCTCTTCCCCACCACTGCGGAACACACTGGGGAGTGGGGGGAGCCAAGCCTCAGGCCCCACCAGCTTGTGCTTGGTCAAGGTCACCACACTTGGGGTGAAAAGACCAGATCCCAAATCCTGAAACCATCTGTTTCTTTGTGTGTCATTGGACACAGCCCTGGGCCTCTCTCAGCCTCAGTTTCCCTATCTGTAAAATGGGGACAACAGGTCTACTTCTTCCAGAGCAGGGAAAAGGAAAAATTATATGAGCGAACGTAACGCATTTGCTAAGGAACAACAGCCCTCAGCAACATACTGGATCATTGTGTTTATCATTAAGGTAAAGACGGTTCTCCTCAGGGTGCAGGATAGACTACCAGAAAGAACAGTCTCCAAGTTAGACACACTTGCATTCAAAACCAACACCGCTACCTGCATCTGTCCTCATCTGTACGATGGGAATGATTTTAACAACTGCATGGGGCTGTTGTGAGGATCACAAAAGCTGATATGTGCAAAGCATTAAGCTCTCAATACATTAGCTTTATAGTGTTGATTCCTCTACCAATACCCATACAACTTAAGTCCCTTAAGGACTCTGAGCCTGTTTCCTTGTCTGTTCAATGGGAATAACAGTACCTCTGTCACAGGGTTACGTGGAGTATGAAATAAGAGAACATATATAAAACCCTATGCAGTACAAGGCTGATTCTCCTTGATGGTGCCTACTGGGAGATGGTGATCCAGAGACGTCATGACAGGATCAGGCAGCAGGAGCCCCACCCTGGAAGGATGCAGAGAGATTCTCCCCTCAGTGGCCAACAGGCTGCACCGCCCCATGTTCCTCACCCTGGGCACCGTGCCTTCTCAGCTAAGTCTCCAAGGGGTTTTTGCTGAAGCCTAGCCCCGCCCACCCCACTCTTGGTCCGGATCAGGTTTGTCCTAGGAGTCCTGACCCCCAGGCAGGGTTAACTGCTCTGGTCTCAGGGCTCTCAACCCTGTGCTTATTCCTCAGTGTCTCCTAAAGATGGAGTCCTCCCCTCGGTCAGGGATACGCACCTCTCCCCACTCAGCAGGTGCTCAAAGAAGTCAGGCCCAAGAAGAAAAGGCAAGACAGGCCGTGGCAAGGCGTCCTCCTCTCTGCCCACCAGGGACCATAGAGGAGCAGCTGTGTAATCTCAGGCTGGTATGAGACCAGCAAGGGCTCCCCAGCCCTTCCTTTGTGGGTGGGTGGGAGTCGGGAAAAGGGGAAGAGGGACGGGGAGGGGGAGAGAAACTGCTTTCCAGGGGAGGCAGGCTTTAAGGGTCCACACAAATCCTCCCAGAATGGGAAAAAAAAAAAAATCAAAGAGGACTAGAGCCCTACCCCCCCACCCAAGGGAGCCACTTTAGCTACCCCTATTCCACTGCTGGCCCCCGGGGATGGGGGATGGCCTCAGGGCCTCGGGCAGTCAGCTGCCACACCCAAGGTTGGCTGTTCAAACCCACCGGCCGCTCCCGCCAGCTAGACGGCCGCTCCGCCAGGTAGACGGGCCATCTCTTTTGGGAGCTCTGGTAGCATAGTGGCTAAGGCACTTGACTGCTAACCAGAAGGCTGGAGGTTCAAACCCACCAGCCACTCCTCGGAAGGAAGGTTGGGCAATCCTACTTCCGTAGTGATACTGCCTCGGAAACCCAAGGAGGGGTCGCTATGAGTCAGGGCTGACTGGATGGCAAATAACAACAACAACATTCTACTGCTGAACAAGGAAGCATGATATAACTGGGTATGGGGGTGGGGGGCAGGGAGACAAGGCAAGAGCTAGGATTTCAGCACCTTGGCCCTGCTGAGTAACCACAGGGGGAAGAAGCCCTTGCCAAATCCAGGGGTTACAACAGCCTCCCACCAGGCTGCAGCACCAGCCTCACCCCTCACCTGACTCTGGAGCTCACTCTGCTGCTTGAGGCGGAGGTTTTCCGGGGTGTCAGCCACCATGGTGAAGGACTGCTTGGGGTAGTGTCTGCAGGACAGAAAAAACAGAGTGGGGGTCACTCTGGGGAAGGGGCAAGAATCACTGAGCTTCTCACAGACCTTGGGCTCGCTCCTAGCCACTTCCTCTTAATCTTGGCAGCCCCTGCCTTGCCCAAGCAGCAGAACCAAGGTGTCCACCACTTAGGAGTGAGCGGAGGCAAGACCTTCCTGGCATCAGCCTGGGCCAGCCACACTGGGAAGACACATCAGGCCTGAGTGGCCGGCTGGCCAGGAAACACTGTCCTGCAGTAAAGGGAAACCATCGGGACACTCTGAGGGATTCGGATTACCTTTGTTCAGGGTACAATCCACCATGTGGGAGGGCCAGATCACCCAGGAGGGTCCAGCCAGGTTAGGCAGAAGATGGGCACGGGAGCAAAACAGAGCTTTCAGTGAAGATCAGAAATAGAGACCAACCAAGCATCTACTTCCGTAGTGATACTGCCTCAGAAACCCAAGGAGGGTTGCTACGAGTAGGGTCCCACTCGAGGGCACATAACAACAACAACAACAAGCAGAGGAAGGCGAGAGGGATATAGAGAAAGAGGAAAGGGACACGGATATTGAGGAGGGCTTCCTAGAAGAAGTGGTAAGAGACTGCACGCGCCCAAAGTAGTATTTCAAACAGGAAACAAGGACCAACTTAACTGCAGGGTGGGTGGGAAAGCCAGCTTGAGGCCAGAAAGGTGGTCACCCCATTAGTGACAGATAACAACAATAACAATAGTTAATGCTTGCCCTGTGATAAGGACTGACATGCCTTAGCTCATTAAACTCTCACAACCACCCTGATGGCTAATACTGTCATTGTTCTCCTTTGACAGATAGGAAAACTGAGGCTCAGAGAGGTTAAACAAAGTGGCCAGGACAGCCAGTAAGTGGTGGGATTCAAATTTGCAGCCAGGCAGTATCTCCAGAGTCCAGCACAGTCCACTGCCCAGATATAAGACAGACCAGGGTCTGTCCCCCAGAAAGAGGGCTGGCTTAGGAGAAGTAAGAGCTAAGATGGCCAAAGAGTCAAGTCTGCAGGGACCTCCAGGACCATCTGGTTTCACCGCCACATTTCATAGAGAAGGAAAGAACTTGCTGGCCCAACCACTTATCACCTAACAGACTTCATAACTAACTTATTTATCACAGTGGCTTACTGTCTTCTCTCCTACTACTTCTCCATAAGGGGAGGGTTTTTTTGGTCTCTTTGACTCATTGATTTACCCCTAGAAGAGTACCAGGTGTCCAAGTTAGGCCAGGGCTAGAACTCAGGTCTCCTACACCCTACTGAGTTGTGACAAGTATCCCAGCAAAGCAGCTACAGCAGAGGCAGCCCTGAGTCACTGTGGTTTGCATGCATGTGTTTGCACGTGAAACGGTTGGGGTTCCACATGAGCCACAGATAGGGGGTGCCCGCCAAGCAAGAGCTAGACATCTGACCATCACTAGTGCAGAGTGACCACACCCCACCACGGCTGTAACCACCTGCAGATCTCCGGCTCAGAAGCTGCCCCCAGGTTAGAGATGGACTGCCTCCTGAGACTCTTTCAAGGTATGTCCCAGCCCAGCTGGTGACCATGCCCTCTAGCTGGACATGAGCTGCCCACCTACCTCTGTGCTCTCAACCAAACCTGGCATGTTCTCCAACTGCCTGTTACACCCTGAGCCAGAGCTACCTGCTAAATTTCCCTATGGGCCACCACTCACGGAGAGGCAAGACTTGGGATTTGGATTTGGAGAACTGAACCAAGGGGGGCAGGGGTGCATAGAAAAGTGCAGTGGCTCTGACACTGACTTGCTGGGTGATCTGGGCAAATCAGTTTCCCCTCTGGGCTAGTTTCACTTTCCTGGGCCTAGATGACTCTAGCTATGCCCTTCTCCCCTAGCCCCTGCTACCCCACCAGAGTCCTGTTCCCCTAAGTCAGCCCAGGCACACAGCTCCACGGCAGAGGGAGGAGGAAACTGAAAAGCAAACACAGGTGCCTGCAGCTGGCAACAGAATGGGCCCAGGAATGAACTCAGGGCTGAGGCTGTGGGTCCAGTCACCAGGCTTGGCCCAGCTCCATGCAGCCAGGGCCACCCACAGCTGAGCAGCTTCAGGGAAAGGGAGGATCAGCTAAGAATCTGTTCCTGGGGGACTAGGAAGAGAACAGCAGGAAGGACTGAAGTGAATCAAGTTCTAGCAGGACTGGCTGCTCCCAAGGTTCTAGGAGGGCTTCAGAATTGCCCCTTTCCCCACTACTGAGCCATGTGGAAGGCATCATGGTGGTGGTGAGGGTAATGATGAAGAGAGCAACTGCAAGAAGAGACTCATGTGGTAGAAACGGAAGGTTAGGTCCTGAAACACGAGATGGAGACCTCTAGGACAGCTCTGGCCCAGAGCCTGAAGGGTCAATTCTGAGAAGACCGTGTTGGTTAGTATTCAGAGGGAAAGGATGGTGGCAGGCTGGCCAAGCAGATGTCTGTGGGAGCCATCTGCAAACCCTGGGGTTTCTCGTTTGCCCAAAGGTACAGGGTTAAAATGGAGTTCCAGCTCCAGGTGTCCAAGGACAGCCAGACATGTACGGCTGATGTGCCCCACCCATGCGGCAGTTCCTACATGCTCAGCATGATTCCCTCACACACGATGAATGCATAGATAGACCCTGTGCAGCAGCAAGCATCTGCCAGACACAGAGGCCAGCCAGCAGGGCCACGAGAACAATGTTCCACACAGACCACACCCACACCCTGCCCCTCGGCTCTGCTACCCCACCCCACCCAAGAGTACCCAAAACAGCTCTCAGAAGACCCTCCAATACATAGCCTCTGGACAGTGGCATCTCACCAGGTTTGGTGTCCCTAGTATGGTAACTCATGGTATCACCCCTCCTCCAGGGATCTCCTCCCATACCAGACCACACAGACACCTTCGTAACATTTATTATCAATTTTAATTATGGACTAATATATGATGAATATGGATGTAAACTGCTTAAATTTAATATTTCTAACAACAAAACCATTTTGTAAAATCTTTCTACATTGAATTACAACATTAGTAAACAAGCAGATGCCTTTTTTATTTTTCTCCTTTTTTTTAATTACTACTTCATTCAAAAATTATTGCTACAGGTTCACAAATACTAATTACCACAATATTGTAGCTAAAATACCAGAAAATTTGAAAATATTAGAGACTACTGAAATACCGGCAACAATGAAAACAGCAAGTACTTGTTGCATGTGCTTGTTGCGCGTGCAGACCAAACCTCGTGATTCGAAGCATCATTGTAATTGGGAAATAATGACAGGTCTGACCAAGTGCATCAGAAGGTTCCAAAAGTAAATTAGCATAAAGTTTCAGCCTTGTAGGTATATTGATACATGTAAACTGGGCTTACAAAAAATATTTTTATTGTTATTGGTGTCAACCCCTCTGACAATGTTGCCTGATGCAGTCCATCTATACTTCCTATACCCCACTAGTGACGCTACTGTCTCCGGATGGGATTGGCAGGTACCTGCTCCTCTCTTTGAAGCCACTAGCTAAAGACATCACCAATACCCCCAGATCCCAGGCCCCACACTGGGAACACTAATCCCATCAGAATGATTGAGGGGTGAAAGGAGACTAGATGTCAACTTAATCCAGGGGGAGGGATTTTAATCCTGCATCAGATTAACTAGATTAAAGAGCTCCTACCCCCACCTCCTAAACCCTGGTCCAGGCTTGAGGAAGGCAGGTGGACGTGGACGTGACCATGTGCTATAGTACTCCTGCTGGGTCAGCTCCCTCCCTTCCCCACAGCCCCCAGCCCTGGCGAGACAACCCTGCCTTTCCCTTCCCCTGCTCACTGTGCTTCAGGTTTCCATGGCAACCTCATCCTCAGCTCCAGGCAGGAGAGCAGCACAGAGCAGGCAGAAAGAGAGAGAGAGAGAGGTCTATGGGGGTGGGGAAAGAGACACAGACAGCAAGGATGTCCTCAACTGCAAAGAAGCCCATGAAGACAAAACCAGGAGACCATGCCTGTAGGATCTTTGTGGACAATTCAGGTGAGGAAAACAGATGCTGGGGGTGGGGGTGGGGGGCTTGTTTTCCGAAGGGAAGGCAGAAGAACATCAGTACTGTACCCCTCCCCCCACCGGCATGACTGGCTTCAAAGAGGGCTGCAACTGATTTGACCTCTTCCCAGAAACAACTGCTGGGAACGCTACCTTCTCCCTCCTTCTCTATACTCAGGTTGAAGCTCCCCCAACCCATCACTACTCAGATCCCAGTGGGATGGATGGATGGATGGATGGATGGATCCGCCACTGTGGGTGCCAAGACAGATGAGGCTGGAACCCCAAGCCTACCAACAGACAGAGCCACAGCAAGGGAACAAAGCACAGGATGGGGAGACCAGGCATTGCAACCCTAGCCTGGAACTGGGGTGAGAGCACAGCTGTCTTTTGTCCCTTCTATGGGCCAGGCACAGACTGGCCTTGATAATCATTCCAGGCAGGTAGGCTCTCTGTTGATAGTCCTCCCTATCCGTCACCACCCTTCATCCTGCTACTGGGGGAAGAGAGGGGTATGGAGAGAGCCCACTAGGGCAGGAAGCCTGCGGGAAAGGCAGAGGAAGGACCTAGCCTCCATGAGGGTAGAACCAGGAAAAGCCTCTCCTGGTGAGGAAGAAAAGGTGTTATAGGCAGTAACAGGGCAATCAGGCAGCTGTTGGCAGCAGCCGAAGCCTCCAGGAAAACTACAGGCACGCAAAGCAACTTCTGGATATACTGCATCCCATGCACAGCTGCCCTTGAAATCTGACACAAGGCTTGGAGCTAGAAAAGGCAGGCATTACCAGTGTGATCATTTCACAGATGAGAAACTGAGGCCAAGTGTCAAGGACAGAGACTTTGCCTAAAGCCCCCTCCACCACAGCTGCCCAGGCAGCCAAGGACAGGCTGAGAGGCTGACTCTCATCCACCCCCAGCTCTCAGAGCTCTGAGGAAAGATGTGCTTGGCAGTGTGGCTGGGGAACAAGGCATTTCACCTTCAAACCCAATACCTATTTCCGAGCTTGCCCAGTATGAGAGACCCTCTGGGGTCACTCAGCTACCCGCAGTCAGGGGTCACCTGCTGCTTAGCGTTTTTCAAAAGCAGGTGTCTTGAGAGGCTCAACAACCACCTCTGAGAATATAGGAGATGGGGGGCTCTATCCCAGGAGAGGGTTTATCCCTGAGGACCTCTGAAGTGTCTTCCTGCTCAGACGGACTATGAGGGCCAGGAGGGTGCTGAGAAGCTACAAGGGTCCAGTTTAAGGGGCAGCAGGGACAGTGAAAAGAACCTCAGGCCCTCTCCCCAGTCCTGTCTCAGCTACATTCCAGAGGCAGAAAAGAACAGACCACAGACCTTGAGAACTCAGCTTTCCTTTCTCCAGGCAACCTCACCCTTCCAGTAGGCTTGGACCCCTTCGAAAACCACAGCTCTTTGTTCAAGGAAGAACAAAAATACATCCATGAAAGCAGCAAGGAAAAAAAAAATTAAAAAGAAGACTGACATCCAGCCCTTGGAAGGAGCTGCAGATTCCAAAAGCCCCTGCTGGTGCCACTGCCGCAGGGCAGGGAAACTTCCTTCTAACCCAGTTTCTCACCCCAGTCCCCAGGCCTAAGGGGCTGAAGCGGTGGTGGGGATTGGAAGCAACAAGGCAGCAATTGTTCCACGAGAGGAAAAAAAAACCAAGCAGCCAAAAAGATCAAGACCAGACTTAAGGAAGAACTCATTAGCCCTCAGGAGTTGGAGACAAAGTGAAAAAGGAAGGAAAAAAGCCTGCCCCTGCCCCTGATGGCAATGCATAAGGAGAAATTATTTCCGCCAAGTTGGGGAGACCGCTGAAGCTTTGTGCCTCAGGGTCCTCATCTGGGGGCGTTTGTTAGGAGGCAAGGTGACCCCTGAGGTTCTCTGAGGCCCTGATAGTCTTGAGTGTAAGGACACAGGGGCAGGGTAAGAATGAAATGGGTAGGTGGCTGCCTGGAGGCTGTATTCGGCTCTTTGGCTGCCAGAAGTCCCTGAGTGGTACAAATGGTTAAGGTGCTCCTCTGCTAACCGAAAGGTTAGAGGTTTGAGTCTACCTTGGGAGAAAGACCTGGCAATGTGCTTTCAAAAAACTCAGCCATTGAAAACACTGCACAAGTTCTACTCTGACTCACATGAAATCACCATGAGTTGGAACAGACACTATGGCAACGGGTTACTGGTTCAACTTGCTTCCCCCACCCCCAAACCCACACCACACCTCCCTCTAGCTCCCTAACACAGCTGATCTCATTTTTCCCTGTCAGAGGCAAAGAATTCTGGGGAAGCAGGAAATCCCCAGGCCTCAGACCTGGATTTGTTCTCCACTGCCCCACCCCCTCAAAGCAGGGGGATTAGAGACAGTTTCCTGGAATCCAGGGACACTTGAGCACCCAGCCCTGCCCAGCACAGACCCTACCCTGCTCCCATTTAAAGCCTAGGGAAGGGAAAGGACCACAGTCCCTGGTTCCCCAGAACGGCAAACATCTCCACCCTCCTCAGCCCTTCACCCCAGAGCAGGAAAGCTGGGGAAATTGAAGGCTATACCCCGGAAATCTACAGTCAATACAAAGGGAAAGGGCGTAACTGAGTCCCTAGGCCCAGCCCCACCCCTATCTTTCATAACCCATACCCACACCTACTTGGCACCCCAAAAGCTGGTTCCCTGGTATGCAACTCCACTGCCTGTCTTTAGCAAATCCCCTTCCATTGATTATCCTCAAGGAGGAAAGAACTGGCATGTTCTTTAGCAACTCCCCCCCCCCCAGCCCCACATTGATTATCCTCAAGGAGCAGAGAACAGGCATGTTCAACCCCTCTCTGCGCTGCCCCAACCTCCGGGCTCTCAGACCATTTGCATGGAGACAAAGAAGCAGGTTTGAACCAAGCCTGATGTGTAGACCAATCTGCCCCATTTTCAGAAAATCCAGTTTACAAAACAAGAAATAATTAAGGGCATAAATATTGCTCTAACAAACAGCAGCCTCACCCCATCGACCTAGAAGCTTCAAGAAAGAACTCAGTTAACGGTGATTCGTCCATTGTTGGCTATTGTGCAAAACCAATCGTACATACCCCTACCTTGCCACAGCAATGCCTGGGTGGTCAGGCCAGAATGTGTGAACACAAACACAGCCTATTCAGTCTGCTGCCTCTCTGGCTTTTCTCCCTGACACCAGCATGCATGTCTGGGTACACACCAGGCATGTGTGTGAGCACACGTACGTAAAGGTCCACCACCACAGGCAGACACTATGAGCTCTGGCCTGTGTCCTCTCCCGTCCCTCACCCTAAACAAATCTGATGCAAAGAGAGCAAGAGAAGAGGCTTTTTCATTGCTTCCAGAACTAAGATCCCAGTTCTGAGAAGCCACAGGGGAAAGAAAGACATTCCTCTCTCTTGACCTCCCTCCTGCAGGACCCTGGCTCCTTATAGGGCTCAGTGACTGGCCAGAGACAGTCGGAAGTAGATGCTTCCCTGTTTGTTAAACACACACTCACTTACTGGGTGGGTGGGTCCCAACTTCCTGGCAAAGCGCCAGAGTGATCACCTCTACAGTCCTGCACGAGACCAGAGTGGAGTGGGTAGTGCTGTGGAAAAGGCAAGGCCCAGACAGGAATCCTAGCAACCCCAAGGCTTCGGGAACTGGATGCTACTGAGAGATGAGGCCAGAAGCAGAAGAAAACAGAGAGGAATGAGAGTAAATATTTGGCATAGTGCCTGGCACACTGTTGTTGTTGTTGTTGTTACGTGCTATCGAGTCAGACCCGACTCATAGCGACCCGTCTTTGGGTTTCCGAGGCAGTATCACTACAGAAGTAGATGGTCCAACTTTCCTTCCAAGGAATAGCTGGTGGGTTTGAACCACCAGCCTTCTGGTTAGCAGTCAAGTGCCTTAGGCACCCTACACTATCAGAACCCCTTGCCTGGCACATAGTAGATGCTTAATAAATACTCCTTAGTCTAGGATCCGGGGTCCTTGCATAGAAATTTTTATCACCATCTCATAGATGGAGAAACAAAGGCTCAGAGAGGGTGTGAGGCAGCTCTGCACGCTGGTCTGCGTCGGGTTTATCCTGACCCATCCTGTCTGGCTTGCTGGCACAGACACCGCTCAGCAGATGCCAGCTAAGGGAGTGTAAGTGCCTAAAGCAAGGTGCTACTACTGCTGGAGTGTAAAGAAGCTGGGTCACAACTCTTCCTGGTCCTTCCCAGAGAACATCCCTGCTGGGTCAAAGGTCAGTAGCGTGTGGCAGGGGCTAAGGCTGTTACAGCTGGAGAGTAAGAGGAAGGTAAACCTGCATCTTGGGCAGGGGGCCAAGAGAGGAGAGACAGGGCACCTCTGCCTCAGCAGGTTACAAGCAGCATCCAGGAAGGGATCCACTTCATTTCCTGCCTCTCCTAGAGCCCCCCAGGGAGCCCAGGCTGCTTCAAAAGGCTAAAAGTTCAAATCTACCCAGCAGCTCTGCAGGAGAAATACCTGGAAATCTGCTTCCATAAAGATTACAGCCAAGAAAACCCTATGGGGCAGTTCTACTCCATCACATGGGGTTGGAATTGATGGTACCTAACAATAACAGAGTCCCTCAGTTCCTGTAAGAAGCCCCCACACCCACTACAGCCTCCTCAGAAGAGGGTGGGAAAGTAAACTTGGCCTTTGCCACAAGGCTGAGAAAATGCAAAGAAAACAAGGACAAGCCTCTGATTTCTTTCTCCAACTCCCAGTGCTCTCTGATTCTAGGCTACTGGAGTCTTAGGAAGAGATTGGAAGAAGCACTGAGTCCCTGCCACCCACCGGGCTCCAGGGTCCAACCAGGCTTCTGCAGGAGAGTGGAGGCTCAGAGGCTGCCCCCAAAGGAGCCCTAGCCCCCAGAATCCAGCCTAAAGTGTCCAGCAATCAAGAGGTTAAGTGCCTCAGCTTCTCTGAACCCCACCCCACTCCCCAAAGGAGGGAGGAAGCAACAGAGAATCAGGGCTTGTGTGAGCCCTTAAGAATTCAAAGAATGTCCCATTTCCCTTGGGGGGTGGGAGGGGTTGGTAGGGGGAAGAGGAACAGAGGAAGCTAAAGGAGGGAAGGGGCCCCTAAAGAAGGGCTGGGACAGAGCTGTGACCCTTCCTCCATCCCCAGCGACCTTCCCAGCGCCCCAGACCTTGCCAGAAGGCAACAACTGATGTTGTTTCTTGGGCCTGAGATTTTACAGAAATCTGTTTTTCCAGCACCTAGTACAGGTTGGGTACCTAGCAGCAGACAGGCAATACTTGTCTGAGGAATGATCAAATCCCCAAGGAGACAGGGCAGTGGTAACAGCAAGAGTGAGAGGTGGAGTAAGGCAGAGACAGGCTTTAAAAGGAAAAAGACTTCCTCTTCTAGGTGGCTGAACTCGAACTGTACCGAGACTCCTGACAGAGAATTTTTTTAAAAAAAGACTCACATCAGATTCTGATTTTGAAGACTGACCTTGCCACCTACTTACAAGTGATAACCTTCACAACCCGTAACCCAGCAGGGTAGCTGTGAGGTTGCAGGTGCCATGGACCTGGCACTGAGTTGGCATTTGCTAGGCATAAAGTCAACTTGAAGAAGGAAGGTGAGGCACCTCTGGAACTGAGAGGAAGTCCTGTGCATGGGAAGGGATAGGGGTGTACCTCTGGGATGGAAGATCCTTCCTCATCCCCAAGTAGCCCAGGCTGCAGGTCAAAGAGAGGAAGGAACAGAGCCTAAGCCAGCTCCACCAAAAAAGGAAGGAATAAAACCACAGCTGCCTTTCACAAGGCAGGGAGAAGATTTGCCTCCAGCCACACAATGCTCTTCACGGCACCCCCACTTCTCAAGAAATGAATACCAGGAGGGGCTGGATCCAGGGTCTCAGAGAGTTTTCTAAAGGAGGGAAGCCCCAAAGCCAAGTGTCTAAACCTTTTGGTCCGGGAGAGGTGAGGTTAGAGAGATGGCCATTTGTTGTGATGGAGAAATAAAGGCAGAAAAGGAAGAACAAAACCCTCAAACCCAAATACTACTGGGCAGACACAGGGCAGGTCATCCATCCTTGAAAGACTCCATGCCCATAAAAAAGACCAGGCTTACTGGTCTGATAGAGCCTGGTGAGATCCCCAAGACCATGGCCCCTGGGTCCCCTTCAGGTCTGGAATTGACCATAGGGTGAATATTTACCTCAGGTAAGATACACTCCTTAAAATGATCAACCATAGGGGAACAGAAGGGCAGTATTTGCACAGGGAGATAGCTCAGGGGGCAGGAATGCATAGGAAAGAAGGACACAGGGAAGAGGTAACTACAGGGAGGAAGTGGGAAGAAAGCTGTTGCGTTGTGGGGAACCGCCATCAATGTCATGAAACAAAATGGGTATGAACCCCTATATGGAAATGAATTTGCTCTGTAAACTTTTACCCAAATCACAATAAAAATTAAAAAAAAGAAGAAGAAGAAGAAGAAAGTCCCCATCCCTCTCTCAGCAGGGTACAGTGGAAAGAACATGCTTGCTTTATGGCCCAGGGACAGGGCTTGAATTAGCTTCTTACTGGCCATGTGATCTTGGGAAATTCCTTTCCCTTCTCCAAAGCCTCAGCTTTCTGATCTGTAAAATGGGGATAACAAGAGCCCTCATTTCACCCAGCTCTTGTGAGGACTAAATGTGACTAATACTTATCAAGTAGAATGCAGAAGCACTCAGCAACATCACCTTGTGGTTATTAAGAAGGGGAGAGGGTAGGTAGGGAAAGAAGAACTCAGGGAGGGGCCCAGGTACCCACCCAGCCCCTTGCCCAGGGCAGGACTCACGCATTGCAGTAGGGCTTCTTCTCATAGCCCTTGTAGTTCTTCATGTTGAGGGTCATCTTGCAGCTCTCGCAGTGGAAGCATGCTTTATGCCAGAACTGGGGACAGAGGCAGAGAACACCCATCAGACACCAGGACTCTGGGGGGGGAGGGAGACTCAGGCCTGAGGAAGGGACACATGGGACAGCTCCATCCTGAGGTCTGGCTCAGGCCCACAGCTGTGGGAAGAACATGGAATTATGCTGGGTGGGCTGGGGACATCTCAGATCACAGGTTCTGGCAGCTGATGACACTCCCCCTCCTCTTTCCTGCCCCCCACCAGTCAGCCATTTGAGCTGTCAGGAGGGGGAGAAGGGGCAGACATGAAGGGTGCGAGTGGTGAAGACACCAATTTACAGTGGTGGCAAGCACCCCCAAAAGGTCGGCTCTACCTCCCCCAGACCACTCCTCCTGCCCAGAGCTGGGGAAGGCCTAATTGCTTATGCAAAGCAGCACTAGGGTTGCTAAGAAGCAGCTGCTGAACATGGAAGGGCAGCTACTCCAGCCTGACAGCACCCAGAGAAGCCAGAAGAGCCCAGCCCCCACGCACCCAGGCCCACAACCCAGGCACTCCCAGCTCCCACATGGGGGCCTCACAACACACCATGGTTTCCAACCTGGTTTAACCCTCTTCTGAGGACTGTCTTTCCACCCCAGATACACTGAATCAGAATCTATATTTTAACAAGATGGGGATTTGAAAAGTCATCCCAGGATCTTATACATTCTGATTTAGTATATCTGCGGTGGAAAGGCAAATTCGCAGCCAGGGGGTTGAACCAGAATGAACTGGTTTGAAGCCTACACAAACCCCACATGAGCCCCAGCTGGTGCTCCAGCTTCAAAACCCTCCACTTTCTGTGAGCCTCCAACCAGAGGAGTGAGGTGGGTACCCCAAGCTCTGGCCACCAACACCTACACCCTTTCTGCCCTTCCCTCGTCCTTCTTTCACCCCTGTGTGGGCGATCCGGTACAAGATCACACAACAGCCTACCTCCCAAGAGAGGAATGAGGAACTCTGCTTTAAAAGTCTTACCATCAGAGCGAGCAGTTGAACCTGTGGGCTCGGGACCATAGTCGCAAGGACATCAAGCTCAATTGGCATAACACACTATACAAACACTGTTCCACCTCTTACTTTGGCGAGTAGCAACTAGGATCTTAAAAGCTTGCAAGCAGCCATCTGGATGCAAAGATGGGTCTCTCCTCATCCAGAGCAAAAAAGAACGAGGAAAACCAAAGATTCATGGAAACAATTAGTCCAAGCAACTGGTACACCATGTGATCCTCAGCCTGAAACCAGAAGAACTAGATGGTGCCCAGCTACCACTGTCAACCACTCAGAGGGTGAGCTATGTAGGAAATCCTGGATAGAGTGGGAGAATAATGTGGAACAAAACTCAAAATCATTTGGAAAAAAAAAGGGACCAGGTTTGCTGGTCTGATAGAGCCTGATGGAACCACTGAGACTATGGCCCCTAGCTGCCCTTCAGGTCTGGAATTGAACCCATATCTGTGGCTTCCAGCCAAACAAAATACAGGCATATGAGGTGAACATTTACACTAGGTAGATACACTCCTTGGAGAGATTAATCATGGGAGAATAGAAGGGCTGTGTATCACAGGGACATAGCTCAAGGGGCAGGAGTACATAGAGGGAAGGACACAGAGAAGAGGTAACTATGGGGAAGAGGTAACCTATTGCATTGTTGCAAATTGTAGTCAATGTCACGAGACAAAGTGTATGTGAACTACTGTATGGAAAGTGAATTTGCTCTGTAAACTTTCACCCAAATCACAATAAAGTAAAATAAAAAAAGTCTTGCCATTGGACACCCCATAGCTGGCTCCACCCCAACGACAACGTCCAGCACCCGTGGGCCTGTTTCCACATCTGTAGAATGGGCATAATGATACCTACCACTTCAGGGACCCTTGTGAGGATTAAATGAGAAATCCCCTGCAAAGCCCTCAGCACAGCACCTGGCACCTCTCAGTGCACATCAAGTGTGAACCTCAGCCAGGGGTGGGTGTGCTGGGATGCAGGTGGAGCTCCACTGTACTCAGGCACAGTTACAACGCATGCACTGGAGAGTACAGAGTAAGGGAAAGACTCTAGCAAAGTCCAGCACCCTCAACCTGCTTAGTCAGAACCAATTCAAGGTAGCTGAGGGGACAGTGTAGAGGGCAATGAGGGAAGGAGAAAAAAGCAACACAGAAGTGACCCAATCCCTGAGAAACGGTGCTTCCCAGGGAAACCGATGCGAAAGAGATACACATCCTCCCCTGGCACCCCAGGATGAGGCCCTGGGATCAGCCATCAACTAGGCATCCGGCTGCCTGAACCACAGAGTCCAGGAAGCCTGGGTGACCTGGCTGGCCTATCCTTGCCTCATTTCCCAGTAGCCAAGAATACTTACTTCCAACCCCCAAAAGGAAGAGGCCAGGAACTAGGGAAGAGCCCAAAGAAACTTTCAAAGGTGCCAACCCCCAGGACTAGTTCTTGGCCATCTGTCAAGGAACTCCCCTAAGATACTGCTTTTCAAAACGGCTCCCAAGCCAAGAGGTGCTTTTGGGACACTGCAGAGGAGGGGGTAGAAAAAGGAAGCTGAGAAGTTGGGATACCACCTCCTCCCACCCTTGTCCACTTGAACCAGAGACCACGGGGACCATTTAAGGGGGTAATCGCCTTCTAACAGGGTACTTTCCCTATGAAGGAGGCCCAAAGGAATCTCTTATGGTGGACTATTAAACATTGTGATAGGAGAATGACTCTTTTGGGAGGAAGGCCAGCTAGAAGTCTGGAAGCAAAGAGGTGGCTGGCCTACTGCTCGGTCTGCAGTAGCATTCAAAGCCCCCCACCCTAACCAGTCCTTCTAGACCTATCCCAGAGCCCCAGCCACTCAGCAACTTCCAGACTCCTCCTGGTACATAACCCCAACACACACAACCCTCTGGAAAACTAAAAGAGGGTAGTTCCTGCCCCCATCAGCCCCCAAAATGACTGAGAGGTGCTGGCTGAGTGCCCTACCTCTGTCACCACCCAGTCTGCTGGCCTCTGCCTGCTTAGACACATATGCCCCTGCCTGGGCCCCTGCCTCTCCCTACCCCCACCCCCACAGGGGCCTGCCAGGAAAAACATTCTCCGGAATCCAGACCATGACCCACTTTCACACACACACACAGGACTATGCACTGTCCTGGCACAGGGGACCTCCAAAGGCTGCCTCCTGGTTGACTTGGAGGAGACAAAGGTAGGCAGACAGACACTCCCTGCCCCAGCAGATGGTCAAGCCCCTTGAGGGAGGGGAGGAAAGTATACTGACCTGGCCCAGGGGTTCCACAAGATGCCTCCAGACTGCGATTAGAAGAAAGAGAGCCTCTATGCAAAGGGAGGGTGCCCACTTCCATCAGTAGCTCTTCCCCCCTTCATCCCCAAAGAACTCTTGCTCTCAGCTAGACACATTACAGGCTGAGGGGCTAAAGAGATGGGAAGGGGGTAGCCTTGCTCAGGGAAAGCAGAGCAGAATAATGAAATTGAGTGGATTCAGCATCTACAGGATTGCTAGTGACCTCAGTCTCCACATCTGTACAAAACCAAAAAAAAAAAAAAACCCCAATTCACTGCCATCAAGTTGGTTCCAACTCATAGTGACCCCTTTTGGGTTTCCAAGTTGGTAAATCTTTACGGAAGTAAATTGCCCACTCGTCTTTCTGCGGGGTGGCTGGTAGGTTTGAACCGGCAACCTTCTGATAGCAGTCAAACGCCTTACGCACTGTGCTACCAGAGCTCCTTCCACATCTGTACAGTGGATCTAAACCTGTTGTCTCACAGTGGTGCTTGCAGGAGTTATGAGATGATGTGGGCTCTGCACCTAGCATAGTGCCTGTCACCTCTACCTGCCTCACGTTACTTTTCTCTGGAAAAGGGCCCTGAGATTAAAGAAAATCCAGCAGTTCCTGCCACTCTGCTCTCTTTAGTGCAAGAAAGCTGTGGGGAGGGGAAGCAGAATATGACAAATCACCCAACAGCCTCTGTGGGCCAATCTAGGCCAGGCACCAGAGAACTCAAGATAAGAAAGACCCCAATCCTGTCTCAAAGATGAGGGGGTCTGGTTAAAGATAATGGTCATAGAAATAAGTCAGTATGTTCCATAGTGACCCTCGGCCTACCTCCTTCCCTAGGTACCCAGCCATGTCCCAGAGCAAGAGCCCCCCTTTCTTAGAGGTCCAGGAAAGAAGATTTCAGAGAACCATTCCTGAAACTTGTGACTCAGGAGCAAAGTACACCTCTGGGCGTACAACTCTAATCCCGCTTCCAGATAAGTCCATTGTTTCTGTATTAATAGAAACCCAAACTGCCCCTAGACCAAACACCTGAGGGCTGTTAGAAGCCTCTCAGCTCAGCTCCCAGGCTCCAGCCGAGCTTCACCCTTGACACTCTGAGGTTCCAAAGCGGCAACCCACCCCACAGATAGGTAAACTGAGGCTGACAGAGGCAGAAGGCCTGCATGGGATCCCCCTCGCTTGGGCTGGGCTTGGGCTAGCCCTACCCTTCCAGAATCACCATTTGGAACTAGGGGAGAATGGCCTCTTGAGATTCTGGCTGTGTATGTGTGTGTGTGTCAGAGGTAAGGGTGGTAGAGCAAGCTTCAGGTCACTGTTGTGACTGCAGCCTGGCACCTTGCCCTCTGCACCCAGGCTGCCTGGGGTGGCTGTGACTCAGGGTAGGAGGATGAGCTCTTCTCCCTTCTTGTCAACCAGGATTACAGTTTCTCCCTCCTCCAGGGGCAATACCAGCCCCACCCTGGCCCGGTCACTAGCCTAGCTCAGTTGGCCACCTGGGCCACTGGCTTAAAGGCACAGATCCTCTATGAACCTTTGCTGTGACTCCACAGATTCCAAAGGGAGATTTTTATTGTTAGGGTCCTAGCCACCCAGGGTTAGGAAGAGCTGGGACCTACTTTCCACACTAAAGAGGCAGTGTAACTAAAAGTACTTTTTTTGGCAAACATAGCAGGCGAACAGAGCAGAAAGAACTGTGGGATTGAATTCCAGCTCTGACTAGGAGAAAGAGACAAGCCACATCACCCATCTCAGCCTCAGTTTATGGGGTCCATAATTTACAGGAGCAGTAACACCTCCTTTGTGATGCTGCTGTGAAGACCTGGCACATGGTATTAAGTAGAAGCTATTAGGAATGGATGGTCACAAGTTGATAATGGGTTCCTCTAAGCCTCAGCTAGGAAAATCCACTACCACAACTGTAAGCATCTGTCTCCTTTGCGTGTCCTTGAACCTAGGCATTCCACTGTCCAGCCCAACCTTCTTTAACTTGTTGTCCCCTGCTCAGGAGCTCAGATAACCAGAGGCAGAGACCCTAGTGGAACTATGTGCGGCCAATCCTTCACCTTCCCAAATGTCTCCTTTTTCCACCTGAGCTTGGGGAAGCAAGCCAGGGAAAAGGGACAAGGCAAGATGCTTGACAATGCAGGTCCCCAGAAAGAAATGATGTTTCCCACCAAGGCCTGGACAGAATTTACATCTCACTCAAAATGTAGAGGATACACAGCTGATAGGAAAAAGAAACAAAGCCTCTCTCCCTCCCCAAAGCCCTGTGGCAGCCCTTCAGAGTACCTGGCACAAAGCAGGTGTTTAATAAATATTTGTAGAATGAATGAGGGAATGAGGTCACCTTGTTTCTCCCCCAACCCTAATCCCAGAAGTCCTCTGGGGAAGCAAATCTCGACCTCCTTCCTCAAACACAGTCATCAGCAATACATATTTATCCAGCGTGCACTGCACACTGGGTACTGCAGGTTGGGGGCAGGGCAACCAGTCAGAGGTGACATAGCCTCTACTTACCTGTACCTCTGGGAGATACGGCTCAGGGAGGAGAAAAGGCTAACCTGGGGAAGTAGCTTGTGCTTTGGGTCATGTTGTAGGTTAAGAGCCATAAGGGAACTTGCAGGGGGACAAAAAAATAAACCAAAACCAAATCCACCACCATCAAGTCGATTCCAACTCACAGCGACCCCCATTGGGTTTCCAAGGCTATAAATTAAATCTTTACAGAAATAGACTGTCTCATCCTCCTCCCACCAAGCAGATGGTGGGTCTGAACTGCTGACCTTCTAAGTTAACAGCCAAATATATTCCCCACTACACCACCAGTGCTCTTTAACAAGTGAGTCTAATTTGATTCCTTCACTGTAACAATCCCTTGCTGTAAATGGGAAGCCTCAGGAAGCTGGCTAGCAACAGTGCCTATGGGACTGAATGATCCCCAACCCCAGGTCTCAGCACAACATCCTCCAGGTACCAGTTACTGCCTGAAGAGGGTTAAGAAAAATAAGTCTGATACCAGGCCTCTTGCTCAGTGCAGGGGTGAAGTCTCCCTGCAGCCACCTCCTATAGCGAAAGCTCTAAAAAGAGGGAGGAATCACCAACTCCCATTTCCCTGGACATCCCACCTGAATGTCCTCTTCCAGCCAGGGCAAGAGATCACCTAGGGAGTTCCCCCTCCCTTCTGACACACAACACTGGAGGTCTTTACAAGGGGAGTAATGTCAGACTAGACACAAGATCCCAAAGAGGTAGGGAGGGTACAGTTTACTACAACCCCTTCCAGGCACTTCAGCCGGTACTTTCCAAGTACACTGTCCCACCTCCAAGGAAATGCCATCATCATACCCATTTCACAGATGGCAAAAACTGTAAGGCCCAGAACAGTTCATAAAGCTGGCAGGAGCAGACCTGTACCTAGGATCCAGTCTCCCAACTTAGTCTAGCAATCTCTCCTCAGAAACCCAAGGAGGGGTCACTATGAGTCGGAGTTTGGTTGTTTCTTTTCTTTTTTTTTTTAAATAATCAAAGTGTCCACAGCCTCTTCCTAACTGATGACTGGGGAGAAAAAGGGGGCACAGGGAACTCAAGGTACAGAAGCCAAAATCCCTACCACCAGAGAAGAGCAAAAACCCCAGTGACCAAAGTCAGGTAACTTCTCAAGGAGACAATTCTTGGATTGACAGAGTGGCTGCGACGATGGGCTCAGGTATAGCAAGGATTGTGAGGCTGGCACAGAACCAGGCAGTGTTTTCGTTCTGTTGTACACAGGGTCACTATGAGTCAGAGCTGACTCGACCGCACCTAACAACAAACAACTAACAGTCCCTGTAAGCTCGAGTTCTACCCTTCAGAAGCTGGAATGGTCACTGAGAAGGTCAGCACCTTCCCCTTCTGCCCACATATGTTTCTCCCTCTCTCTTCCTGCCCAGCCAAGCCAAGAGGGGCAATGAAAGAGCCATAGTCCTATATTCTCTGTCCCGCCAAGAGCAACTTCAAATGTATTTCAAAACCTCAGAATCCTACCTCTTCATCTTGACTCAGAGGCCAAGGGTCATTGAGAAAGCTCCAGCCCCAAAAGGGAGGGGAGACACAATATTCAATGAGCTACCCTTTCCAACTAAAACCAGCTCCCGGTCTAAAATGAACTGGGCACCAGAGCTCTGCATCCCTCTTCCACCCTGTACCCCACACCCTTGCCAATTCAGACAGTAAGATGGGAATATTTGGACTTGAAACCAGCTTTGAAAGATGACACAATGGAGACAGATACAAAATCCCAGGGGTCTCTGCTGTCTGAGGAGGGGGGCAGATTTTGCCTTAGGGAGGTTCCAAGAGGACCCGATCGACCCAAACTGTGCTGAAAACATCCAGTTCTACTCTCCATCCCCCTCCAGAAGTATAATGTCAACCAGATGAAGGAGTCCAGCATGGGAGGCGAGTATAAGGGCCCCCAAGAGACAATGAAATTTCCACCAGGCCACCCTGTTTTCCTCCCAAACACCTTCCCCTTTCCTTGGCTTCCCCTGAACTCGGCCAACCCCACCCTCCATTGGAGAAACCTGCTGTGAAAAGTTAGCTCTTTGTTCTACGAGCCGGTCTCCAGGCTCTGAGCACAATTTCAAGACATCTCTGCGAAATATTTCCCACATACACACACACCCCACTCCAGCACCCGACCGCGCCCCGTTCAGGCTGGGCCGCCCAGCACCCTGAGTTGGTTTTTAATCTGAGTTGGGGGTTGGGAAGCAAAGGGAGTAGGTTTGATGGTCCCTTAACCAACGAATCACCAAGGGGGCTGCAGGTCTTCCAAAAAGAGGATCCCCCTCGGTGGGGCGCGAGTCCTTATCCGAAGCCCCCTTCACCATATGCAACACTTCCGGACTGATAGCCTCCACCTCCTAGTCTCCAGGCCAAAAAGCGGGGCCATCCGCTACCAGAGGGCACTGCTTCGTCAGGGCCCCCCAGTCTCTGCCCCGCCCCCTATTACCCCCTCCCCCAGCGCCCCGCGCTTCCGCCTACTTGGCGCTGGGCGCAGCGGGGAGAGGGAGCGGCCGGCTCCTCTCACTCTCCCGGCCTTAGGGGGCGGAACTGCACCCCTAAATACCCCCCCACACACATCAGGCAGGCTTCGTTGCTCCCCTCCCATCCGCTCAGTCCGGGGCACAGAACCCACTCTGTTCTCAGTCCCGCCACGCGTGGACTCTTCTCGCCCCGGATCTGCTGGATTCCAGACAGGGGTCTGTCCTTACACCCCAAGACACCGCCCTCCCTTCCCGCCTCCAGGGATCGCCTTAGACCCGGCCCCTCTCTCCTCCCCCAACCCGAGCACTCGGGGATTGCAAAATCGCGTCTCCGGTGCCAGGCTCACCTTATCCAGACAGTTCACCTTCTCCGTGGGGTACACAATCTTCCCGCACCGGGCGCAATTGGGATTCATGGCTCCGTGAAACACTGGGGCGGGGGCACCCGAGCTCGCGCGCGTTCTCTGTCCCCGGGGCGGACTGGCGCGAGGCGGCCGCGGCTGCGACTATACAGACGGCGGCGACGGCGGCTGGAGCTCGGGAACTGGCCTCCGCCTCCGCCCTCCTTCCCCTAATAAACACGGCGGGGAGGAGGGGCTGCACCGGGGCGGGAACGCGCCGCGGGCGCGGGTAGGGGCGCGCGCGACGAGGCGCGCTCCCCGGGCGACGTGGGGCTGCGCGGGGGCGGGTTCCGGGTAGGGCTGCGGGGCCAGGGGTGCGCGCCTAGGTGCGTTCCGAGGGTCCCCGCGCCCCTGCGCGCCCTGGTGGACGGTGCGCTGGAGAGCGGCCCCCGACGGCAAGGCACCGGGAACCGGCTTTGGCAAAGGCACTTCCCGCGCCACGGGCAGTGCGGAACGAGTCTGGGCACACATTTGGGGCGCCCGGGCTGCAGGAGGTGGTCAAACCTCGCGCATGTATTCTGAACGCCAGACCAGATTCACCGTGGGGCATTATTCGGGGACTTATCTTGTACTCGTCTATACCTGCCGTGAATCTGCAGACCTAGTGGGAATCCTCTGCCCCACCCCTCATTTAGCTCCCCTCCCCCATACACCCTTTCCCACATTTGTGGGGCAGGACCTGTCCCTCCCGCTCCAACTCTGCGCCTCGCGGCCCGGGCTGGTTCTTTCTCCTTCCCGCGCCTCTGCCTTGTAGCTTTCTCCGGGATCCTCCGGTTTTTCGTACACCCTCTGCTTTCCGCTTCGTCCCTTTTCCTTCTTCGTTCCTTTCTCCTAAGCTCCACGGCTCATACAGAGCAGTGGCAATAGTATCTTAGCACTCAAAAGACCCCTTTCCAGGCCCTGCAGCGGCGAGGGGGTATAGCTCAGTGGTAGAGCATTTGACTGCAGATCAAGAGGTCCCTGGTTCAAATCCGGGTGCCCCCTCTCTACCCTTTTTGTTCTTTCCCTATAACTTCCGTAATTCTGTTTCATGTTCTCTGGACTTTCATATTTTAACATTGGGTCCTAGGTTAAAAGAAAACAAAAAAATTCGAAAAAAATCCCTTCCTCATTTTCCATCCTAAATGGAAAGCTTTCGGTTTTGCTTTGTGCTCAGCAAAAGAAGGGGGGAGGGTGTGCGCCCAAATCAGGTACAAAAGCTTCCAAGAGGAGTCTGGATTTCTTCCAGCCCCAGATGTGTCTGGCAGTTTTAAGAACGGGTTCAAGGGACAGGATGACTTCCCCGAGTTGGCGTTACGTTCCTGGTGGGAGTGGGTGGGTCAAGAAAGGAAAATCCACAGACAGCTCTTCTCCAACTTCAACTTCCTTTATTATATATTACCGGAGACAGGGACATGCTGTGGTCACCCTTCCCTTATTACTCATGATAACAGGCAGAACGAAAGCACTTCGAGAACGTTCAAATGGCCAATGCACACCCATAAGCTCATTTTAAATTACAAACAAAGTTTTAACCTGATGCAACTGGATAAAAATTAATATAGACAGTGGTTCTCAAAGTTGAGCACACATGAGAATCACCTCAACAGCTTAAGGCACCCTAGGTTAAACAAACCCAGTGGAGATTTTTTTTTTTTTTGCACCCTAAACCCGATTCTGTAGCTCTATGAGTGAGGCCCTGATAATTTGCATTTCTAGTAAGTTCACAAATGATGCCGATATTGCTGGTCCCGGAGGGTCACACTTTGAGAACCGCTGAACTAATAATAATCGAAGGCCATCGAGTTTCATAACCTAGATGGGAACAGGTATCTGCTGGCTGCGTGACTGACTGAGAGTATCACTACTGAGCCCTAGGAAAATGTAACATGTAAGGAAAGTAGAAGCAGGAACATCCCCCTTAGACTGGGTTTTGCCCAAAAAAAGGAAAAATAAAGTAGGGGAGAGGCATACTGCCTGGGTCAGGGGCAGCTGCAAGATATTTTAAACCTGGAATTTGGTTGTGTCATGCCTCCGGCCCCGGGGGAGTACTAGGGAGTCTTTAAAAAAAAAAAAAGGAAAAAAGGAAAACATGGTTTGCATTATTGTGAGCTGCGTGGCAGAACTGGACATGAAGAGAGCAAAAACGTGGTCTGGTACCAAACACTTAAGAAATAGAACACTTTCTCCAGTAAGAGGCCTCGAACTTAGTCTCTTTAACGTTCATCAATGCAGAAACTCTGATCGCTCAGCCAGCACAAGAAACGGAACCCTGACTGCCTTTTACTTTCTGCCTTGTACCTGTGCTGTCCTTTTACACTACACCTTGTAAACCTGGATTCGTCCTTCTAGTTTTCCTGGTAGAATATAAACTAGGCAAAATAATACTATTTCCCACCACGCCCTGCTCGCGACACACCATTTTTAACCAGAAACAAATTACAATTAACGTTAAACCAGGTGGTGAACAACAGGTTTGGAGTAACCTTGGAGATGGGACTATTTCGGCGCCTTCATTCTGCCTTAAAACAGAGCACACTTGAACCTCTCGCCCGCGAGTCGGACTCGGTTCAGACTTCTGTTGTTCTCATTCTCTGGTCCCGGGGACATTTGAAGAGAAAATCCGGCAGGTGAAAAACACTGCCCACGGCTCGAAAAAAAAACAATAGCTCTTGGGACATGGTTCCAGGTTCAGAGCCGGCTGATTTTTAACTAAGGTTATTGTTATAACTGAGAAACTGTGAAGAAAAATAGGATAAGTAATTGAGGGGGCACCCGGATTTGAACCGGGGACCTCTTGATCTGCAGTCAAATGCTCTGCCACTGAGCTATACCCCCTCTGCTGCAAAGTGCTGGTAGATTGTTTTTATATTGATTCCAAACTCCCCTTATACCGAAATTATTTGTTCAAAGTGATTTTTTTCCTCCTAATGGGGAGATAAAATTTTAGACATCAAATTTAAGACATGGTAGTTTGAAAACATATGAATTTATGTACCAATCTGACTTCTCTAGGCTCAATTCTTCATCCACAATCTTATTCCTCTCTCTCCACTAAAAAGTCAGAGAACAACCTCTTTCAAAATTAGATCTTTTTCCCTGGTCACTAAAAAGCGTACAAACACCAGCTAAACAGACATCTCTGTCTTCACTGAGAATTCTTCCCTAGCCATATTCTCTAGTGATCCCTTTCATTTTTTTGGATCACTTACTATGTGCAAGTTTGGCCTAGGTGCAGGAAGACACTTTCAATAGAAAATGAGTGTCTCATTCTCACTGAGTTAACAGTCTAGTGGGAAGGATAGACTAGAAACAAATGCACAAATAAATAAGGAAATACCCATACCCAGCAGTCATAAGAAAAATGATTAAAATAACTCAGAAGATGAAGTGTTGGGAAGTACTGGAGGACTATTTCAGACTGGATTGTCATGAAGGGACTTTCTGGGAAGGTGATTTTGGAGTTAAGACCTGGGAAACATGAAGGAAATAGCTATCTGGCCATCTGAGGGAGGTGGGAGCATTCAGGTAGAGCAAATGAAAAGGTCCCAAGGCCAGAACAACTGAAAAAAGGCAGACAAGGGAGAGAATAAGTCAAGAGAGCTGGAGAAATAGCCAGGGCTGTGGAGTCCTATAGAGCTCAGTAAGGAGTTTCAATTTTATTCCAATGGATCAAAAGCCATTGGACAGTTTGGAGCAGGGTGTTGTTGTTGTTGTTGTTTGTTCGTTTGTTTTTTTAAATTATTTCCCAGACTGCTACAGAAAGATTTGTAAGGGGTCATGAGGTGACTAAGAGAGATCAGTTATGAATCTATTACAATAGTGCAGGTGAGAGATGGTGGTGACATTGTAGATTACAGACTATAGTAGAGTATGAGTTTCTGACTGCTGCAGTAACAAATCACTGCAAATGACTTAAAACAACACAAATCTATTATCTTATGGTTCCAGAGGTCAGAGCTCTAGAATCAGTTTCACTGGGCTAAAATCAAGGTGCTGGCAGGTCTGCATTCCTTCTGAAGGCTCTAGGGGAGAAATTCTTTCTTTGCCTTTTCCAGCTCCTAGAAGCCACCTGCTTGGCTTATGACTCCTTCATCTTCAAAGCCAGCAGCATAGTATCTTCTCTCCCTCTGACCTCTGCTTCTGCCCTTGTATCTCTCTCTGACTCTGATCCTCTGGTCTCCCTCTTAAAAGGATCTTTGTGATTACATTGGGACCACCTGGCTAACCCAGGAGCTCTGGTAGCATAATGCCTAAGACACTTAACTCTTAACTAGGAGGCTGGTGGTTCAAGCCTGCTAGCCATTCTGTCTTCTTACAGTGGTACTGCCTCAGCAACCCAAGGAGAGGTCACTATGAGTTGAGTCTGACTCATGGCACACTACAACAACACTAGGATAATCTCCCTCATTTTGGGATCCTTAATTTAAATCACATCTGCAAAGTCCCCTTTATCATATAAGGTAATATATTCATAAATTCAGGGATTAATTACTAGGTGGACATCCTTGGGAGGCCATCATTCCACAAATAGAACAGGAGAGCTGGAAAGGAGTGCAGGCATCCAGATGGACCACGGCAGTGGAGCTGTAGCACTTGCTGTAGGTTGGATGCTTGGGAATGATGAGAAAAGGAGAGAGAAAGAAAGAAGAACCAGGAATGACTCTTCTTTTTTCTTCACTATCTAGGTGGATGGTGGTGTGATCTGCTGAGATAAATAGCCCTGGGAAAGAAGTAGATTTAGGGGGAAAAAAATCAAGAGATTATTTTTTAAACTCCTATACAGAAAGTACAGCTCCCTTTCCTCATAGACTTCACATTCTAGTATTAGGGTCAACAAGTTAAGCTTAAGGTGCTTAATAGACATTTAAGAAGAGCTGTTGAATAAACATTTAGAGATCAATCTAGTGAATTCAGGAGTTCAGAGGATATGTCCAGGCAGAAAATATAAGTTTGGGAGTAATCAGTGTATATATATTACTTATTGATTCTTCATCAATAAGTTGACACCCCAGGAGTGTGCTGAATTCAGCTCATACCAGCCTGTGAGAATTGATGGTTAAATTTTCAGAAATTTTTTAAGCCAGTTGACTTCATATTGGTAGCTTGAAATCTGCAGGTGGGAGTATTTGCACCACAGAAATTGGTAAATGCTACAGATTTGGAGGCCAGGGCCAGTTGTTCAACATTTACCAGCATACTACTGCATCAGATAGTAGTATTTTCTTTAAAAAGGAGGAGGCAAGCTCGTCAGCTGAGTGAGGAGGGGAGGTAAGAGGTGGAAGGCATGCTGTTGTTAGGGGTCATTGAGTAGGTTCTGACTCATAGTGACCCTATGTACAGCAGAAAAAACACTGCCCAGTCCTGCACCAGCCTCCCAATCCTTGCTGCTTCAGCCCATTGTTGCAGCCACTGTGTCAATCCATCTTGTTAAGGGTCTTCTTCCTCTTCCCTGATCCTGTATTTTACCAAGCATGATGTCCTTCTCCAAGGACTGGTCCCTTCTGATAGCATGACCAAGGTACGCGAGACAAAGTCTAGCCATTCTCACTTCTAAGGAGCATTCCGGCTGTACTTCTTCTAAGACAGATTTATTCCTTCTTCTGGCAGTCCATGGTATATTCAATATTTTTTTCCAATCGCACAATTCAAATGCATCAATTCTTCTTTGGTCTTTCTTATTCATTGTCCACCTTTCACAAGGATATGAAACAATCGAAAATACCATGGCTTGGGTCAGGCACGCCTTAGTCTTTAAAGTGACATACATCTTTGCTCTTAAGCACTTAAGGAGGTCTTGTGAGGCAGATTTGCCCAATGCAATATAATTTGATTTCCTGACTGCTGCTTCCACGTGCATTGATTGTGGATCCAAGTGAAATGAAATCCTTGACAACTTCAATACTTTCTCCATCTTTCATAATGTTGCTTATTGGTCCAGTTCTGAGGATTTTTGTTTTCTCTGTTGAGTTGCAATCCATAGAAAATTTTATTTAGTCTTCATCAATAAATGATTCGAGCTTTTGTTTTCAGCAACCAAGTTGTGTCATCTGTACTTTACAGGTTGTTAATGAGTTTTCCTCCAATCCTGATAATGCATTATTCATATAGTCCACCTTCTCAGATTATTTGCTCAGCATACAGATTCAAGAAGTATGGTGAAAGGATACAACATCTTTCCTGATTTAAAACCACACAGTATCTCCTTATTCTGTCCTAATGACCACCTCTTGGTCTTTTTACAGGTTTCACATAATTAAATGTTCTGAAATTCCCATACTTTGCAATGTTATTCATAATTTCTTATGATCCACACAGTCGAATACCTTTGCATAGTAAATAAAAGACAGGTAAACATCTTTCTGGTATTCTCTGCTTTCAGCCAACATCGATCTGACAGGAGAAAATGTGAAATAGCATTCTGGGAGAGTGAGAAAATGAGAAGTGGTATAGGAACGCTACACAGAAAGCCTGTTTGAGATTACAGCAGTGACAGACTGATAATCTTTTCTCCAACAACATTCAGCTATTTGGGGGCAGACATGGTGTAATGCAATAGTTGAGCTTTATTTCACTAACTGCCATCGAGTCGGATCAGACTCATAGTGACTCCTCCTTGGGTTTCCGAGGCAGTATTGTTGTTGTTGATATGTGCCATGGAGTTAGAACCCACTCATAGCAACCCCTCCTTGGGTTTCCGAGGCAGTATCACTATGGAAGTAGATTGCCCAATCTTCCTTCCGAGGAGTGGCTGGTGGATTTGAACTGCCGGCCTACTGGTTAGCAGTCAAATGCCTTAGGCACTAGGCCACCAGTGCTCCTTGAGCTTCATTAGGATTGTAATTTTCTGGCAAATACAACCCAGGGCTTACAGTGAACCCAGGCATTGTGCTAAGTACTATCTGTGGAGAATACAAAAACGAATGCAACATGGTCTCTGCCCTCAAGGAGCTTAGAATCTAGTCAGAAAAAACAAGATACACATTCAAAGAGGAAAAATAACTTACGTTGAGAAAGCAAACACAGGCAATAGTAGAGCTGTGGAGACAGATAGTGGTTGATAAGGGAAATTAAGTCATAAACTTTCTTAAAAGTTGGTATTGAGAAAGAAACAAATGGGCAGGCGATCACAGATAAAAGAACTTACCAATTTAGGAGAAAACTATTGACGTTGGAAATAGGTGGGATGGGGTGGTAATTGAAGATGCCTAAGAGAATGAAGACTAATGCAGCTAATCCAGGATGGGCGCAGAGAGGGTCTTAGGAAAAACAAAAGAAACATTTGCCTTTGTGAGCAAATCACTTGGCTGGTGATTCAATGTAGCTCAAGTTGCAGGCGACGAGGATGGAAATTAAACAACAACAACAACAACAACAACTGCCATTGAGTTGATTCGTACTCAAGAATTCAGAGGTAGAAAACGCTGTAGTGATGGAGGAGGGAGATGCCATAGCATACATCACGGACCTTTATGCCTGGGTCAGATCCGGCTTCTCCCTCTTGTCCCATTGCTTGGGTCCAGATTGCTTACTGACATGGGCATAACAAAACCAAAACCAAACTCACTGCTCTCGAGTGGATTCTGACTCATAGCGACCTCTCCTGGGGTTTCCCAGGATAACAGTCTCTGCAACTTTCTCTTGGTTCTTCAGCATTACCTTGTTTTTTTTCCCCTGACCCTGGGAAACCTGAAGCACTTCATTATAGACACCAGATTATTATCAGTCACCCGAGAGGCACTGTCTGGTCAATAGACATTACAATTAAGCTGTAATCTTCTTCTATCCAGCAGAGGGGGTATAGCTCAGGGGTAGAGCATTTGACTGCAGATCAAGAGGTCCCCGGTTCAAATCCGGGTGCCCCCTCGAGAATTCACTTTTAAAAACTACCTAATAACCGCCTTCAAAGGGAGCCCTGATGGCGCAGGGGTTAAATTTACGACGACGTTCCCAATCCTCCTCCCGCCCATTCCATGGGAGAAACTTCAGGCAATTTATCTGCTTTCCTGAACCTTTACTCTTGTTGTTGTTGTTATGTGCCGTCGAGTCGGCCCCGACTCATAGCGACCCCTCCTTGGGTTTCCGAGGCAGTATCACTACGGAAGTAGGAT
>NW_006921672.1:7435967-7438478 GCF_000298275.1 Orycteropus afer afer | reverse complement strand
TGATGAGTCGGGGCCGACTCGACGGCACATAACAACAACAACAACATTACTGTACAGAGTGGTACCTCTAACATTGAAAATAATCCTCTAAATCAGTGGTTCTCAAGTGTGGTCTGGGAATCCCTAAGTATCCTGAGAACCTTTCAGTATGCGAGGGAAAAGGAACTACTTTCGTAATAATGTTGTTATGTGCCTTCCAGTGGGACCGACTCATAGTGACCCCTGCTTGGGTTTCAGAGACAGTATCACTACGAAAGTAGTTTGCCCCATTGTCTTTCTGAGGAGTAGCTGGTGGGTTTGAACCACCAACCTTCTGGCTAGCAGTCAAGTGCCTACGCTCCCAGAGCTCCTTTTGTAATAATACTAAGACATTATTTGCTTGTTTCCTTCCTTCGTCAGTGTACACTGTAGCTTCTATATGAAGTGTGATATTGCAACAGGTTAAATTAGAAACAGATAGGAAAATCCAGCTGTTTTCCATTAAGCCAGACATTAGATTTCTTTAAAAATGTAAAGTAATGCCATTCTTCTCACTAAATTATTTTTGTTTGGGAAAAATAATGTTTTTTGTGTGTGTGTGTTTTTTTTTTTGTTTTTGTTTTTGTTTTTTTTGCTCAAGAATGTTATGTCTATGAACAAGTAACAGGGTTTATTGTTCTCTTAAATTAATTTATAAATAATTAAGCTTTTCTCACTTTTAATTTCTAATTCAGTAAATGTCGATAGGTATAACCCATATAAACCAAAACTCTTTGGGGAAGAAGTGGAGAGAATGCTGGGGTTGTGAAATGGCATAGGGAAGAGGTGATAGTTGAGCAAAATGTTGAAGAACTTACAATAGATAAAGCAGAAAAGACCTTGTACAAATACAAGGAGATGTGAAGCTGCAGGATGTGTCCTGAAATCTTAAGCAGTTTGAGGTTGCTGGAGTATGAAGTATGAGAGACAGTGTGGAAGAAGACGAGGCTGGGGAGGAGATGGGTCCTTTCCTAAAGAGACTCCAACGTTGTGCTAAAGACCATGGACTTTTTTCTATAAGCACAGAAGGGCAAGCCAAGGTTTTTAAGCCAGGGGAGATCATGGTTGGACCTTTCAGAGGCTGTTGCAATAGTTCATGTGAGGGTCTGAACCAAGGGGATATTGGGAGTTGTGGACAGAAAAATGTAGGAAGTAGACTCAAGTCAACAGCCCTTGGAGACTAGATATGGGAAATGGAGGGGGCGGGGAGTGGTGGTGGTGGTGGTTGTTAGGTGCCCTTAAATTGCTCCGACTTATAGCTACCCTGGGGGAAGTGGGAGAAGAGGAAAATCAACTGTGTCCCAGGTTTCTGGTTTGAGACACAGGGTAGCACCAACCAAGAAAACTAATACACGGAAAAGAGCACATTTTTGGGAAAATGATTCTTTCTATTTTGGGCATGTTGTGTCCAAAGTGCCTGTGCAGTGGTGCTCTGGTAGCATAGTGGCTAAAGCACTTGACTGCTAACCAGAAGGCTGGCGGTTCAAACCCACCAGCCACTCCTCGGAAGGAAGGTTGGACAATCTACTTCCGTAGTGATACTGCCTCGGAAACCCAAGGAGGGGTCGCTATGAGTCGGGCCGACTTGCTATGAGTCGGGGTCGACACGACGGCACATAACAACAACAACTACAACAATAGCTAATGATCGTGAGCATTTCTTCATATGTTTGTTGGCCACTTGAATATCCTCCTTGGTGAAGTGTCTATTCACGTCTTCTGCCCATTTTTTAATTGGATTGTTTGTCTTTTTGTTATTGAGGTGACTCGACTCGACGGCACACAACAACAACAACAATTGGAAATATGTGGTTGGAGATAAGCAGAGATGTCTGGGCTGGAGATAAAAACTGTAACATTTTTAACACCAAAAAAAAAAAGATGAAATAACTAATACCAAATAAAAGTGAAAACTTCTTGGAAGTATGCTGACGTATGGAGATCATTGAGGTAGCACTGTTCGTTTATTCAGCAATCATTTAACCTAAATTTATTGAGCTAGGCTCTGTGCTAAGAGATGAGGACAGAGTATAGAACAGAAAGAACATGGACCCTGCCCTTATGGAGGATCCATATAAGTTTATCCATTGTAAACTTGTAGGGGAGTCATCAAATAATCACTAAATATTTACTTAAGAATTGTAATAAATGATATGAAGGAAAAACACAGAGTGCTAAGAGACCTTATCACACAGGAAGCTGAGAGTTAGGGTAGGTTTTCCTAGGAAAAAGACATTTAAGCTGAGATTTGAAAAATGAGTAGATGTGAAATAGGTTATGAGGGCAGGCAGGGTAGAGTATTCCAGGCATGTGTGAGGCATATAGGTCGGCAGGAGCATGGAAAGTATCTGGAACTATAAAAACATTCTTGCATGACTGGTACACCATCCAACCTGCAGCCTATACAACTATGAGACCAGAAGAACTAGATGGTGCCCAGCTACCACTGTCAACCACTTGGAAGGGGATCTATGTAGGAGATCCTGAATAGAG
>NW_006921672.1:7409062-7435312 GCF_000298275.1 Orycteropus afer afer | reverse complement strand
AGAGAGAGTGAAATCAATGTAAAATTAGCCATTTTAAAGTGTACAAGCTAGTGGCATTTAGCACATCACAATGTTGTCCAACCACCACCTTTATTAGCTCCAAAGCATTTTCATCACTTCAAAATAAAATCCCATACTCATTATACAGTTGCTCCCCTCTTCTTCCACCAGGCCCTACCAAGCATCAGTCCGCTGTCTCTGTGGATTTACCTAATCTGCATATTTTACAAAAAAGGAGTCTTTTTGCTGTTGAGTTATAAAAGTTCTTTATACCTTATGGACACTAGATCCTTACCAGTATATGATTTGCATGTATTTTCTCCTATTCTTTCTTGATAACGTCCTTTGATGCACAAAATTTTTTAATTTTGATTAAGTCTGTTTTTTCTTTTGTTGCTTGTGCTTTTGTTCTCTAAGAACCCATCGCCAAATCCAAGATCATCACCATTTATCCTTGTTTTCTCCTAAGAGTATTACAGTTTTAGCTCTTATATTTAGATCTTTGATCCATTTCGAGTTCACGTTATGGATTTTCACTCTTATTCTAGAAGCAATAGTAACCATCGGAGAATTTTAAGGAACCAATACAGTGTTACATTTTTAAAAAATTATTCCTGGCCACTCTATGAAGAGTGAATGGAGGTGGAGCGTTACAATAGCACTTGTCAACTTTAAAACATTCTAATGAAATTGCTTAGAGTTCTCCCTCCTGCGCCCTATTCTCCGAGCACATAACTTGTTTTAATCACTCTGAATCTCTAGTGTCTGGAGAAGTGCAAAAGCGGTTGTTGGATGAATTAAGAAAGCAATGTTATTCTCTCTCAACTACTTCCGAGCTCGTAGAGGAGGTCTCACACGAACCTCAACCGTTTCCAAACTTCTCAAACCTTCCACCACCCACAATCCAGCGAGCTTTCAGGCCGAGGTCCAGGTACTTAATACGTAATAAAACAGCGCCCTGAGCAAAGAGGCGGGCTTAAAAAGCCGTGGGTCACGTGATAGTAGAGTGGGTGGGATTTAAAAGTTCATATCCCAATGTCCTTTGTATCTACTTCCTTTCTGTCCTTTTCCGGCGTTCAAGATGTCGAAGCGAGGTGAGGTTTCGGCTTTGGGGAATCCTCCACCATCTATCACACGGTGGTTACTGGTGTCGCTGGGATCGACGGCTCTGGGCAGCTGGGGCATTCCGCTCTCCTTGGGGCTGAAGAGGGAGTTGAGGCCCCGCGGTAGCACCTGGGAGGGCCGCCGAAAGTGGCGCGGGGCGGGGGGCGAGGCGTTGTGAAATGTTGACCTAGCAGGATTCCGACATGATTCTAGACCGAACACGGCACGATCGCCATGCACATAGTGCTGAAGTAATGGGGCTTAAGTTCAACTCTCTTAACTCTTAGATCGGGCAGCGTGTGGTGTATCCCGCCTTACTGGCGGGAGTATGTGGTGCAAGGTTGTAGGAAGAATTCAGTTTTCCATGTCCCATAATTTTGACTAAAACAGTGTGTTAAGATTAGGCTAGTTGTCATGAAAGTCAGGTGGCACATAGGAGGGGGGCTAGATAGAGCTTATCTAAAGTGTACTTGTATGCGTGGATTTATAGCTTGAGAGTGTGAGGGCAAGTCTTAATCACGTCTTGACAGTAACCTCTTTAGCCCGCTTCCCTTCCCTTCCCTTCCTCTTCCTTCACAGGACGTGGTGGGTCCTCTGGTGCAAAATTCCGTATTTCTCTGGGTCTTCCAGTAGGAGCCGTGATCAACTGTGCTGACAACACAGGTGAGGTCTTGGACATGTTCGTTGCATTCACCCTTTTAAAAGCACTCATTGGGTCTTTTGCCAGTGACCCACTGAGCCGTCAAGAAAGGGGAGAATAAAAAAAACACTGCTTTTGGGTGAAGCGGCAACATGTTGTGTTGTTTAGCTTCAATCGGTGGTGTGACAAAGTATTCCACCTTGTAGACTGGACTGTGCTCAGGTGGAGAGGCTTTCTACTGGGTCTTGGGAAAGTGTTACATAGGTGGGACTGTGTAATAGGCACTGGGGAAGAAAACTGGATTTTTGTTTATATCCTTTTATAGGAGCCAAAAATTTGTATATCATCTCTGTGAAGGGGATCAAGGGACGACTGAACAGACTTCCTGCTGCTGGTGTGGGTGACATGGTGATGGCCACGGTCAAGAAAGGAAAACCAGAGCTCAGAAAGAAGGGTGAGTAAAGAGACTTGAATGTTCTTCATGTGGTAGACGGTGGAGGACTTCTCCCCTTATTGGAAAGTGAAACACCTTTAAAATTTATAGTTCACTTTTTTAATTGATACTTCCCCACCAACCCACAGATAGCTCTCAATCTAGGTGGTTTTCTTTGATATTTGTCCTTAGAAAGTTAAAATTCCATGAGAACAGATCTTTATTGCTTGTTTCTTGGCTACGAAACTCACTACCCTTGAGTTGGTTCTGACTCATAGCGACCCCTCCTTGGGTTTCTGAAGTCGTATCACTACGAAAGTAGATTGTCCAGTCTTCCTTCCAAGGAGTCGCTGGTGGGTTTGAACCACCAGCCTTCTGGTTAGAAGTCAAGTGCCTTAGGCACTATGCTACCAGAGCTCCTCCTTAACACCTGTTGTTGTTGTTGTTATTTGCCGTTGAGTAGCGACCCCTCCTTGGGTTTCCTAGGCAGTATCACTACGGAAGTAGGATTGCCCAACCTTCCTTCCGAGGAGTGGCTGGTGGGTTTGAACCGCCAGCCTTCTGGTTAGCAGTCAAGTGCTTAGGCACTATGCTACCAGAGCTCCTCCTTAACACCTAGTGGGTGCTTAATAAATAAATAAAAATAAACATATATATATATTTTTTTTTTGATTGGTAGAAGGCTTAGAACTAAGTGAAAGCACAGCTGTGAGCTGTATTACCACAGGCGAGTTTCCTTTTCTGAGATTACTGATACTTCAAGTAGTTGTGAGGTTCACATGGTGAACAACTGAGAGAATGGAGACTGTTTGACACGTTGTAAATACAAAATAACATGCTATTCTGTTTTAAAATAACTTCTTTTATGTATGAGATTATCTCAAGATTATGGCTTGAAGGTTTTGTGCCTCGTTTAGTCTGTCTCTCTGACCTGGAATATCTTGCTGTACAGAGAAGTCCTAATTGACATACAGGACAAAAGTGACTGGTCACAGCTATGTATTGTAATTACTCCTTTTATGCCCCCCTCCCTGCAGTGTTTAGCCTTTTGGTTGGAAATCGTAGTTCATTGACATTTAGTGTCCTGTTGAGGGCTAAGCAGGTAAGAAGTAAGTAGCATTGGAAGAGTCGATATGTTGGTGCGGATGAGGATGCAGCAGGGAGAGGTTTTTCTCTTACAGAACACTTGCTGGGTCTGATCAGTGGCCTGGGGAGCTGTCAGAGAAGGGCAAAGCAAACAACCATTGCTTTATAGGTGAGATAGCAGCGGATTGTATTTACTGTTCAATCAATCAGTCGTAGGACAGATTGTGGTTTTAAAACGTAACTTGTGGAATTCCAATCTGTTAATGTCTTTGGTTTCTGCTAAATGAGTATATCCCTTCACCTTAAGTAGAAAAGGCATAGCAATGTGGAGAGGGTGGGACTGACTGGAAGGCCAGAAACCTGGATTTCTGTGGCCTGCTTAATGGACCTAGATGGCTTTGTGAGAATTAAAAGGATTATAAGTAAATGAGAATCCAACAGAGGAGGCTCTTGGTAAATATTAGTTACTTCCCATTCAGTATGTATCCCCTGGTAAAAAACATGATCAGTCTATCAACAGAATGGATTTCTAAAATGTCATGTGTACATACAATGTAGTATTACTTAGCCTCCAGAAGGAATGAAGTTCTGATACATGCTACAACATGAATAAGCCTCAAAAACATGGCTAAATGAAATAAGCCAGGCACAAAATGGTGTATTCTACTTAATATCTGTTTTCTACCATAAGCAAATTCTGGGAGACAGAAAACAAGTTGCCAGGGGCTGTGTGCAGGGTGGGTGGGTGGAGTTGGAGAATGAGTAAGTTAATGGGTACAGAGTTTGGGGTGATGGAAAGATTTGGAGATACTGGTAATCATTACATAGCACTGTGAATGTATTGAATGCCACTGAGTTACACAGTTGGAATTACACAATCAGAAATGGTAATTTCTGACGTGTATATTTTACTGTGATTTCTTTAAAATCAAAAAAATTTCATCATATGGTCTACTTACATAGATACTTCTTGCTTAATACTTGCCTCAAGGATAGCTAGGATCCGTGTCCTCATAAAAAATTCTGTTAATGCAGTACCCTGCTCACGAATGTATGTACAGCCCATAGACAAACCAACCTCTGGAGTGCCTATTAAATTAAAAATTCAAGGTATATACGGTGGCTAATACTAACAAACAGGTGCTGCTTTGCATTACGCATCAAAATATTAACTAATACTGTATTATGTTAAAAGTTGGTGCATCTGGAAGTGTTTGTTTTTTATACACAGAAAGGTACACTATGTACTAGGACAAACATTTGACTAACATTAGATACGAACTGTAAGTACCTGTTCCATTTTACATACAAATTCAACTTAAACGAGACTCGGAAACAGAACTCAGTCATAATCCAGGGGCTGCCTGTATTTCCACTATCTGATCTTGAGTGTGAGATACAACTGTTCTTACTTCACAAGAGGAAAACTTGCACTTCCAAAGATTAACTTGCTCAAAGTCTCACAAGTTAGTATTAATGAGGCTTTGAACCCAGGCATGTGTAAGTCTAAAGTAGTTCCTTCGAGTGTTATAGTCTACTGCATTATTTTTTAAGGAATAATCTGCTTATAATGATGATATTTGAAGGTCTGGAAAAGTGTCCTGTTCACTTTAGTGAAGGTAGTTTAAAAGTTACTTTATGACAGATATGGCTCATTAAATCCTATAAACTTGTAATCTGAAGTAATTTTAAGCATACAGTACACCTCTAAGTCTTTGTAAGCATTTTAAAATGTAACATAAGTTTATTGAATTTAATTTTTATTGTTTAATTACACACAAAATTATTGTGAATTTCAGTTGTCCAACTTAGACCTCCAAAAGATGATCAGTTAATATTTTGTTCTTTTTTTTTGTTTTGTTTATATGCAAAAAGTGAGCTGGTGAACTCTTTCCTGTATAAATGTCACCATTACCATCGTACAGCCTGCTCTTCAAAAATATGATTGTCCTACATATAAAACTACAGGCATAGATTACCATTTTAATGGTTACACAGGATCCGTTGTATAACTGCCGCAGAATATTTAGGTTAGTTCCACATTTGTGCTCTATTTAAAACATAACCGCATACACGTCCTTGTACATACACATTTGTTTAATTCCAGCAAATTCTCAGAAACAGTTATTTTTGGTTAATGTGTATATGCTTTTTTGCGGTTTTTGGTGTACACTGGGATGAAATACTGCATAAACCAGAAACAAACCCACTGCCATTGAGTTGATTCTGACTCATAGCAACTCTGTAGGACCGGGTAGAATTGCCCTATAGGGTTTCCAAGTCTGTAAATATTTACTGCTACATTTTTCTTCCAAGGGCAGACCTTGGGTTCAAACCACTGACCTCTTGGCTTTCAGCCAACTGCTTTAACCACTGTGCCATCAGGGCTCCAAGAATATTGCCTAAACCAGGCCAAACCAAACTCACTGCTGTCCAGTCAAATCGATTTGACTCATAGCATTCCCTTCTGGGGTTTCCAAGAAAGTATATCTACAGAAGTAGATCACCCAGTCTTCCTTCTGAAGAGTGGCTGGTGGGTTTGAACCACCAGCTTTCTGGTTAGGGGTCAAATGCCTTAGACAATACACCACCAGAGCTCCTGGGATATTGGCCAGTGAAGGGTTAATTGCTGTACTTGTTGAGTCTGGGTGCATCCCTAGTTGAGCATGAATAGCAGCCACCTGTTAAGTGAAATGGGCAAGATTTCATGCTATTATGTTGCAAATTACCCTCCCAGAAGAGTTTTATACTTCAGGAAAATGCAGACAATTTGGACTTAGGTGAGTAGAGTCTTTCTTTAAGAAGTGATTTGATGCTTGCACTGTCTCATGTACTTTTTAGAAGAGGGAAATGGATGTTGAGGAGCCAATCACGGTGTAAACGGCTTTTGTAGTGGCACAGGGACTTGACAGGTTAATGACTGCTGCCTTTTGCCCCCTCTCAGTACATCCAGCCGTGGTAATACGACAACGAAAGTCATACCGGAGAAAAGATGGTGTGTTCCTTTATTTTGAAGATAACGCAGGGGTCATAGTAAACAATAAAGGCGAGATGAAAGGTAAGAAAGCAGTGCCCATTGTTCCTTAGGTTTCGGGTGGTTTGATGACTCTCGGGTCTATTAGTACAGGCAAAGGACCGGACCCTCTGGCTTACCTGTCGGTCCCCACCACCACCACCCCCGTTTTTTTTTTTTTTTTGGTTTTTTTTTTTTTTAATGCAGGTTCAGCCATTACTGGACCAGTTGCGAAGGAGTGTGCAGACTTGTGGCCTCGGATTGCATCCAATGCTGGCAGCATTGCATGAAACTCCAGTGTGTTTGTAAAAATAAAACACCCCATTAAAAATTATTTGTACCTAGTGCTTGCCTTTCTGTTCATTTCTACATTATACTTGAACCCACCTAGACCTTGCTTATTAAATCCCTAAAATAAAATAATAGATAGTAAATACTGCTTGATGAAAGGTAACCAAGTACCCTACAGTTGGGCAGTTGAGAGAGACGGCTGTGTAGGGTCAGATCCTGGGAAAGGAATAATGTGACTTGGAGCCAGGTGTGTATATAGACACTTCAACCAACCAACCAAAAAAAACCCAACACTGTATCAAGTCAGTTCTGACTCATAGTGACCTCCATTGGGTTTCCAAGGTAGTAAATCTTTATGGAAGTAGATTGCCTTGTCTTCCTTCTACAGAGTGACTGGTGAGTTTGAACCACCAACCTTCTGTTCAGCAGTCAAATGCCTTAGGCCCTATACAACCAGAGCTCCTTCCATATACACATTAGCAGTTACAAATTTTCTTTGGTGTGTAAATATTTGTAAAACCTAACACATGATTGCCATGTAAATCCCGCAGGATGACTATAATTTATCCCTCAAACCCTACTTTGAAAATGAAGAGAGGTATACCTTCACAATAGGCATAAACCCTGAGAAACAAGGTGGATGGTCACCCAATTGTGTTTAGTTTTTCAACATTGTTCACAAACCATAAATTCACGGGCTTGGGAAAAATGGTTCACAATAACACCACTGATTCATGGTGACATCCCATGCGTCAGAACTGTGCTCCATTTGGCAATGGCTGGTAATTTCAGTAGATCACACCTTCCTAGGTGCTTCCTGTTGTTGCCTGCTGTGGCAGTCGACCAAATTCAGTGACCTTTCAGAGGTAGTATCACTACAGAAGTAGATTAACCAACCTTTCTTCCAAGGAGTGGCTGGTGGGTTTGAACCCCCGGCACATAACAACAACAACAACATCACTACGGAAGTAGGATTGCCCAACCTTCCTTCCGAGGAGTGGCTGGTGGGTTTGAACCCCCGGCACATAACAACAACAACAACATCACTACGGAAGTAGGATTGCCCAACCTTCCTTCCGAGGAGTGGCTGGTGGGTTTGAACCGCCAGCTGTCTGGTTAGCAGCCAAGTGTCTTAGCCACTATGCTACCAGATGCTCCGTAGCCACCTGTAAGTAGCTAAGTATGTTAGCCCTTTGCACACACACACACACACACACATGAAGGAAAAATGTGCAACATATCAAACTGCTAGGACGTTATTTTTAAAGAATACAAGGTGATGGAAGAGTTACAGGGTGGGGAGTATTGCAAGTAGATGCCTGAATTGTTCTGGCACTACCACAACCTGAATTTGGGAGTCTGAGCTTTCACTTCCAGCTCTGTAAAATGAGAACTAGAAGTGGATATTGTCTGAACTGGTCCATTCTGAACACAACCTTTCAAGGGAACTGAGTTGGGGAGAAGGGAAAGAACACCATCTTGTTGATCTTAAAGAACTTTGAGAGATGAGCAAGATTACATTGAAACTCAGTTCCTTCCTCTCCCGCTTCAATCTAATTTTAGCACAGTTGGTCTCCTGGTCGTCCCTAACCTCAGAGTCCCCCACTGGCCAACCAGAGGTGGTGAGAACAATACCATTTGTGTCGCTGGTGTCGGAACAATGGCACCACGTAACTGTTACGTGAGGCCACTGTGGGCAGGTTCAGAGGGACTCCCGCCCAGACCCCTCAGTCCCACCAGAAAGACCTCGGGTTGTCATGGTTGGGATGGCGCACTCGTGCGAGTGCCCTCTACGGCTGGAAAAGGGCTTCATCTTGGATGGGGTGGCCGTGAGCAGCATGGCTCGCACCTATGAGCGCACGAGGCCCAAGCTCTGGTCTGCGATCCCGCCGTACAACGCGCAGCAGGATTGCCACGCCCGCCGCTACTTCCAGAGCCACGTGGTTCCGCCCATTTTGCGGAAAACTGAACAGGTAGAGGAGTGCGGGAGGACCTTGTTCTCCGTCCTCAGAGGCTGGTTCTCGTGGTGGGGCTGATTTCCAGTAATGAAGTCCCCATGTTCAGCCGTCTCACTCCAGCGCCCTCACCACGAGGGAGGCTCCCGCATCCCCAGCCCCTCAGATTTCCTACTGAAACCCCATTGCTGGAGGAGGAAAGTGCTGGTGATGAGCGGGACCTCAATGAGCTCACAGATTCACCTTCCACCCCTAAATTTGATCATCTTATTTGTGTTTGTTCCGGGCTGTGAAACCCACTGCCATCGAGTCCATTCCGACTCATGTTATTGTTAGGTGCCGTCGAGTCGGACCGACTCATAGCGACCCCTCCTTGGGTTTCCGAGGCAGCATCACTACGGAAGTAGATTGCCCCATCTTCCTTCCGAGGAGTGAGCCTTCTGGTTAGCAGTCAAAAGCCTTGGGCACTATGCTACCAGAGCTCCGACTCATAGTGACCCTATAAGTATGAGTAGAACTGCCCTGTAGGGTTTCTAAGGCTGTAAAGCTTTACAAAAGGAAGCAGACTATTCTCTCGCTGTCCCGCGGAGGGGCTGGTAGGTTCGAACAGCCCATCTTTTGGTTGCCAGCCTAATGCATTTAGCCACAGCGCCACAAGAACCAGGAGGTCACATTAAAACCCATCTCTCCCATACCGATCAGTTTCATTGTCCTTTGTGAAGTCACTGACCCGCCCTTGCGGGTGACCTCCTCCTGTAGATTCCTCTAAATAACGCGAAAACCTCTGTGATGTCACTGAACAGTCCAGTGACCTGATTTGACCCGCCAGTCCTGGCCCTTCCGCTGTGTGACGTAATAGTTACAAGAACGTTCTCAGTCTCTTCCCTTGTCTGGGGGGCTTCATGCAGCTGCCTCAGTTTAACCCCAGGCCTTTACCTCAGGGTGTTGGACCACTCCCTATCTGAGTATTTCCACAAGATCAAAGATTATGAGACTATTGGCTGATGATTCCAATTTTTTTTCCCAACACTTTTGCCTCCAGTATTGTGTGTTTATGTATATAACTATAAGGAGCCCTAGGGGTGCAAATTGTTAAGTGATCAACTGCTAACCAAAACGTTGGTGGTTGGTAGCCAACCAGCCATTCCTCCCAGAGAAAGACCTGGTGATCTGTTTCCATAGAGATTGTTGTTGTTATATGCCACCGAGTAGGTTTCTAAGGCAGTATCCCATCTTCCCATCTTTCTTCCAAGGAGTGGCTGGTGGGTTTGAACTGCCAGCCTTCTGGTGAGAAGTCAAGTGCCTTAGGCACGAGGCTACCAGGGGTCCCATAGAGATTGGAGCCAAGAATATGCTATGGGGCAGTTCTACCCTGTCACATGGGGTGGGTGTGAGTAGAATTCAGCTTTGGATATTGGCACTTAATAACCACATATACATGTATCTCAACGGTGTGCGGAAGCAATGGGGGCTTATGAGGGTGGTTCGCAGACAAATCTTGGGATGTTTTGTGGTCCTGGGAGTTTGTGTGTGTGCACTACATGTATGTGAACACAATCTGTGTGTGCCACACTTACATATACTTGCTGTCTACTCAGGTAACTTATGACAAAAGAGCCAGAGTCTGGGAAAATACAGAAGAACTTGAATATTTAAAAACTTCAAAATAATATGATGTACACACTCTTAAGAATTGTTATGTTTAATTTCATAAGCATTCTTTAATCTGCACAACCACCATTTGTGGTATTGTTTTTGTTTAAATAGATATGATATTTATTTTATTTACAGTGCCATACTCGTTAGCTGAACTGCCTCATTTAAGTTTCACCACAATCCTTATTTTATTAATGAAGAAACTGAGGCCTAGAAAAGCTGTATAATTTGCCCAGGAAAATTACAATTTGCCTGGTTTATTAGTGCCAGTGTTGGAATTGGTACCCAGACTGTCTGACAACAGAGACTGAACCTTTAACTACCTATGGCTTCTCTGTGAGTAGGACATAGGTCAATATATCAGTATATTTTAATCTAGGTAGCCCAGTTTCCCCAGGCTAAGACCTCCTCCCCACCCACCCCACCCCCAAGTCCCAAAGGAGTTTGCTCTGTGCACCTCTTATCACCAAGGCTGACCTCTTCCATGTCTTCTCTCTCACCCTCAGGATCACGGCGGTACAGGAAGGGACGGCTGGATAGTAGATTACTTTCACATCTTTGGACCAGGACAGAGATACCTCAACAGGAGAAACTGGGCAGGGGCAGGCAAGTGCCCCTAACTTTCCAGCCTCCCCAAGGTCCCACCTAGGAGGAGTGGTGTGCATTCCATGGTCCAGAGAGAGCAGATGAGCCATAGAGAGGCATGATTAGAGGGAAGAGGCCCAGGGACTTGCATTCTCCAACTTTTTTTCTCAGCCATGAGAAGACAGTGTCACAGTGCTCCCTAATATGGCACTATTGATCACCTACTCTGTGTCAGGTGTTTTTCACCTTCCCAGTTTCCCCGTGTTACAGCTGGGGAACGTGAAGTGTCGTGAATTCACAGGATTTTCTAAGACGGCTGAGCTGGGATTCCAATTCCACTCTTTCCAACTCCAATGCCGGCCGATATTCCATTCATTACTCCATGAGCAGGCTGTGTGCTCATTTTCAGGCCTGATTTAGCAGCAAGGACAAAGGGAAAGTAGAGATGTTCTTCTGACAGGATGAGTCCTCCTCCCACCTCAACTCCACCACCCTTCTGCAGCATCGCTAGTCACACGCTTCTTGGCATCATTTGGCTAAATTGATCTCATTAATTTTGTCCAGATAGGTCAGAGGCAAGGGTGAGGTTTTCTTAGTTCTCCTGGGAGCAGGGCAAGTTCTGCAAGCCCAGAACATCCTGGCTCCTTCTACCCCAGCCATTCACCCTCCTCCTGCAACTATTTATTCCTGGTACAGGGTTTGGTTTCTAGGAAGTCTTCTGCTTCCTTGACCTCACCAGCCCTTGACTTTTCAGTCAAGAGGCTCAGAACATTTGAGGATGATGGGTCGGCATCCCACACTGGCCCCTTGGGAAGGTAAGAAGGGGGCTGAATGCAGACTCAGTCTTCTGTCTCTGCCCCCAAAGGGCATTCCTTCCAGCAGGTGACCGGACATAACCACTACAATACAGATCTGAAACTGTTCAAGGGGTTCAATGGTCAATTTGGCTACCGCCGGAACACCCCAGCGCTCCGCCAGCACACATCTGTCTTTGGAGAAGTCACTAAATTTCCACTCTTCTAACAATGTCTCTTCTCTTCACAGCCCTCAAGTTGAATTTCTAAGACATATGTTTAGATGAACTCTCAATGTTATTTTATATAAAAGTGTTATTTGTGCTTCCAAGTGTGCAGTTTCTTCCCTGATGTTGAGGGTGAAGACTAAGCTAATTTCTCCATCCCATGGAGATGAAGTGAGAGGAATAAGGGCTTCCTGAGCCTATGTCCTTACACTGCATGCCAGGGACTGAGAGGCTTGGAGAGGCCTCTGCTCTCTCCTACATTATGACAAGAAGAAATAACGCTGCTCAGCCCTCAACTAAGCACTTCCCAGGTCTCAGCAGGGCCCCAGGTCAGAAACTGGCTACTGTTTCCATCAAGAATAAAGCAAACAGGAGCTCTGGCAGCATAGTGCCTAAGGCACTTGACTGCTAACCAGAAGGCTGGCGGTTCAAACCCACCAGCCACTCCTCAGAAGGAAGGATACTGCCTCAGAAACACAAGGAGGGGTTGCTGTGAATCGGGTCTGACTGGATGGCAAACAATAACACCTGCAGGGATTGGCAACGGCTGCCCTAAAGAGGATTTCCTAATAGGATCATCCTATCCAAAATGACTGACATCTTCCTTTTCCTTTTCATCCTAAATTCATCAGAAGACGGGGGGCGGGGGGATAACATCTAGGGGTGCTATTTAGCACAGGGATTCTGACACAGTGATACTGTGCTTGGGGGCAGTGGGGGACTGTGGAATGGAATCTCTCTCTATGAGAGTTTGCTTTTCAGCTAGTTTCCAGGATGTCACTTTCCAGGATGTCACTTTTCAAGTGCCCCCACCCAGTTTATTGGTGGCCAGGAGAGAAGCCAAGCAGATGATGGATTCAAAAGAAGGTGGAGCTTTAGAACACAAGCTTGCCAGAGTTCTACTGTGGGTGGAACCTGATTGTATTGAGTCACTATAAATGGACAAAGAAAAGGTCCCTGATAGGCCTTGGGGGTATAGCTCAGGGGTAGAGCATTTGACTGCAGATCAAGAGGTCCCTGGTTCAAATCCGGGTGCCCCCTTCCAAGTACCCTTTTGTCCTTAAGTAAGGGTGGATACTTCTCTAGCCACAATATCAGTGAAACAGACAAGAATTTCAACTCATTCTTGTCCTGAACTAGTTCTCCACACATTCCAAATGATCCAAATGACAGGCTTCTTAGATTGCCCATTCCCCTTGGCCCCACCCTCAAGGCTGCAATTAAGACAAACCAAAAAAGCAAACAAACAGAACCACTGCCATCAAGATCATCCTGACTTATATTGACCCTATAGAGCGGAGCAGAACAGCACTATAGGGTTTTTAAGGCTGTAAATCTTTACAGAAGCAGATCGCCACATCTTTCTCCTGCTGAATGGCTGATGGGTTCTATCAACCATTTGCTTAGCACCTGAATGCTTTAACCCATACATCACCAAAGCCCTTCACATCTGAGGTGGAAATGCAAATTATTAGCAGGGGTCAAACTGGAACAAACTAGTTGGAAGCCATGGTATTTCTGCCTCATCTGAAGAGCATTAGAAACTTGTCCCTTTTGTCCCTGTGTAATCCCATTTATAAGACTGAGGCACTTTCTTCTGAGTGGGTTAGTGTATGGTCAGAATTCTACAAACTGAATGGATACTCTGGCTACTTTAAGCAGAAAATGAATCTACTGGAAGTATAGTGGCCACTCACATAGTTGATTAGGTTAGAGAACCTAACTCAGAAAGTAGGAACTATGAAAGCTAGTAGAGCAGGGAAATTTAGTGCAAGTCTTGAAGCTGAGGCCAATGTCTTAATCACCAAAGCGAGTTTCTACTTTTTTTTTATATAGCATCCCCCAAGTCCCTTGATTAACCACTTTGTTAGATTATCTTGCAGGGAAATACCAAATGTTCCAGGAAACTAAGGCTGGAATGGTAAACTAGAACCAGTCTAACCAGATCAGACCAGTTTTGGCCCATGGACATGCTCATTGGGGGAAAACACAGAACCAGATGACTCGGAACCACCACTACCTCCCACTCTGCCTAAGCCCATTAGCTGATGACAGAAAGTCAGTGTAACCTATCCAGCAGGAGTGCACTGCATTAAAAACTGACTGTCTCTTTAAACTGAGGCAAAGGAAATTTTAGCCAAACACCAGCCAATTCGCACCCAAATTCCTAGAACTGATGTGAATATGTATAGCTCCCTCTTCTTGAACCCTATAAAATTTATAACTTAACATCTACTTGGGAAGTCAGATCTGGGTAAGTGCCCTGGCTCTTTGTATTGCTGCTCTTCAATAAAACTATTTTCTTTTTCCTCAAAGTCCATTGTGACATGTCTCTTGGCTTTACAGCATACCAGGAAGTGCCCCATTTGTGATGTGTCTCTTGGCTTTACAGTGCACCAGGAAGGGCCCCATTTGTGATGTGTCTCGGCTTTACAGTGCACCAGGAAGGGCCCCATTTGGTCCAGCAACAGTCTCATCCCCCAAAGTCTGATTCCATGAGTCAGGCGTAGGGCCCAGGAATCTGTAGTGTTAAGAAGACCATCGAGATTCAATTATAGGTAGTTCTCACTTTGAGGTCACATTTTGAGAAGCACTAGTGAAAGGAAATCTGTCAGTGTGGTTCTTACAGTTTTCATTTTCTCTACTGAAAGGAAAAGAAAAGGAGTCTTGGTGGCACAAAGGTTAAAGCTCTGTGACCATTTGCACCTACCCAGCAGCTTTGTCACATGGGGTCACCATGAGTCAAAATCAACTCAAGAGCTGCTACCAACAGCTACTCAAAAATAACTCTGTCCTGTCTTCAAATATTTTCCACCACAAAGTTGTAGCACCTTTTCCTAATCTTTGGTGCCAATCAGAATGGACCCCTGGAAGAGAAGTTACTATGGACATGAACAACATGTTGTTGTTGTTGTTATGTGCCGTGGAGCATAGTAGATAGAATTATTGAACATCTTAACAATCTGACATCATATGAAAAGCTTTACAAACATTATTTAATTCCCCTAACAACCCTGCACAGTAGGTAGCATAATATCTATATTACAGATGAGAAAAAGTCCTCAGGTTATATCACTAACATATATGATAGAATTGAGAGTCAAAGCCATTGTCTTTTCAAGTATACAGCCTTCTTTATTACTATATTAGTATTAACATTATATTAATGATCACTACTGTTCCTAGGAGGTCAGGTTTCAAGGAAACATCTTGGTCAACTTTTGACACAGTCCTTTTAAGAATCCATGCACGCATAACATACTACACAAAAAACATTGTTCCACCTCCTACTTTGGTGAGTAGTGACTGGGATCTTAAAGGCTTGCAAGCAGCCATCTAGATGCAATGATGGGTCTCTCCTCGTCCAGAGCAAAGCATAAAGAAAACCAAAGATTCATGGAAACAATTAGCCTTCATGACTGGTACACCGTGCAATCCTCAGCCAATACAACTATGAGACCAGAAGAACTAGATGGTGCCCAGTTACCACTGTCAACCACTTGGAGGGGGATATATGTAGGAGATCCTGGATAGAGAGGGAGAACAATGTGGAACAAAACTCAAAATCATTTGGAAAAAAAAGAGGGACCAGTTTTGCTGGTCTGATAGAGCTGGTAGAACCACTGAGACTGTGGCCCCTAGCTGCCCTTCAGGTCTGGAATTGAACCCACACCTGTGGTTTCCAGCCAAACAAAAGACAGGCATATTAGTTGAACACGTACCAGAGGTAGATACACTCCTTGGAGAGAACAATCATGGGAAAAAGAAGGGCTGTTTATGCACAGGGAGACAGTTCAAGGGGTAGGAGTGCATAGAGGGATGAACACAGGGAAGAGGTAACTATTGGGAGGAAATGAGAGGGGAGCTATTGCATTGGAGTAAATTGTGGTCAATGTCATGAGACAACGTGTGTGTGAACTGCCTTATGGAAAGTGAATTTGCTCTGTAAACCCAAATCACAGTTAAAAGAAAAAAATGCATGCATGCACACAGACAACAAAGATAACCCTTTTGTACACACAGTACTGCATTGTCAGTGATGGCAAAACATTGATCTACGGGTGAATGAATGGGTGGAAAGGATGGGTGGAATGATTAGGTATGTCTATGCAGGGGAGAGTGTGTCCATGACCATGTATAGTGTTGGCAGACAATGTTCGTATTTATGTACAAGTGTATTTGCATGTTGTGTAAGAATTTCTGGGTATATAGTAGAGTGGACAAGAGACAAGGTTGTAGTCACTTCTTGGCCACAGCCCACTACCCAGAAGAAGGAAGTAGTTGGACCTGTGGGCTTGGGGCCATGGTCGCAGGGCAACATCAAGCTCAATTGACACAACATACTACACAAAAACATTGTTCCACACCCTACTTTGGAAAGTAGCAACTGGGATCTTAAAAGCTTGCAACTGGCCATCTAGAAGCAACAATGGATCTCTTCTCATCCAGAGCAAAGAAGAATGAAGAAAATCAAAGATGCATGGAAACAATTAGTCCAAGCAACTGGTACACATGTGATCCTCAGCCTATATGACTATGAGACCAGAAGAACTAGATGGTAACCAGCTACCACTGTCAATCACTCAGAGGGTGAGCTTTGTAGGAGATCCTGGATAGAGTGGGAGAATAATGGGGAACAAAACTCAAAATCATTAAAAAAAAAAAGGACCACATTTGTTGGTCTGATAGAGTCTAGTGCAACCCCTGAGACTATGGTCCCTAGCTGCCCTTCAGGTCTGGAATTGAACCCATTCCTGTGGCTTCCAGCCAAACAAAAGACAGGGATATGAGCTGAACATTTACATTAGGTAGATTCACTCCTCAGAGAGAACAATCATGGGAGAATAGAAGGGCTGTCTATGCATAGGGAGACAACTTGGGAGGCAGGAGTGCATGGAGGGAAGGACACAGGGAAGAGGTAATTATGGGAAGGAAGTGGGAGGGGAGTTGTTGCATTGTGGGACATTACAGTCAATGTCATGAGACAAAGTGTGTATGAACTGCTGTATGGAATATGAATTTACTCTGTAAACTTTCACCCAAATCATAATAAAATGTATACAAACAAATTAAAAAGAATGTATGCATGCATACATCTATACACCATTCATTTAGTAACACTTTATTGAGCAACTCCTATGTGCCAGAAACTGTACCAGGCATAAGAGCACAAAGGTGAACAAAGGACAAAGGTCTCTACTGTTATGGAATGCACAGGGATATAAACAAATGTACAGGCACATAATAGGAGAGGGAGCTCTGGTGATGTAGTGCCTAAGGCATTTGACTGCTAACCAGAAAGCTGGCTGTTCAAACCTACCAGCCACTCTTCAGAAGGAAGATTGGGCAATCTACCTCCCTAGAAATACCACCTCGGAAACCCAAGGAGGGGTTGCTATGAGTCAGAACCAACACAACAGCAGTGAAATTTTTTTTTTTTTAATAGTATGAGAAGACCTAAGATAGAAACTAAGAGGATGAAGAGGAACAAAAGTGTACCCTGAGAAGGGTCCAGAAAAATAAAAAGACATTCTGGAGAGTGATAGGGAGAAGTCAAGGGAAAAATGTTTCAATAAAGAGGCATTGGTCATCAATATCAAAGGCTAAGTGGTGTCAAGATGAGGATGTAATATGTCTATGTGGATTTTAATACAAGGGATTACTGATAATCATGGGGAGAATTGGTGAGTGGAAGAATGAAGATGGAGTGGAAGCAGGACCTGGGTGGAGATAATTTGGTTTGACCTGGTTAAATTTGGTTAAGAAGGACAAAGGAGGGCAGAAGGTGAGGGAAATACTTTTTTTTTTTTTTTTAAAGAATACAGTCAGCATCTTTAAAATGATTAGGTCAAAGAACCAATATGGAGAGAGACTTAAAGATACAGGAGAGAAGGAGGAATCGAGCAATAGGAAGTCTCCTCTGAGAATATGAGGGATGGGATCTAGAGCAAAGATGAGCCTTTGGTCCTTAGGAGGGACCTCTATTCCATTGTAACCAGAAAGAAAGGAAATGGCGGAAACTGTCAGATCCTACAGTTTTGGTGTATAGAAGATAATTGCATTTCGGTCTGACGGCTTCTATTTATCTTCGAAAAGAGGCCTGAAGTAAGGTGGTTAGCCGAGGGTCGCGGTTTAAGGACAGCCACTTTGGAGAACTGAAGTGTGGGAATGTGGAAGGTTACAGGTGGGTAGGTGGCCTCGGCTGGTCCACACTGGTGTCTAGCTTGGGAGACGCTGAGTAGACTTGGAGAAAGACTCATGGTGTACAGTCACCGCAACAGAACCGCGGGGAAAGCCCCACCACACTTGTAACTGAACATAGCTGTAGCATTTGAACAGTTCAGGAGATCAGCTAAAGTACTAACCGTAGAAAGCTAAAATATAACCACAGAAATAGCAACATTAAGGCCTCAAACTTTGCGGAAACTACTCTGACGTCACCCTGACGTAATACGACGACGAGTACTAAACGCCATCGTTTCGCGACGCCGACGCGGCAATATGACGCGCTCGGAAGTGGTCTGTTGGTGAGAGTAGCGGCCGGTGGTCTCTTGGCTCAGACTCGGGGAGATCGTTTTTGAACTGTTCTCTACATTTCCTCTCGATCGTTCTTAATTGTTCCGGTTCCGCGTTGTGAAGCAAAGTCTCCACCGTCATGGGGGGCGGAGACCTGGTAAGTGAAGGAAGGCCTGGGAACTGAGGCCAGAGACCTACTGGGACTGGGGTCCAGCATTGGCTGGGAGTGGGAGACTATGGCAATAGACTTTGCTTTTGATGAGAAGGGACTATGGCCCCGGAGGCAGAGACGGAATCCTAGGGCCTCAGAGGGACCGCCTCTCGGTTAGCGATACACTTGAATCAGGTGTGCGAGTTGTGTCGCGAACTACGGCAGGCGGTTGTGTGTTTGTTGGGGGCGGGGGCAGGGGAGAAGGTGATGGAATTCCCAGCTGGAAATTCTGAGAATGCCGAGGAGGGTGGCGGTTGAAACTATTACTTGAAAACGAGGTAGATACCGAGGCCTTATCATGTAGGCACTGTTTTATATGTCTTGTCTTGGGCCGCATCTCTCTAACTCAGCTAGGAGTTCAGAGTATGTCCTGGGCTGTGTAGCAAGAGTGGCTTGTCCTTGTCTCTTCAGCTTCTGTTTCCTGGAGATCTCCAAATGGCTTAGTTTCTGTCTTTCGCTATCTCTGCTTGCTTAATCCGTTCCTTTTATATTTTGTAAGAGACTGACTCAAGACATACCCTCTACTAATCCTGCCTCACTAACATAGCAAAGACAACCCATTCCTGAGTGTAATTTTAACCACAGACATAGAGGTTAGGATTTATAACATATTTTTGAAGGATATAATTCAATCAATAACAACCCCCTGCAAGTAGTTGCCTTCCCAGACACCTGAGCACTCGACTTGACTTCTGGCTGAGTTCATTCCTCTTCTACCATCCAGGAGTATCTTTTGAGTATACCCCAAAGTTTAGACTCAAGACAGTAGGCCCACAGAGAGATTCAGGTTCTCTCTCTACTTAAATTTCCCCTTCTGAATTCTAGTTTCCTATCTGAGCATTTGCCCTATAGCTTCAATTTTTATCATTAAAAAAAAAAAAAAGAGTGGCTTGTCCCCCATCCTCCCAGACCTTGAGCTATGCTCTGGAGTCCACTTTAAGCCTGAAGGGATCTTTTTATTTTTATTTTTTTTATTTTTTTAGGATTTGGGTGAAGATTTACAGAGTAAATTCACTTTTCATACAGCAGTTCACATATACTTTGTCTCATGTCATTGACCAAAATTTACAATGCAGCAGCTCCCCTCCCACTTCCTCCCCATAGTTACCTCCTCCCAGTGTCCATCCCTTCATACTCTTCTGCACCCTGAGTTATCTCCCTGTGCATAAGCAGCCGTTCCTTCTCCCATGATTGTTCTCTCCAGGGCGTGTGTCTACTTGAGGTAAATGTTTAACTCACTTGCCTGTACTTTGTTTGGCTGGAAACCACAGTTGTGGGTTCAATTCCAGACCTGAAGGGCAACTAGGGGCCATAGTCTCAGTGGTTACACCAGGCTCTATTGGACCAGCAAACCTGGTCCCCACCTGAAGGGATCTTTTTCATATCCACCTTTCTTATGGCCATTTGTCATTCAGTGATTTGTCATGTATCATGATTTGTTGTGACAGAGCTTTCTTCTGAATTTATAATGCTTAATATAAATTATGTGGCAATTTCTCATAAACTATATAGCTTATTTGTAGGGGGCTAAGACCCCCGTAGGAGCTCTGGTAGCATAGTGCCTAAGGCGCTTGACTGCTAACCAGAAAGCTAGCGGTTCAAACCCACTCCTCAGAAGGAAGGTTGAACAATCTACTTCTGTAGTGATACTGCCTCAGAAACCCAAGGAGGGGTCGCTATGAGTAGGGTCTGACTCGACGGCACATAACAACAACAACAAGACCTTTGTTGGAGCTCTGGTGGTGTAGTGGTTAAGGCGTTGCCTGCTATTCAAAATATCATTTGTTCAAACCCACCAGCCACATCACTGGAAGAAAGATGGGGCGGTCTGCATCCATAAAGATTTACAGCCTTGGAAACCAAATGAGGGTCGCTATGAGTCAGAAGTGACTTGATGGCAGTGAGTTTTGTTTTGTTTGTGCAGTGGTTAAGCGCTCGACCCCTAACCTTGCTGGTTTGAACACGCCAGCCCCCTCTATGGGAGAAAGATGTGGCAGCCTGCCCCCATAAAGATAATAGTCTTGGAAACTGTATGGGACAGTTCTATTCTGTCATATAAGGTTGAGTTCAGTCGACTCAACAGCAATGGATAAGGCCCATATGGGGTACTTGTGCCCACAAGAGTGTGGTGCAAGATCAGGAAAATGCTAACCTGAAAGTGGAGCTAACTGAATTAGCAAATAGATCTATTTAGCCATCTGTTCAGTTATTTGCTCTACTAAAGCACAACTTAAAATGAGAGTAAACATTTGCAAACATCCATTAATAATCAGAATGTGAAATGTACAAAGTATTAATCTAAGAAAATTGGAAGTTGTCAAAAATGAAATGAAATGCATAAAGATCAATATCATATGCATTAGTGAGCTGAAACGGACTAGTATTGGACAAACATGGTCTACTAGCCAGAAATGACAAATTGAATTGGACAAACATGGTGTACTAGGCCAGGAATGACAAATTGAAGAGGAATGGTGTCTGTGTTCATTGTCAAACAGAACATTTCAAGATCTATCCTAAAGTACATTGCTGTCAATGATAGGATAATATCCCTACCCCTCTAAGGTGGACTGATTATATGATAATTACTCAAATTTGTGCACTAATCACTAATGCCAAAGATGAAGAAATTGAAGATTTTTACCAACTTTTGCAGTTTGAGGTTGATCAAACATGCAATCAAGATGCATTGATAATTACTGTGATTGGAATGTGAAAGTTGGCAACAAAGAAGGAGGATCTGTAGCTGGAAAATATGGCCTTAGTGGTATTCAGAAACACCAGAGATCACATAATAGAATTTTGCAAGACCAAAGACTTAATTCATTGCAAATACTTTTTTCTTTCAACAACATAAATAACATTTGTATACATGGACCTCACTGGATGGAATACATATGAATCAAATCAACTACATCTGTGGAAAGAGAAAGGAGCGTTGGTGGTACAGTGGCTAAAGCATATGGCTGTAATCAAAAGGTTGGTAGTTCAACCTCCAAGAGTAGCTAAAGTGAATGGCAGAAATGATGACGTAAAAGAGCTGGAGATTTCAGAGGTCAGCTTGAGAAGACAAGGTATTATAGTGAACTTTACAAAGACTTGGAGTTAGAAAACCAAAAGGGAAGAACAGCTTGGCATTTCTCAAGCTGAAAAAACTTAAGAAAAATTCGGGACTCGAGTTCAATATTGAAGATTTCTGTGGGCAAAATATTTAATGATGCAGGAACCATCAAAAGAATATGGAATACACAAAGTCACCATACCAAAAAGAATTGATTGACGTTTATTCATTTCAGGGGCAGCATATGATCAAGAACCAATGGTACTGAAGGAAGAAGTCCAAGCTGCACTGAAAACATTGGTGGAAAACCAGGCTCCAGGAATTGATGGAATACCAATAGAGATGTTTCAACAAATGAGTGCAATGCTGGATGTCCTCATTCATTTATGCTAAGAAATTTGGAAGGCTACCTGGCCAACCGACTGGAAGAGATTCATATTTGTGCCCGTTCCAAATACAGGTGCTTCAAAAGAATGCAGACATTATTGTAATAGGGATTACACCTTAACAGAAAGAAAATGAAAATCCTCATGACTGGACTAATAAGCAACATCATGATAAACAGAGAAGAGATTGAAATTGTCAAGGATTTCATTTTACTTGGATCTACAATCAATGCCCATGGATGCAGCAGTCAAGAAACTAAATGTTGTATTGCACTGGACAAATCTGCTGCAAAACACCTTTTTGAAGTGTTAAAAAGCAAAGATATCCCTTTGAGGACTCAGGTGCATCTGACCCAAGCCATGGTATATTCAGTCGCTTCATATGTGTGTGAAAGCTGGATAATGAATAAGGAGACCAAAGAAGGATTAATATATTTGAATTATGGTATTGGCAAAGAATATTGAATATGCTATGGACTGCCAGAAGAATGAATAAATCTGTTTTGGAAGAAGTACAGCTAGAATCTTTCTTAGAAGTAAGAACGGCCAGACTTCATCTTACGTACGTACTTTGAACATGTTATCAGGAGGGTCCAGTGCATGCAGAAGGACATGCTTGATAAAGCAGAGGATCAGTGAACAAGAGGAAGACTCTCAACAAGATAGATTGACGGAGTCGCTGCAACAGTAAGCTCAACTGTAGTAAGGGTTGTGAGGATGTCACATGCCTGGGCAGTGTTTTGTTCTGTTGTACACAGGGTCATTATGTATGGGAACTGACTCCATGGCACCTAACAAAAACAAAGCTTGTCAGGTATTATCACCTAGAGTGAGTTTGAAGACTCCATTAAGATTTGTCTAATTTAGTGTTTTTTTCATTGCAACTGTATTTAGGGACCAACCCAAACCCACTGCCATTGAGTCGATTCTAGCTTGTAGCAAGCCTATTGGACAGAGTAGAATGTTCCCATAGGGTTTCCAAGGCTGTAAATCTTTACAGAAGTATACTGCCACATCTACTTCCCCAGAAGCAGTTGGTGGGTTCGAAGCGCTAACTTTTTGGTATGCAACTGAGCACTGTAATCATTGTACCACCATGGCTCCTCCAATTTAGGGACAAGAAAGCTGTAATCCAGGATTTCTCAACCCCAGCACTATTGACATTTTAGGCTGGATAATTCCTTGTTATGTGTTTATGTGGGTGGGTGGTGGGGGAAGTGATTTCCATGTACAGTAGTATGTTTAGCTGCATCCCAGTCCTCTAGCCACTAGATGGATTCTGTTATCATCTTGCTCCCCCAGTTGTGACAAGTGAAAATGTCTCCAGTCATTGTCAAATGCCTTAGGGGACAAAAATGCCCATGATTGAGGACCACTGCTGTAATCTGTTTAATGAGGGCATGATCCATGTTAAGGGTATATTAACCTGAGCATGGAATTGCCAGATTTAGCCCCTTCTTCCCCACAACAAAACAAAAAGAGCAAAGGGTGAGAGAAAAAGGAAGGTATAGGTCAAGGTAGAGGGAGAAAGGGAAGGATCAGGAGGACAGAGAGAGATGGAGAAGAAGGAGAGAAGGAAGGACAGAAGAGTGGACCAGATGTGGGGAAGGAAGGACAAGAAAAGAGAGAGAAGATGACAAGGGCTCTCTCGATGGTCATCTGGTTCCAGGTACCTTGTGGTCATTATGTAGACTTCTTAGCTGGCCTCCTGGTCTGCAGTCTTGGCCCTCTCCGATCCCTTCTTCACATGATACCCAATCATGCCACTCACCTTCATATGACTGTTCAATGTTTCCTACTGTTCAGCAGGATGATGTCCAACACTGTAACATGGCTTATAAGGCCCTTAATCTATTCCTTTCTTAGTTGGCTTCATTTTGTGCCCCTTCCATCTCAACTTGCACTCCATCTCCCATCACACTGAATTACTTGTTTTATGTTGTTTCTCACCACTGGGTCCACAGTTGTATGTGCTGTTCCCTCTATTTAGAAATCTACCCTCTACTCTTCCCTTCCCACATCATTGGCCTAACTTATAATCATTCTTAGATGTTATTCCCTCCAGGAAACCTTCCCTTATTGGAAAACTGAATTAAAGCAGTAGCTGATGGGGAGGAGGCAAAGGAGAAGCATTCCTTGAGGATGAAAGGTAGATCAGTACCAAGGAGAGCTACCTGGTTAGGGAAGAGACATTCAAGGCAATGGTACAGTCAAGGTTGAAAGAGGTACTGTGTGGGATTGTAAACTATGCAAGTTTAGGACAGGCTAAGCGGATTCAAGGAAAAGAAGGTTGTGTTCATAATAGTGAATGTCCAGTGCCAAAGGTGCTTTGAGTTCTGCTGCCTTTCAGAATATATACCTTCCTACCTCCCTGCCCCATTTCTCCTGTGTAGTCATCATCAACCCCCACCTCAGAGGCATGGCCAGTCAGACTCTTATGCTTTCAAAGTCAAAAGTTTTTGCAGGGAATGCAGGAAAGACTTGTTCTATTTTGAAGCTTTATGTACTTGAATAAAAACGTCTCAGATTTTTATGAGAGATTATCGGGTGTAAATCATGCCATTGTTAACAACTTCTTGTCCTTAGCATGCCTGCCCTAGCATGAATGGGGTAGTGACATGGGTGAGGCAGAGCCAGTTACACTCACCACCCACCCACTCCTAAAGCATTTTCTTCCTCCTTGCATTTACCACAGAATCTGAAGAAGAGCTGGCATCCACAGACCCTCCGCAATGTGGAGAAAGTGTGGAAGGCCGAGCAGAAGCATGAGGCTGAAAGAAAGAAGATTGAGGAGCTTCAGCGGGAGCTGCGAGAAGAGAGGGCCCGGGAAGAGATGCAGCGCTATGCAGAGGATGTTGGGGCTGTCAAGTAAGTCAGGATCTGAGGGGCAGTGGGGCAGTTTGGGCCAGAGGTGTCCTGGTATATAGGTAGTTGAAGGACTGGCCTGCAGGTACATCATCCTACTTATCCCATTGCAGCAGGACTGAGTGGTTAAGAGTATGGCCTTTGGACTCAGACTGACTTGGGTGTAAGTCTGGCTTTGCATATACTAGCTGTGTAAGTGGGAGCAAGTTTGGGAGCCTTGATTCCCTCTTAGAACCATGGAGTACTCATACCTAACTCCTTAAAGTTTGTGGAGGATCAAATAACACATAAAGGACTTGATATAGGCCAAGCCCATCGTCAGTGATTGACCAATAACTGTGATTGCAGGTGTCTTAGAACCCAGGCTGTCTCTTCTCAGCCTCTCAGTATGTGTGGGTGACTCAGTGCTGCTTTGTGTTTGTTTGTATATTGCAGGCTTATTTTAGGGGACAGTGAAGTTCCATGGAAGGAGGTGTGAGATGTAGATTTTACTGACGGTGTCTGTCAGTAAAAGCTTTGTGACTGAACAACTCCACTCAGTTTTACGCTGCTTTGGTTTCCTCTCCTACGATTTAGAGATTGCTGTTGTCATTAGTTGCCATTGAGTCAGTTTCAACTCACAGACATGCCCCATAGGGTTTTCAGGGCTGTGACCTTTCAGAAGCAGATTGCCAGGGGCCTGTCTTCCAAGGCACATCTGAGTGAGTTTAAATCAAACATTTCTGCCGATAGTTGTGTGCTCAGTCATTTGCGACAATTAAGGACTCCATTGACTTAGGGGTAGCAGATAATAATCATCCTACCCATCTCATAAAAGGAGGTGGCAGTAAATATATTCCAAGAAAATAAACAGCATAAAATATGCAGTGCATTCCTAAATCAGAATTAAACACAAAACAACAGATAGACTACAATTGAGTAATTCCTCTTGTTAATGCTCTCATAGGCAGGTAGTCAGGGTAGTGTATGGGACATTTTCCCCATTAAATATGTGAGGGCTTTTCTATTTATTTATTTGTGATTTGGGTGAAAATTTACAGAGCAAATTCACTTTCCATACAGCAGTTCATAATAGACTTTGTCTAATGACATTGACCACAATTCACGACAATGCAACAGCTCCCCTCCCACTTCCTTCTGACAGTCACCTCTTCCCTGTGTCCATACCTCCATGCACCCGTGCCCCCTGAGCTATTCTCTGTGCACAAGCAACCTTTCTTTCTCCCATGATTTTTCTCTCCAAGGAGTATATTTACCTCAGAGAAATGTTCAACTCATATGCCTCTCGTTTGTTTGGCTGGAAGCCACAGATATGGGTTCAATTCCAGACCTGAAGGTCAGCTAGGGGCCATAGTCCCAGTGGTTCCACCAGGCTCTATCAGACTAGCAAACCTGGTCCAAGGGCTTTTCTTTTTATTTATTTATTT
>NW_006921672.1:7400014-7402180 GCF_000298275.1 Orycteropus afer afer | reverse complement strand
CCGCAGGAATCTGCAAGAGCGCTGTCTCTTTAAATATCCAAAATAGTTAAGCCGCTTTTTAAACCTTCAAAATGGTGGCGTCCTCCGGACTGGCAAAAGTCCACATCTCAGCCCACCTTTCTCTTCACCTTCTCTGTTTGTTCCCCAGCCACTGTGCACAGTCCTTTGTGCAGTCCCTGGCTAGCAGGGTGATTTTTAGGTTAATTTTTAGGTCCTACCACCACTCAGGAATCTCCAAGCTGTCTGTGCTATCAGGATTGCTCAGGATCACTGCCAGACCGCAGCTCCGTATGTCTCCTTTTTTGGTATTTTCACTTAAATTCTTCTGCTAGTTGGAGTTTAGTCCACCTTTATATCCTTCCCTTCAAGGCTCAGGGGTCCAGGATTATCTTCTGTGTCTGTGTTAATTGGTTTCCCTTTTCTTTGTTCTGCCTAGTCTGCCATCTTGCCGGAACCTGTCCCTTAGTCTTAAGAGTTTATTTTTCTACTAATACTGGAGGATACAAGAATTATTTGGAAGTTTTCATTCAGCAAATCATCACATACGTGCCTGATGTGTCAGGAATTTGGGCTTTGTGGAATTTGATCAATGAGGTCCAAGTGTCCATGAACAGCTTCAGAACTGGGAATCAGGCGTGATCCTGGAGCTGACCCTGGCACCTTCCTGCTCATCTGCTGTGAATGGGAGGAAAGTGATTGTATATTCTTTAGATTTTTTTTTAATTATTTATTTTTGTTGTGGTGGAGAACATACACAGCAAAACATTCACCAATTCAAAAGTTTCTGCATGCACAATTCAGTAACATTGATTACATTCGAGTCGTACAACCATTCTCATCCTCCTTTTTTGAGTTGTTCTTCCACCATTAACACAAACTCACTGCCCCCTGAGTTACCTATATAATCTTTTGAGTTGTCAGTTTGATCCCATGTAGGTTGTTCTTGAAAGAGCATAATCCTTAACGCAGACATTCTGTAGTAGTTGAATTAAACCGTTGTTTAGTTTTAGGAAGATTTTAGGAGATATTTTTGGCTCAAGGTTTAAAGATTCTTTCGAAGCAGTAGTTTTGGGGGTTCATCCAGCCTCCATGGCTCCAGAAAGTCTGGATTCCATGAGAATTTGAGATTCTGTTCTACATTTTCCTCTTTTTGACCAGTATTCTTCTATAGAATCTTTTATCAAAATATTCAGTAGTGGTAGTCAGGCACCATCCAGTTCTGGTCTCAAGGTAGAGGAGGCAGTTGTTCAAAGATATTCTTTGGACTTTCATTCCCTCACATAGGCTCCAACATTAAAACTCAAAGGCAAAAAAAAAAAAAAAAAACCCAAACGCCTCACAAAGGCAAGCATGTGCATTCTTTTTTCATATGACTGGTTTGTGTAGTTCTTTGTAGTGTTAATGCTTTTTGAGTGATTTATCAAATAAAACATCAGTAACAACTCTCTTCTATTTAATAGTTTACTGTGGTTCAAATCATCTTTTCTATGTTTGTAATATATCTCTTGGGAGTGACGGCACATAACAACAACAACAACAACAATATATCTCTTAGAATATTCTTAGAACAAATAGAATCCTTTACAATACATATTATCCTGGATCTCCAAGTTTCTCTGCAATAGGGTATAGCTATAGTATTGAGTGACAGTGTTAGAAAGTTATGTTTCTTAGACAGTGGTCTTATATCAGTGTTTCTTAACCCTTGCACAAAGTGATCTTGGAAGCTTAAAAAAATAAATTAATTAAGATGGTGGCAATTACCACCCCAAGCTGACTTCCTGAGAATATCATGGGGTGTATGGGCAATGGCATTTGTACATGTGAAGAGTTCCCCCAGGTGATACTAATGTGCAGCCTAGATTGAGAACCTTAATCATAGCAGCAACAAAAATCTGTAGATCCCTTTGCTTTTACATGATTCCCCTCGCCCCCTCCCCCCCCAGTACTTAAAAGTCAAAGTAACAGCAAGAGGCAGCAGTTGTTAACTCTCATTTTCAAAAAATCCACTGTCTGGGACAAAACTCAAAATCATTTGGAGGGAAAAAAAAGGGGGGTGGGACCAGGTTTGCTGGTCCGATAGAGCCTGGTGGAACCGCTGAGACTGTGGCCCCTAACTGCCCTTCAGGTCTGGAATTGAACCCACACCTGTGGTTTCCAGCCAAA
>NW_006921672.1:7392954-7399749 GCF_000298275.1 Orycteropus afer afer | reverse complement strand
CTCTGTAAATCTTCTCCAAATGACAATTAAAAAAAAAAAAATTGCCATCCTAAAAATAAAATAATAATAATAAAACCCACTGTCATTGAGTCAATTCCAACTCATGGTGACCCTATAGGACAGAGTAGACCTGTCCTATAGGGTTTCCAATGCTGTAAATCTTTATGGAAGTAGCCTGCCTCATTTTTCTCCCATGGAACAGCTGCTGGGTTCAAATCACTGACCTTATGTTTAGCAGCCAAATGCCTTAACCTCTGTGCCACCAGAGCTCCTACAACTGTATTATAGAGATGAGGATGTCAAAGTGCACAGAAATAACTTACCTGGAGTTACTCAGCTGGTTAGTGGTAGAACCAGAAGCCAAGCCTGGTGGCCCTGGATTTCAGCTGTATAATGGGTTCTCTTAGTAAAGGGTCTGAGGGAACAGATATTAATCGGATCCTTTAAGATTGTATTCCCTGGGTGGGACAGATGGTTTGTGCTTGGCTACTAATTGAAAGATTGGCAGTTTGGCACTGCAGAAGAAAGTCCTGACAGTCTACTTTCATAAGATTTGTTGTCTTGTGCTGTCCAGTTGATTCTGACCCATGGCAATCCTTAAGAAACTTATTTTTTCACAGTTTAGGAAGCTAGAAGTCCAAATTCAGGGTGCCGGTTTTGGGAAAAGGCTCTTTCTGTCCTTTCTAGGGGAAGGTCCTTGTTTCTTTTCAGCTTTTATTCTTGTGTTCCCTGGTGATCTTCATGTGACAAGGCATCTGTCTTACCTTACCATCTCTGCCGTTCGTTCAGTCTTCTCTTTTATATCTCAAAAGAGATTGACTTAAGGGACACTCTGGTAATACAGCCTCATTAACATAACAAATAAGACCCATTTCCAGATGGAATTATAACCATAGGTATGTTGTTGTTGTTGTTATGTCATACCTGACTCATGGAGACCCCTCCTTCGGTTTCCAAGGCAGTATCACTATGGAAGTAGATTGTTCAACCTCCCTTCTGAGGAGTAGCTGGTGGGTTTGAACCGCCAGCCTTCTGGTTAGCAGTCAAGTGCCTTAGGCACTGTGCTACCAGAGCTCTTACCACAGGTATAGGGGTTAGGATTCACAACGCATACTTTTTGGGGACACGATTCAATCCATACCATCTCCATAGGGTTTTCGTGGCTGTGATCTTTATGGAAGCAGGTCACAAGGTCTTTTCCATGGTGCGCTGGGTGGGTTTCCCCTACCGACCTTTAGTTTATGAGTTGAGAGCAAACCATTTGTGCTACCCCGGGACGTTCTGTGATTACAGCCATTGAAACTGCACCTATCGGGTGCAGTTCTATTCTGATACACATGGGCTTACTATGATTTGGAATTGACTCCAAAAGTTTGATTTATGATATTTTAAGACTAGACAGAGCCACACAGATACTGCTTTAGAGAGGTGTTTGTCTTCATTTTTCATTTGCTTCCTTCTGTATTTGACCCAGTTGCTTTCTCCTTGAAACTTCTTCCTCCCTTGCCTACAGGTTCCTGGTCCTTCTGTCTTTTCACACCACCGTTTCTCTTGTCTTCATTGACTTAGCTTCCATCTTCTCATTCCTTAACTGTGAATCTCTCCAAGGCTCACTCTTCCCCCTTTATTCTCTCTCTTGAAGAACTCCTTCCTTTTCCTACTACCGTTATTTTCTTCATGGTGATGACTCCCAAATTTGTCCCACACAGACTTCAGGCTTTTCTATTTTGGGTGTCCCAGAGTCATCTCACTTCCTGTAAACAACTCAGCTACCTGTCTTTTTCATCCTTTTGGCCTTACTCACACTTGAGTAAATGTGTGCAGGTGAATAGGCAGATAAGATATTCATTTCCAAACCTCCTATCTCTGTTAGTGTCAGGCATGAACCCTAGAGTCATCTGGTCCCTTTGCACAACATGACCAAAGTAGTTGAGATGAAGTCTGGCCATTCTTGCTTCTAAGGAGCATTCAGCTGCACTTCTTCTGGGACAGATCTATTTGTTTTTCTGGCAGTCCAGGGCATTTTCAGTATTCTTTGATAACACCACAGTTCAAAGGCATCAGCTCTTTGATGGTTTTCCTTATTCATTGTCCAGCTTTCACATGCATATGAGGCAACTGAAGATATAGTGCCTTGAACAGACACACCTTCGTTTTCAAAGTGACATATTTGTTTCTTAACACTTTAAAGAGGTCTTTTGCAGCAGATTTTCCCACTGCAATATGACATCTGATTTCTTGACTGCTGTGTCCATGGGTGCTGACTGGGGATCCAAGTAATATGAAATTCCTGACACCTTCAGTCTTATCTCTGTTTTATTATGTTGTTGCTTATTCGTCCAGTTGTGAGGATTTGTGTTTTCTGTATGTTGAGGTGTAATCCATACCGAAGACTGCAGTTTTTGATCTTCATCAGTAAGTTCTTCAAGTCATCCTTACTTTCATCTACATATCACAGGTTGTTAATGGTTCTTCCTCCAATCCTGATGCTGCATTTTTCTTCATACAGTCCAGCTTCTTGGATTATTGTTTTAGCATACAGATTGAATAATTATGGCAGTAGCCGAGACCTGCTGTTCTTTGAAAAATTGTCCAGTTCCATATCTATTGCCCATGGAGTGTCAAACATTGACCGTATGATCATTAGGCAACTTTCCGGGATTCACAGGTGAGTAAACTGTGGTCTTGGACAAGTAGGAGTTTAAAACTTGCTGGGAGAGGCAAACATATACATAAATAATAAAAGGAACAGCTAACATTTATTTAGGAGCTCTGGTGGTATAGTACCTAAGGCATTTGGTTGCTAACCAGAAGGCTGGTGGTTCAAACCCACCAGCCAGTTCTTGGAAGGAAGATTGGGCAATCTATTTTTGTAGAGATACCACCTTGGAAACCCAAGGAGGTGTCGCTATGAGTCGAATTGATTCGATGGAAGTGAGTTTGGTTTTTGAACACTTATTTAGTATTTTGTGCCATGTACTCTTCTGAATACTTTAAAAATTCATGGGCTTAAATTGTATGCTATGTGAATTTCACCTCAGTTAAAAAAAAAAAAAATTCAATAATTTATTTAATCCTTCAACAACCCTGTGAGGTAGGTACTATTTTATTTCTATTTTCAGGTGAGAACACCATAGCTCAGAAAGGTTACTTGGCTTTAACTTCCCTTGAGCTGGTACTCAAATGTTACCTGACTTTCAGGCTTGTGCTCTTAACCATCATGCTATCCTGCCTCTCAGGTAAATGAGCTTCCCTGAGTATTCTAGTCACCATTGATCTTCCTGCTCAGACCTTGTAAGATCCGATACAGACTGTCCTTCACAATCAATTGTTAGTCATAGACATGTTTTAGTTTTTTTTAATTTGTTTTCATTTTATTTAAATCTTTTTTTTTCTGTTTGTTTTTATAGACTGTAGTGTTAATCAAATTGATTATTTTAATAGGAAAAAAAAGGTTGTAACCCTCCAGTGTTAGTTTAAATTATTTTTATTGAAAATGTCTAAACACATAAGTAAGAAGAAATCCTTTATCCTGTAGTTTTTATATAACCTTAAAACAAAAAAAATAAACAAATTAAAAAGTAATGAAAAAAAAAACCCATTTAATTCAGTGTTATGGCTGATATTGTTTTGATAAAAATGACACTACTGCTTCCATCATGAATATAAACATGATACAGGCTTCTTCATCACATGAAATCATCATGCCTTCACTGTCTGTTGTGTGAGAGGATTCAATTTTTTTAGAGCCTTTTTTTTCACTCAGAACCTCTGGGATATATTTGTTCAACAAATTATGTTATGACATACTTTGATTCACCCACCCTTTTTTTTTTTCCCCTCAAAAACATCATTTACTTACTAGGTTATCTCTGGTCTCTTCTTATTGCCCCCTAAATATCTTTGGTGCCAAGTGACAATAAGCAGCAAAACACATAATAAATGGAACTGCACGTGTGGTCACTGAGATTGTTCTTGGTAATAGGATGATCTAGAATATGCATCTTGTTTTAGATTACCTTTGAAATGAAAGCATAACATAAAGACTTTCTGAAAGAGACTCAAGAATCCCTGAGCAAGGAGGATCCTTGCTCTAGATTGAAGAACAATGATTTTCCTCATAAGTGGATTTGTGTGTACGAGAATCCTGTCTTATCTTATTAAATCATATGCTCCATCCAGGCAAGCTTGCATGCCATGTGGGGTCTGTGCTTCACCCTTGGAAAGTGCAGGAAAATGAGTCCTGCTCTGACAAGCAGCGTTTGTTTTTTTTTCTTAATTTATTTTTATTGTGATTTGAGTGAAAGTTTACAGAGCAAGTTCATTTACTATACAGCACTGTACAGAGTCTCACCTATTTTGGTCATGTTGTCAGAAAGGACCATTCCCTGGAGAAGGATATCATGCTTGGTAAAGTGGAGGGTCAACAAAAAAGGGGAAGGCCCTCAATGAGATGGACTGACACAGTGGCTACAATGATGGGCTCAGGCATAGCAAGGATTGTGAAGCTGGTGTAGGACTGGGTAGTGTTTCTCTCTGTTGTACATAGGCTCCCTATGAGTTGGAGCTGACTCAATGGCACCTAATAACAACAATAACATATGGCACTTGATACACATTTTGTTTCATGACATTGACTGTAATCCCTACAGTGTAACAGCTCTCTTCCCACTTCCTCTCTATAGTAACCTCTTCCTCGTGTCCTTCTTTCCTATCCATTCCTGCTTCTTGAGCTGTTTCCCTGTGCAAATACTGCCCTTCTGCTCTCCCATGATTGACAGTTCTAAGGAATATTATCTACCTGATGTAAATGTTCACGCTATGCCTATCTGTTGTTTGGCTAAAAGCCACAAGAATGAGTTCAATTCCAGACCTGAAGGGTAACTAGGGGCCATAGCCTCAGGGGTCTCACCAAGGCTCTATCAGACCAGTAAGCCTGGTCTGACCAGCTGTATTTATCTACCTTGACATTCCAGTTTTGTGTGTAGGTTTACAGGAGTCTATTTTCTTTCTATTATCATTTTTTTTTTTCTTGAACCAGGAAAAAAGAAGAAAAGCTGGACTGGATGTACCAGGGCCCTGGTGGAATGGTGAACCGTGATGAATACTTGCTGGGGCGCCCCATTGACAAATATGTTTTTGAGAAGATGGAGGAGAAGGAGACAGGCTGTTCTTCTGAGACTGGACTTCTTCCAGGTTCTATCTTTGCTCCATCGGGTGCCAATTCCCTTCTTGACATGGCCAGCAAAATCCGGGAAGACCCACTCTTCATCATCAGGTGCTGATGAGGAGTAGGGAAGGGAGTTTGGTCAGAGATGCTTTGAGGCTGCTAGGGCCACTCACTCCCTGCCTTAGAGTTGGTTTCCCCTGGGCTTTTATCTGCTACTTTAAAAGGATTGTTTCCATTTGGACTTCTGATGTTGGGCAAGAGCTCCATTAAAGGTGCCTGATCTGTATGGATCATACAGAAAGGCCATATGGAAAGATACTGGCAAAGGTACTGACTTGGTCCAGATTTGTTCTTTGCCATTAGCCCTTAAACAAAAATAGGGGTAGAAGCAAGGGAGAAAAGGCTGGCAGCTTCTTGGAGATTTGAAGTTATATATAGAGCTGGTTACATAGATAAACAGGCCTCCCCCTGCTTTTTTCTGACAGCAGAATCCTTTAAAAAGAAACTTTAGAATCTTACTTGAAATCCTAATATATAACAGATTGAAGTACAGCTGCTTCTGAGGTGTTAAGTGGGATTATACTGTGTATATTATTTTAGAATTTCCTTGTTTCTACCTAATCATACATTTTGAACATCTTTCTGTGTCACTAAATATACTTTTATGACATCATTTTTAATGTCCATACCATATGGATATACCATGATTTATTTTATCAATACTCTGTTGTTGGATCACTAACTTGTTTCCAAATTTACAGTGTTATAATATAAACAACTAGGCAGTGACCTTCCTTGATTATTTCCTAACAGTAACAAATTCTGGAAGTAGAATTTAGGGGATCAAAGAGTAAGTGGAGGCTGATAGTGTTGCCAAATTTTTCTCCAATTTGAAGGTTGACCAGTTTGTTATGAGCAGTATATGAGAGAAAGATTTCCTGAAAGAGGAGTCCTCTCTCTGTATTGACCAGCTGGTTATCATATGAAACAGGATAGGTAGAATTTGAAAAAAAACAAGATTGCTTTCCAACCAAGTAATCAATGTACAGGATGGCACCCATTTACCTGACCCATTGGGAAGCCCTGAGCATGAGGCCTATCCAGAAACAGGCCAAACTCTGTTTCTAGCACAGCAGGGAACTGGTGTGGCCTCCTCCCACCCCCCAAATTCAGTCTCTTACACAGATTTGGGAAAGATTGCTGACTCCCCCAGCATCAAGCAGACTTTCATTGCAGGACTTGTCTGTATGCACTGGGAATCAGGACTGCTGTATAGAATTGTGGAGAGGAAGAAATAGTCATGATTTTCTTATTTTCTCTCTTCAGGAAGAAGGAGGAAGAGAAAAAAAGAGAAGTATTGAATAATCCTGTGAAAATGAAGAAAATCAAAGAATTGGTAAGTAGTACATCAAATAAGCACCAAGAATACCTTCTAGCTACTTCAGAGGAGAATTTCTCTCTACTTATTCCTCCCTTACAAGAATGGCCTCTTTACTTTTTGTCTGCTAGCAGTCATCTGGTGATTTTATGCAGTCTTGATTAAGCTTGATTTCCTTTTTTATATCTTTTGGCTAGAAAAAACGCTGTGTGCTATATATGATGTTTTTGAAGAAAGAAAGAAAGGG
>NW_006921672.1:7384637-7385722 GCF_000298275.1 Orycteropus afer afer | reverse complement strand
TCCAAGATTATCTTCTGTGTCTGTATTTATTGGTTTCCCTTTTCTTTGTTGAAGAGGGTCTGTGCAATCCTTCTGCCTAGTCTGCCATCTTGCCCCGCCTCCTTTTTCATGTCATAACATAATTTGTTGGACAAATATATAAGAGGAGCATGGTATACATGTGTGGAGAGTGTGATCATGTAGAGTGTTCAGGATATCAGTGTGCGTCCTGGGTTGTGGTATATAAAGCCTCTAAAGCTTTCACATAAGGACCTCTGGTGGTATAGTGGTTAATGCATTTGGCTGCTAACCAGAAGGTTGGTGATTTGAACCCACCAGCTGCTCTGTGAAAGAAAGATGAGACAGTTTGCTTCTGTAAAGATTTATAGCCTTGCAAGTCCAGTGGGGGTGCTATGAGTCAGTTCCTCCATAGCAGGGAGTTTGTTTTTCTTTTCTTTTTTTTTTTTTGTGGGCTTTCACATGGCATACTATGGAATTATTTCTTGCATCAGTTGGTAAGGAGAATTTAAAGACTGACCTTGTTTTCACTGGAGTTGGAGTTACTCTGACATAGAATGGCAACTCCTTGGCAGTGGTTCTGGGGTTGTTAAAAACACTAATTTCTCATTCCACCCAGTAGAAATTCTGTTTAGCAGGCTAGGTGGGTTTGTGTACCCGCCCATTGGTTCATGTCCTGGACTCCGGTAGACCTAGGGGCATACAGTCAGACTGTATCAGTCTCTTTGAGAGGACTGAGGAGGGTCTTGAGAATTTTACATGGGCATGTTCTGCGCATTTTCTAGTTGCAAATGAGTCTGGAAAAAAAGGAGAAGAAAAAAAAGAAGGAGAAGAAAAAGAAGCACAGGAAACACAAGCATCGGAGCTCGAGCAGTGAGCGTTCCAGCAGTGAGGGTCAGCGTGGCCGGGGGAGGTGAGCGTGGTGGTAGGGGGGCTGAGTCTCGGGGGGGGGGAGGGGGGTGTGTGGGCCACACTGGCCTTAGTCCAGTTTAGCCCAGTGGGCATTTTAACCCTTTGAGAAACTGCTGTTCCCTTTCTAAGACTGTTTTTTTAAAACTGGTGATGATGGGAAGTCTACCAAATGACCT
>NW_006921672.1:7287362-7384537 GCF_000298275.1 Orycteropus afer afer | reverse complement strand
GAGTGTGGCCGGGGGGAGGGTGAGCATGGCCGGGGGTGGTGAGCATGGCTGGGGGAGGTGAGCGTGGCCGGGGGGTAAGGGGGGGAAATGGCCTCCCTCGGTGCTGATGCCCTCATGTGTTCACCCCACGGATACTAACTGAACGCCAGCACTGTGCTGGGATCTGCCAGGCACTGGAGTTTCAGTGGCTAACAGTAAACTTGAACAGGAGGCTTGTGCCCACAGAGGTTGCCGTTAAATGTGTGTTAGATGTGGGTAGGTGGCATGCTACTGGAGAGAGACCCCTAAGAGCTGACGTTAGCCTTGTAGGTCTTAGGTCAGACATCCTGGGTGTGATTCCTCCAGGACTGAAGTGGGTTTTCTGTCAGCTTTTTCCTTTTTTTAATGTGTTGATGGGCCCATTCTGTGTGTCTTTCCCATGGGAGCAGTCATCCTTGTTGCTGCTGACTCACTATTAGTCCCCAGAATAGCAGCACAAGGTGAGAAGAGAATGTATTCAGGGGTTAGGGCTGAGAGATTAGGCCCACGGTTTTTCACAGGAAGAATATGACTGGGCTGATGCATCTTCCAGCAACGACAGGCCAAATAGAGAAACACACTCCCAAGTAATAGTTGGGGAGGGGAGGTTGTCGGGGATAGGAAAGGTCACAGTTGAAGCAGGAAGCGTGTTTCAGCACAGGAGATTTAAGCTGGACCTTTATGCAGTTTCTTTTTCAATCTGTGTGTGTGTGTGTGTTTTAATCTCTTAGATCTCAAAAGAAGATGGCCAGTTCCTCCCCTGTTTTGTCCAAAGCTGCTGGATATGGCTTACAGGTAGGGATGTAGACTTCTCAAAGGAAACAGCTGTGGAATGTGCCAGCTTGACAACCTTTTTAGATGTAGGGCATTTTGCAGCCAACTGAACATCATGTGGATGGCAGGGCCAGGCTACTGGGGAATAGGCCCACTCTTTTTCCCTGAGCCTCTTTCTGTGACTGAGGACCCTCTGAGCAGATAAACTGAACTTCCATGGGGGCATTCACACTATCTACTGGGCATTGTGCCCATCCTTCTGCAGGTAATTTATATAAACTACACACATTTTCAGTATGCAAGTTGATGACTTTTGACAAATGTACATCCTCTGTTTCTTAACCTTTGGTCCTGTCCCCCATGTTTCTGTTTCTTGCTCCTCATTAGGGTGCAGTAAGGAGCCAAGCAAGGAACTACATGTAGGTGGTTGAGTGGGTATATCCTTTTAGGGGATTCTAAAGATAATACTCCTCAGTTTGTATGGTTCTCAGTAATTGGTGTCCTGTGTGTGGGCTCTTTAACAGAGCCTCAGTACTCATTTATTTCCTAGTTTTGCCACAGTCTATCCTGAAATGCAGGGCTTTCTTATGAATAGTTATTCTTTTCTTTTTTTAAAATAAATATCCCTTCTTCCTTTCCTTAATGTTATAGGTTAGGGACTCCAACCACAGCCAGAGACTGCAGGGTCTTCTGATGGCTGAGCCAAAGGGAGTGCATGGGTTGAAGAACCATTCTAGGTCCAGAAGCTCCTCCCACTCGCCCCCCAGACATACTAGCAAGAAGAGCCCCAGGGAAGCAGGGTCCCGGGACAGGAAGTCTCGGTCCCCAAGGCCCAGCAAACCGTGAGTGTGGGAGCTCCCTGGGAAACAACCTGTGAATGGGGGAGCTGGTCACAGCAGGTGACCATTTGCTTCTGGTGATGTCCATTCATTGACTTTTCCAAATGTCTTAGCTTTGTTATTTCCTTTACATCATTTTTACTTAAAAAAAAAAAAAACCCTGCAACTTAAATTTCAGGCCCCTGGAACTACTATTTATAGGCACAGACAGTGGTACCTGTGAAAGCTAGAACTTGACTGTCTTGTTTTTCTGGGTCTTGCAAGTTTTCCACTTTGAAAACTTTATCGCTATTAGTGGAAAATAAAATTTGCATTTTCCTTCTCTGACAGGTTTCTTCCTCACACAGGTTCTGGCTTTTGTAGGTTTTACTGTATTATGCTAGTGGAATCTTGAATCAGTTTCATATCAAATCTTATTATCCCTTTGTTTTCTTCTACTTCTGCCCTTTACTCTCCTATAGTTGGATTATAAAAATATTAACTTATTTCAGTGTTTGAAGAGCATCATATGAATCCTTGTATTGAAAAGTCTTTTCTTCCCTCCACTCTGTGTGTCCATTACAGGCACAGCTCTAAGGGAAACAGGAGAGAGAGGGGCCGAACTAAGAGCCCATCACCTAAAAAAGAGGTCTACCAGAGGCGGCATGCTCCTGGATACACGAGGTAAATCAGGAGCCCAATAGGTTAACTTCAGACTCTGTGGGCCTAAGTCCAAGTGACTTAGAGCAGGGAAGATGGGTCACCTAGATCATTTTTTTGCCAAAACCAGTTTTAACGCATCTTGTCATCTTTTAATGGTTTGGTCCTAGCACTTTGCCAGGTACTCTGTAAAGACCAATTAAATAGTTTTTACTTAATGAGACAAGTGACTGTCTCTCAACATCTATGAACATATAAATTCGCATAGAAATTTCTACAGAGAAACTTTTCTTGAGAGACATTCCTTTCTTTCTGAGGCAACAGCTGGAAGGAAAGCAAGATGTTCTCCTTAAGGATTCGACACCCTAAGGCTGACTTTGTGCTCATGTGGGGAGGTGGTCAGACAGAGTCAGGGGACTGAGGAGGGTTGGCTGTGCCAATGAAGGCTGTCCCTGAGGGTTTAGGTTGTGCTTGGTAGAAGTTTGGATGAAGTGGGCAACTTTTGTGAACTTCCTTTTACTCTCTAGTAGGATGTATATACCACATGGGGAGCTTAAAAAAAAAAAACAAACCAAAAAACCCACTACCTGTCTGTACCTTAGCCCAGTTATATCAGAATTTGTAGGGGTAGATCCAGGTATCGGTATATTGTAAAGCCCTCTCAGTAATTCCAGTGTGACACCAACACTGAGAACCACTGATGTCTACAATGTCTTTTTTTTTTTATTCACTCTGTGGTTAGAACAGAGATGAGAATCTAAGATCCCTTTCAACTCCTAATTGTTTGATCCCCTGAGTTTTCAGGGAAAAGAAACTTTTTTTTTTTTTTTAAATTTTATTTCAAATTTTTATTGTGATTTGGGTGAAAGTTTACAGAGCAAATTCACTTTCCTACAGCAGCTCACACACTCTGTCTTATGACATCGACTACTAACAGCTCCCCTTTCATTTCCTCCCCATAGTTACCTCTTCCCTGTGTCCTTCCCTCCCTGCACTCCTGTCCCCCAAGCTGTCTCCCTGTGTATATACAGCCTTTCTATTCTCCCATGATTGATCTTTCCAAGGAGTATATCTACCTATTATGTATGTTCACCTCATATGCCTGTTTTTTGTTTGGCGGAAGCCACAGGAGTGGGTTCAATTTCCAGACCTTAAGGGTAACTAGGGGCCATAGTCTCAGTGGTTCCATCAGGTTCCATCAGACCAGCAAACCTGGTCCTTTTTTTTTTTAATGATTTTGAGTTTTGTTCCACATTGTTCTCCCACTCTATCCAGGATCTCCTACATAGATACCCCTCTGACTGGTTGACAGTGGTAGCTGGGCACCATCTAGTCCTTCTGGTCTCATAGTCGTATAGGCTAAGTATCACATGGTGTACAAGTTGCTTGGACTAATTGTTTCCATGTATCTTTGGTTTTCTTCATTCTGGTTTGCTCTGGATGAGGAGAGACTCATCATTGCATGTAGATGGGGAACAGAAACTTTAAAAAAAAATTAAGTATTTTGATTGGTAATTTCCAAGATATGTTACATATTTCCCTGCCTTCCCAGATAGAGTATATTGAACATACTTTAAACTTTTATCTTCTTGTTTTGGTTACTGAGTGCTGCCCTGACAAGACTATACCACCAATGGGATGCTTGAACAAATAGGAGTTTATTCTCTTACAGTCTGGAGGCTTTAAGTCCAAGTTCAAGTGCTAGGCTCTAGAGGCTGGGTGAAAGCCCCTCAACCTCAGGCTTCAGTTCTGCCTCCTGCTCCCAGCCCAATGAAGCGAGAGGCTTTTCTTCACTCAGACAGCTGCTGGCTGTTGAGACTGACAAGCCCAAAGTTGGTTGATAAGTAAAAAGGCACAGTCCCGATGTTACCAAACCACATGGCAGGCTGTTAATTCGAATCTTTTGAAAGTCCCACGGTTGGCAGAGCATGCCAGGCTGCTGACCAATGACATGGCTACATGCAGGGTTCAAGCGTGCCATAAGCTAGAGACTGTTCTCCAAGCTTCTCCTTATATAAAGGAAACAGACCACATCCCTAAGGAGCTGCTCACAGTAGATTCCACCATGGAGTTGATTGCCAGTCTCATCATGAGGAATACTATATCCAACTGCCCAGCCACTAACCAGGCCCAGCCCAGTTGACACACAAACTTAACTACCACACTTCTCTTGGTGGCTTGTGGTCAGTCTTCAGCTTTGCTGAAATTCATGCTGCCCTTATGGATGCTGATGAGTGTGTGTATTTTTTTATATTTTTGTCTAAGTCACTACTTGACTATGCTTTTCCAGATCCTGCTTCATATTTTGTTTTTAAAAGCCAAACAGTATAAAAATATTAAAAATCAGCAGTCCCTTGCCCTGCATGCCACCACATGCATGAACCTTGAAAACATTATACTCAGTGAGATAAGTCGGAGACAAAAGGACTATTATATGATCCCATTAATATGAAATATCTAGAATAGGCAAGTGCATCGAGGCGAGAGATTAGTGATTACCAGGAACTAGTGGGAGTTGTAATTATTGAAAAGAAAAAGATCCCTAATAAAAGGAAGGGATAAGAAAAGCTGAATGCACTATATTTATGAGCAGGGCTTGTGCTGAGTAAGGACTAGCCTTTGAGCTGGGCCTGGGCCCCTTCAGTTTCATAGAGAAAAATCATCTTGTTGTCTGACCAAAGGCTGTTAAGTCTGGCTTCTGGCATTTGGGAGGAAGCATAGATCCCAGTGGGGACTTGAGTCTCAGTATTGAATATGTGGACTTCTTCATCCCTTCTGCAGTCTGGTGGCCCTGCCAGTACCTGCAGTGCCTGAAGCTTCTGTATCCTCTGATCTCCTGTCTGGGTTGGTTTCTCCCAAGGGTAAACCATACGTCTCCTGTAGACACCATGGAGAGTAGTCATCTAGTCATCTGGCTTCCTCAGGTTGGGCATGAGGATCCAGGGGTGTCTTCATCGCTTCCTATATAGACTTTAGATGGTTCCTTTGTCTTCAGCCCTGTACCTCACCACCGTCCTTCATATTACTTGGTCACTCCTGTCCTGCATTTTCCATGTGATTCCACTTGCTTCTCATCAGTATGAGCACATAAGGATTTAGTTTTCTGTAATACAATTCTTTCATCCATGTCTATCTTCTAACACTTTGTTGACATCATTTATCCAGTATTGTCTTCTCTCCCATTCTCTTTGTATCTTTCATTTAGTGGGGTTTTTGAAAGGCAATGCAATCATTTCAGTATGGATAACTAGATGTCCAGTTTTAATGTCTTAAGTTTATTTCTCATAGTTGGGGGGGGGGTTTCCTAGTCTCTGTGGATCTCTGATAATTATTTTTCCTTTTCACACTCATTTGAAAAGCAATGGATTCGGATATGACATTGTAAATAGTTATTGGCTGTTTTATCACCTTTTCCTACTCTCTAACTTTATTTGGAGTGAGTGACAGAAGAGATCTACCTATGAATTTTCTAGGCATTCTGGCTTCTAGCTTAGTCCTGAAGTGGTGGTTCATGGGCTGCCTCTGAATTTATGAGCATCTCCACTGGTAGATGGTAGATGTCAGCAGTCACATGGATAACTCAGCCCTCCGTTTTCTAAGTTGATGGGATATAATTGCTATAGATTTAGGTTCCTGATTAGTTCTCCATTTACTTCATATTTAATCATCATTTCAGAGATTACCGAGTGAGAGTATGAAATCTTTCACTAAAAATCTTTGAAATTCTGTTGAAACCCCTTGGCCAGTATGTTAGGAAGGAAGGACACTTGTGCTGGGCTTGACCCTGGGTGGGCAGTGAGCTGGAGATCCTGGAGTCCCATCTGATTTCTGTTCTCCCTTGCTGTTTCTGGTTTTTTTCTTTCGCTGGGAAAGAAGACGACTTGATAGGATGGTTTTGTGTTCAACAGAAAACTCTCAGCAGAGGAACTAGAGCGAAAACGGCAAGAGATGATGGAAAATGCCAAGTGGCGGGAGGAAGAGAGGCTGAACATCCTCAAGAAGCACCTGAAGGATGAAGAGCGGGAGCAGAGGCTGGAGAAGCTGGACTCCCGGGACGGAAGGTTTATCCAGTCAGTGCATCTTCCTCCTACCCAGGGCCTTGCATAGGGATGATCTCAGGGAGGTGGTTTGGCAGTGGGTCCTCATGTTCTGGGTGCTTCTGCACCTATGCAGAGAGCACAGTTTTCCAGCACGGAGAGCAGCCTCCAGATGGCTTCTATTCCTGCTCCCAGCTTCTGGCCAGGTAGTGGGATGTTTTTGAGGAGGGGAGGAGAAGTGAATTGGTATTTTCTAAATCACTGCAATTCTTAGGCCTTCCTTTTACAAAAGAATATATGGGTTCACGGAGCCTTTTTTCAAAGGCTTTGACTTATCTTACAAAACAGGTAAGTTTTCCCTTTTGGACATAGTCTTTTAAAAATTTAGATCCAGATGCAGTGATGTGAAAGTTATCTATATGCACTTGAAAGTGCTTGCATTTCTGTAGCTGCTTTAAGGCTAGCAACCTGTTTCTCTGCATTCTACCAGATAGTTGACCAGTTGAAAATGATGTTTCTGACTAACATTTATCTTTTGTTCCTAGCCGTATGAAGTTAGAGAGTGCATCTACTTCTTCCCTGGAGGATCGGGTGAAGCGGAATATCTACTCTCTACAGAGAACCTCTGTAGCTCTGGAGAAGAACTTTATGAAAAGATGAAAGTCATCCCCTCTCTTGCTGATTTTCCAGGGAGGCTGCTGACCCCTTAAAAATTCTCTTTATAAGAGTTCAAATGACTTCTTCCAAAGACGTCAGACCACCACTGTTCAAAGTGACCTTCCTCCATCGATTCTTGAGAGCTCACTTGAGAAGCAGTGTGACTTGCTTTGTGGGGCCTACCAGTCCCTCAGGAGCTTTTGCTGGGTGTAAAGTGGGTTTTGACCGAGTTTTTCATTGAGTGACCATCTTGGTGTGAGTATCTATCCTGCTCTGAACGGTTGCTCCCTGTGCTCATGACACTTATCTGGACCATCTGTGTGTCCAGACACATTCCACCACCTCAGTATAGACTGGACCTTTCAGAAACCTCTCTCTCTGGAGCCACCCAGTAAGTTTGTATTTGACTGGGATAAATGAAGATTTCCTTGATTCGATAAATAATAAGAGATTGATGTCAGGGAAGAGTGAAAAATAATCTGGAAGGTAAAACCATACCAAAAAACAAAACAAAACATAAAACCCTGAATGAACTGTTAAACTCATCTATTTGGTCTGTCTTCTGAACTATAAAAGCATAGTGTGTATATGTGCAGAAGTATAATTTTTACATGCTTTCAAAACATTTTATCTTTGTGAGAATATCTTGTTCGGTAAATGACTTTAATATGTAATGGAGCCACATTGAACCTCATTAGTGAGTAATACAATAAGGCAGTCCTTTTTTCTCTCGGAATCTGGCTGGATTAGGATCTAGGGTATCTATCCTTTCATACATCACCGCTTGGAGTCTCTACTGTGGTCAGTGCAGTGGTAAAGTCAAACGATTTCAGGAATGAGGACCAAATTGCCAAGGTGCGCCCTAGCTCTTGAAAGAAAATAAAGTAGAAGCTGTTTATTTCATGGCTTCCCTTTTATCATGTAATAACTTTATTACAATTCTAGGATTTCAAAAGTTGTTTGCTACTATTTTTTAGTCAGATATTAAAATAATAATAATAAAAAAAACCCTCAATGGACCAATCTCCTGTCTTTACTCCTTTCTCTTCTCTATTCTTTGACTAGACATGGGCCAGGGAACTTTGACTAGACTGGCTGAGAGGATTCATGTCTTTGAACACCATCAGCCACTCCAACACTTAAAACCCAGTCTTTCCCCAGAGAGAATGTACCATTCACTTGTTATTCATTTAATCCACTTCATTCTAGTTCCCTATTTTAGAGTTAATTGCTTTTATTTTATTGGTAATAAATGCTACATTTATTTTTGTAACTGTTTAAAGAGCGACTATGCCATTTCTATGCAGAGTACGGACTTTATGAAATCCCGTACAATGTTGACCGGTAATTTGTGCCGAATATATAGCGAGCCTTCGTCGGAGATGAATTATGTAACAAAGTAGGGGCAGTTTACTAAAAGATTTCATGGAAAGAGCCAGAGAAGAATAATTCTGTGCTGTAGGATAGGTGTCTTAAGGTGGTTACTAACGTTCTATGAAAACTTGACCCTCCGGCGGAAGGAGGTTTGGCGGCAGGTGGGTGGGTGTGAGACCCATTCATAAAACCCAGGGTTCTGGGCTTGCTTTTCTCATTGGCCCTGGGGAAAGGGGCGTGCCCCGCGGGTGGAACGCGCCCTAGGCTCAGGGGAGTGGGCAGATCCACGCCTGGGTGGGGCGAAGGGGCGTTCCTTGGTTTTCCAGGCTGGATTTCCTTTTCCTCTTGCTGTGTTCCTACTCTCTCCCCCGGGGTGGGGATGGTACGTCCCACCCTCCTCGCATTCCCGACTCTCTTCCCCTCCTGCTGCAGCGGAACCGTCGCCATCTTGGCACGTCAGGTTGAGGGAAAGAGGCAAACCCTGGCTCTGGGTGCCGGGACAGGGATACTTTTGTGGTAGACAGCGAAACCTACCCATCTCTCCTCTTTCCGGCGCGGGGCTTTGAGGCGTGCAGAGGCTAGCTCAGCTCGGCCCAGTTCCTGTCAGGCCCGGGGAGGAGGGGCGGGCGAGGAGGCCGCTACCTCCCCGGGACGGGCGGTACCATCCAGGCAGGGAGGACAGGATTTGGGGACGGCAGAGCAGCGGCACCGCCCGGGGGCGGGGTGCGGAGCAACACTGCCGGTTCCCTGGGGTGGGGCCCTCGGGCCGGGGGGGCGGAGCGTGAGGCGGACGGAACCACCGGGGTGGGGTGGGGAGGTAACGGGACGGGCGCGACCATGGCGCGGTGAGAGAGTGGGGGTGGGGATCGGTCCGGGGGAGGCCTGGGGCCGCTGGGTTTTACGCGATCTCCGCCGCCCCCCCTTTTCGCCACCGCCGCCGCCGCCGCCCCGGGCATGTCGTCCAACTGCACCAGCACCACGGCGGTGGCGGTGGCGCCGCTCAGCGCCAGCAAGACCAAGACCAAGAAGAAGCATTTCGTGTGCCAGAAAGTGAAGCTATTCCGAGCCAGTGAGCCGATCCTCAGCGTCCTGATGTGGGGGGTGAACCACACGGTAACCAGCTTCCCTGCACGCGCCCCTTCGAGCGTGGCCCCGCGCGCTCCCACGCCCCCTGCAGCCTCAGGCCTTCGCCCCGCGGGCCCTGCCAGTGACGCCTGCAACCCCTCGCCAGGCCACTTGCACGCCCACTCCACCTTTGCACGCCGTTCCGGCCGGGTGTGCACTCCCTGCGCGCCACGCGAGGCCTGGTGCCTCCGTGGTACGCCGACGCCTCCTCCCCCGCCCTCCAGCTTCCTGCGCTTGGTATCCTCGCTTCGGGCAGGCGCTGGAGCGTAGGGGGAAGGCCTGGGTGCGGTGGAATCGCTTTCATCCCTGCTCCCTCTCTTCTCCGCTCACCCTGTTGGCTGCACTGTTTGCCCCCTTGTTCCTTGTAATCGCCTGCCAACGCACTGCCCCTGGACGGAGCTAGTCCAGGAGTATTGGCATGCCTGAATACTCCTCTATTTCTGGTCGTTTGGTTGGTGTGGCTGTAAAGTTTCCCATTCACTAGGCCTGTTTACTCTGAGTATGGGTATTCTGTCTGGGTTTCCTTTTTTCTTCTTGAACAAGATAATTGTATCAGTTGAAGGCTTCCTTGACCCCTCCTTCCAACCACAGACACTTTACTAGGGTCTCCCTAGGTTAAGCAGAAGAGAGAATGTAACCATTTGAGAGAAGGGGAGGCCTGATTATAAGGGCTATTCGTATTCATAGTAGAAATAATGTGTCTTCCTGTGTTCTCCTGTTATGTTCGTATCAAAGATGTTGACTTCTCATTTGCTGAACTCTCTATTGTGTGGTCCTGAAGGGGGTGATACTGGATGGTTACTAGGATGAGTGAGTGAGAGGTTCCCTGGGTCCCTGGATGCTTTGGGATTGTCCAACAGCCCTTGTCAGGAAGTTGGAATTCCAGCACAGTGTTTGAGGGAGGTGACTTTGTTTATGTGCCATTTGTTTAGGATCTTTTTTTTCCAACTGCTTGTGCTTTGCCTTCTGACCATTTCATTGTCTGAAAGCCCCAGCACCAGGAATGAATAGAGGAAATAAAAGGACCTGAAACTCCAACTTCACCAGTTAAAAGTTTGGAGTGAGGAAGGTGAAGCTAATGGTTTTGAGCGACTTGGGTTTTCTGTTGATTTTTACCTCTGATTTTTCCAAGCACTTGAAATTGCCCACAAGACTAAATGATAATAAGGGGCCCAGAGCCAGCAAGACTTAACTTTTGTAGACAAGCATTTGGCTGGATAGTGGTGAATTATAATCTGAGCCAAGTTTTGGTCTTCCTGTTTAGTATAGAAAAGTACATGTGAGCTCTTTATTGGTTTCTTGATCATGGGCAGCTTACTGTTTTAATTGTCATCACCAGGGTTAGTGAGGTTCCTGACCAGGGTACGGAGTACCACTAATATAAGCCCTAGACCTGTAGGCGGAAGGAAGATGGGGCAATCTACTTCTGTAGTGATACTGCCTCGGAAACCCAAGGAGGGGTCGCTATGAGTCGGGTCTGACTCGACGGCACGTAACAACAAAAACAACAACAACAACAGACCTGTAGGAGCTGCTTTGGACCACTAGTCCGGTAGAGTTTGCTCCTCCTCCTTTCTGTTGCCTCAAGGGTCATCAGACAATTTTGCAAGGAAGACTGGGTCATCGGAATAATGAACTCTATGTCTCTGCCTGAAAGTCAATCCTTGATTTTGTTCTCCAGCCTGCTTCCCACTAGAAAGCAGCATCCTGTCTGTGTAGAGAACTGATTGGTTGGAGAGTCAAGAGTAGTACAGCTAACTGGAAGGGACCTTGGATCCCTTATATTACAAATGAAGAAATGGAGGCCCCAGGTAGAGGATTAATGTCTGTAGTCACAGCAGAAGATGCAACTCATTGCCCAGCACCTTTGGGCTGTGACTGGCAGTCGTGGTGTGAGTGGCGAGTCTAATTGTCTTTGGTTCCAGTTCCCTGTCCTATTTCTCAGCCAAGTCCCAGGACAGATGGAAATCATGGTCTTGCTAGAGAACATGAATGTGTGTTCAAGTGTGCGAGCCTGTGCATGCTGGTTCCTGGGAGTGTATGTGATGATTGCAATTCTGAAAGACAGGTGGTAGGTCTGCCGAGATGTGGGCATTAGATGGAAGCCTTTGCATGGCAGATGAATAGGAACCTATGATGCCTGCTCTCTCGTCATGGCTTATTGGATGAAGCATGTGCCTTCTTCGCTAACTTTGTTTGAGGGCTAGCTGGAAAGGCTGGAAAGCCGTTGACTTACAGCATGCTTTGTGCATAATGAGCTAGAGAAATCAAAAGGCATTGGACCTGTCAGGAAAGAACTTGTAAAGAGAGAAAACCAGGGTTTTAGGGGATGGAATACAATTCAGAGGGTCTGAAGTTGGGAAAACAGCCTTGTAGAGGAGAATGGAGAGCAAACAGGCTTGATACCTGAGGGCTATTGTAGAGCAGTTGATGGTGAGTCCATATTTAACCATCTGAGAAACTACCAGACTGTTTTCCAAAGTGGCAGTACCATTTTACATTTCTGCCAGCAGTGTATGAGGGCTCCAGTTTGTCCACATCCTTACCAACATTTGTTATCGTCTCTCTTTGTGATTGTAGACTTGAGTCAGGATGAATTTGGTGCTAGCAAATTGCTGGTGAATTGGTATCTCTTTGTGATTTTGATTTGCATTTCCCTGATGGCTGGTGATCCTGAGAATCTTTTCATGTGCTCATTGGCCATTCAATTCGAATCCTTTGCTCATTTTTAATTATTTACCTTATTTTATTTTAAGAGTTCTTTATGTATTCTAGATACAAGTCCCTGATCAGATAGATGATTTTCAAATATTTTATCCCATTATGTGAATGTCTTTTTCACTTTCTTGATGGTGTGTTTGGAAGCGTAGAAGCTTTTTGTTTTTTTTTTTCATTGTGATTTGGGTGAAAGTTTACAGAGCAAATTCACTTTCTGTACAGCAATTCATATACACTTTGTCTCCTGACATTGACTACAATTTACCACAATGCAACATCTCCCCTCCTACTTCCTCACCATAGTTACTTCTTCCTGTGTCTTTCCCTCCATGCACTTCTGCCCCCTGAGCTCTCTCCCTGTGCATACGCAGCCCTTCTATTCTCCCCTGATTGTTCTCTCCAAAGAGTGTATCTACCTAGTGTAAATGTTCACCTCATATGACTGTCTTTTGTTTGGCTGGAAGCCACAGTGTTGTTGTTGTTGTTGTTATTTGTCATCAAGTGAGACCTGACTCATGACAACCCCTCCTTGGGTTCCCAAGGCAGTGTCACTACGGAATTAGATTGCCCAACCTTCCTTCAGAGGAGTGGCTGGTGGGTTTGAACCACCAGCCTTCTGGTTAGCAGTCAAGGGCCTTAGGCACTATGCTACCAGAGTTGCTGGAAACCACAGGAGTGGGATCAAATCCAGACCTGAAGGGCAGCTAAGAGCTATAGTCTCAGTGGTTCCATCAGGCTCTATCAGACTTGTCCCTTTTCTTTTTTTTTCCCCCCAAATGATTTTGAGTTTTGTTCACATTGTTCTCCCACTCTATCAAGATCTCCTACATAGATTCTCCCTCCAAGTGGTTGATAGTGGCAGCCAGGCACCATCTAGTTCTTCTGGTCTCATAGTTGAATAAGCTGAGGATTGCATGGTGTACCAGTCGCTTGGACTAACTATTTCCATAAATCTTTGGTTTTCTTCATCCTTTTTTGCTCTGGACAAGAAGAGACCCATTCTTGTACCTAAATGGCTGCTTGCAAGCTTTTAAGATCCCAGTGGCTACTCACCAAAGTAGGATGTGGAATAGTGTTTTGTGTAGTATATTATGACAGTTGAGCTTGATGTCCCCTGCAACTATGGTCCTGAGCCCACAAGTGAAACTGCTCGCTCCCTCTGGGTAGCTGGCTATGGCCAAGAAGTGACTATAACCTTGTCCCTTGTCAGTGGAAGCATAGAAGTTTTAAACTTTGATGAAGTCCCATCTGTTGTTGTTAGGTGTTGTTGAGTGGGTTCTGACTCATAGCGACCCTGTGTACCACAGGATGAAACACTGCCCACTCCTGCACCATGCTTACAGTCCTTACCATGTTTGAGGCCATTGTTGTAGCCACTGAGTCAGTCCATCTCATTTAGGGTCTTTTCATTTACCTTTTTTTTTTGTTTGTTTTGTCACTTTATGCTTTTGGTGTCATATCTAAGAAGGCTTTGCCTAACCCATGGTCATGAAGATTATTCCTATATTTTCTTCTAAGAGTTTTTATAGTTGTAGCTCTTACATTTAGGTCTGTAATCCATTCTAAGTTAATTTTTGTGTATGAGTGAGGAACAAATTGATTCTTAAATCTGCTCGCAGTTCCTCTCCTGCATTCTTTCCCCATTTTGTTCAATTTCTTTGCTTAATGCAGACCCAGGACTTCCTTTACCTGCCTCTTTTTCTGGCTCAGCTCCTTTAAAACTCTGTTCCAGTGAAGCCAATGGATGAATTTGTGCTTCAGCAGGCCTTCCCACCTCACAGAGAACAGTGAGCTCAAACAGAAGGAAAAGGAAAACCAAGCTCTAAACAGAAGAAAAAACATGGGTGCATTTATTGGCACCTCTGGCTTTTTGTTCTTTTGCTTTTCCTCTCTGGAGCTCCAGGTCTTGTTTGGACCTCCTTGGTCTCAGGAGTGTATTTCTCATCATGTTTTCTGATGGTGGCACATGACAAATGATCACCAGTGGTGGCCAGCCTATTATGAAGCTGCTGTTGGAACCCCAGGGCAGCTCAGGAAGCCTGCATGTGCAGTTCATACTTTCTGGGTAACAGTTCCTATGAAGGTGGCACAGGGAAGTGGAGGCTTCTGGAATCAGAAATTCACCAGACTAGAACTAGTGACTGAATTTTCATCTGCAGTAAGATCAGCATGGAGTAAACTTTCTGCCCCTATGTTGTTTCTCACTCAGCTTGTTTAGCTTCTTCATTATTTATGCTGATGGTGCACACAGTTAATCGTGTGGATAATCCAAAACGACATGCTCTGAGATACAGCAGATTTACCTTTCAAACGTATTGTACTTAGCCTGATATTTGAATGAGTTTATATTCCACAAGTGCACTCCTGTTGAGAGTGAAGATTGGCCCAGATACATGCTAGATAGTAAAAAAAAAAAAAAAAATCCACTGCCATCCAGTCAATTATGACTCATAGTGACCCTAGGAAAGATTAGAACTGCCCCAGTGGGTTTCCAAAGCTATAAATTTTCTCCCCCCATCACCCCCTCCCTGTGCCCCTCTCATCCATCCATTCCTATCTGTCCAGCCTTCCCTCTATGTGAGTGCTACCACTCTGGTGTCTCTTGGCTGATTGACCCAAGGGATGCATCTCCCTAGAGTAGGTGACTGCATCAACGTGGGGTAGGTGTTCTGTATGTAAGTCTTTCTACTGTTGGGCTGAGAGCCAATCCATGTAAGTGAGTCCGTTTCTAAGCCAGGGGCGTAACCCGGGGCCATAGTCTCAGGGGTTCCACCAGTCTCTCTCCAACCAGCAATTCTGGTCATTTTTGTGTTTTTGAATTTTGTTCCACATTTTCCCTCCCACTCTATCCATTCTTCAGATTTGACCCTTTCCAAGCAGTTGGCATTGGTAGCCAGGCACTATCTAGTTCTTCTGGTCTTGGGTTGTAGAGTCTGAGGTCCTTGTGGTCCATCGTATCTTTGGACTAATTGTTTCCAGATGTCTTTGATCTTCTTCACTCTTTGCTCCAGATGAGAGGAGACCAATACCAAAACTATAAATCTTTAAGGAAGCAGACTACCTCATCTTTCTCCCATGGAGTGGCTGGTGGGCTCAAACTGCCAACCATCTGGTTAGCAGCCAAATGCCTTTGCCACTGCAGCACTAAGGCTCTTTGAACTAGGTAGTAAAGAAAAGGCACATCTTCCTGAAACATTGCTTTAGTCAAGACCTTTCATGCTTGAAATCTTTTTTTTTTCTTTTTACCTGTTCATCTTTTTTTCCTTAATATTTGTTTATTTTGTTGTTTAGGATACACAGAGTAAAACATACCAATTCAACAGTTTCTACATGTATAATTTAGTGACATTGATTACATTCTTTGAGTTGTGCAACCATTCTCACTCTCCTTTTCTGAGTTGTTCTTCTCTCTTTAGCATACTGACTGCCCCCTAAGGTTCTTATCTGGTCTTTTGAGATGTTGTTAATTGATCCCCTGTAGATAGTTCTTAACAGAGCAGAATGCTCAAGGAAGACCTTGTTTATTAGTTAAGCTAAACTATTGTTTGGTTTTAAGAAGACTTCAGGGATCTTTTTGGTTTAAGGTTTAAAGATCAGTAGCAATAGTTTTAGGGGTTCAACTACCCTCCATGGCTCCAGGAAGTCTGGACTCCATGCAAATTTGAGATTCTGTTCTGCATTTTACCCCTTTTGATTGGGATTCTTCTGTGGACTCCATGATAAAAATGTTTAGTAGTGATACATGCTTCAAAACTTGTAGTCACTCCTCTTTTATCTACCAAATACAGCCATTCTTCTCTTCCTGGCATTTAAGAGTTTGCAGAGTAGTCATTGCTTCATAGCTAACCTTAATCCTCTTTCCCTCTCCTCCAGACCATGAACCATTGGCATAGTCACAGTACCTTGTTGTCTTTTTTTGTTTATTTATCCTAGTGTTGTTCATTCTTCAGTCGCCAGCTGCCTCCTTTTTTCCATCCATCCCTCCATCTAGTTTTTATTGAGCAGCTACCCTGTGCCAGTCATTGTGCTAAAAAACCAAACTCACTGCTGTTGAGTTGGATCCGACTCATAGCAACCCCTCCTTGGGTTTCTGAGGCGGTATCACTACAGAAGTAGATTGCCCAACCTAAAAAGGGTATGATGGGATCTCTTCCTTCCAGGAACTCATCACCTAGTGGAGAATCAGACATGTAAACAAGTTATTACCCAAGTGCAGGTGATGTTTGGAATATAAGGATGTGTAATATAAAAATGTGTAATTAATTCAAGTTATTCCTGACTCATAGTGACCCAATAGGACAGAGTAGAACTTCCCTATGGGGTTTCCAAGGCTGTGATCTTTTTTTTTTTCCCTTGCTGTGATTTGGGTGAAAATTTACAGCGCAAGCTCATTTTCCATATAGCAGTTCATGCACATTTTGCTTGATGACGTTGATTATAACCCCCTGAATTTTCATCTCCAGTAAGATCGGCATCTCTCTCTTCCACTTCCTTCCTGTAGTTACCTTATCCCCATGTCCTTCTTTCCTATGTATTCTGCCCACAGAGTGTCATTATATTATTCTCTTAGTTTTTCCCTTTTATTCTTGCTGTCACAGTTTATAACCTAGACTGTTATAATGGCCCCATAAACGGTATCTTCACTGTTTTCTATCCTTACTTGATTTTGATTGGTACAAAATTACCTTTCTGTGTTACCCATCTGATCAGGTGAATTCCTAGCTTAAAACTTGAGAGGGCTTTCCATTCTCTACATAGTCAAGTCTAAACTTCTCATAGTGAACAAACTTCAGTTCAAGTCTAGGCTTTGCCACTTTTTAGTGGTATGGTTTTGGAGTAGTAATTTTTTTCTCTGAGCTTCATTTTCATTTTCTGTAGAATAGGCATAAGACTTGCCTTGCAGGATCATTAGTATAGAGACAAGGAATGGAAAACATGACCTCAGTCAAGGTAGCTTTCCAGAGAAAGGGTGGCATAGCACAGCACAGCATAAAAAGTCCAGGTTTGGGCACCAGACAAGCCTGGGATCAAATCTTGGTTCTGTACATACCATCTGTATGATCTCAAGCAAGATACTCAGCTTCTCTGAACCCCCTTTGCAAATCATATTAATAATACCTTATGTAATTATTAAGTACTAGAAATAACAGTACAGAATAGAATATACATCCTTACTGCCATCGAGTTGATTCCGACTTACAATGACTCCCATTGCATTTCCAAGGCTGTAAATCTTTACAGAAGCAGACTGCCTCACCTTTCTTCTGTGGAACAGCTGATGAGTTCAGCCTTTTGGTTACCAGCCAAATGCCTTAACCACTACACAACCAGAGCTATCCAACCTATACATAATGTATAGGATATATAATAATATACCATAAAGCATTAACCACTTAGAGGCATTGAATAAATAGAAGTGACTATTATTAATATTTATAATATGCTAGGCCATCCACCTATCTCTGCAGTATTATTTCCCACCCTGTTAGCTCTATCCCTACCCTGCCACCCTACCTTCCCCCCAATACTCACCATCCTAAAATGGACATTGTACTTTCACAACTGTCAGGCTTGATTGTGACTGTTTCTACAGCCTATAATAATACCCTTCCTCTCACCTGTTTGGGGAGCTATGTCTTAGGCCTTGTTGTTGTTTGCCATCGAGTCGGCCCCGACTCATAGTGACCCCTCCTTGGGTTTCCCAGGCAGTATCACTACGGAAGTAGGATTGCCCAACCTTCCTTCTGAGGAGTGGCTGGTGGGTTTGAACTGCCAGCTGTCTGGTTAGCAGGCAAGTGTCTTAGCCACTATGCTACCAGAGCTCCCCCTGTCTTAGGCCTTACTCAAGTATATTTCTCTGTAGCTTCCTCTAGCAACCAGCTGGTTCACTGCCACTCCCAGGTAGAAGCGATCATTTTCTGATAAGTTTTTCCATCTTCTTTTATACATAAATTCAATTTCAGCACACATCATATCATATTGGAGTTTTTTGTTGTCTGTTTTCCCAGCCAAATTGAGACCGTGTTGTTTTGTTAGTTTATTCCCAGCTTGTAGCATGGCACTGGCAGTAAAGTCCTCGGTACACTGAATAGAAGTGAATTGAATAGAAGTTTGGCAGAGTCAGAGACGATCATGAAAGGCCTTGAATGCCAGGCCAAGGAGTTAAAACTTTATCCAGAGCTTGATGAGGAGCCATGAAGATTTTTAAGCAGGAGTGTAACATGGTCCTGTCATAGATTCTACCAGTGTCATTAGATGCACTGTGTGTGCTTGATGTGTGAGGGACACAGAAATCTGACTCTCATCATTCTAACCTTACCCAGCTCTGAACCTCAGCTGTTCTCAATGTCTGTATCCCTGTATTCTCACTTAACTGTATACTGCTTTGAGTTTCCTTGTGTCGTGTGTTTGTCTCATCTCTCTGATGAGAATGTAAGGCCCCTTCTTTGTTTTGTGTGTACAACACATCCCCCCCCCTTATGTCTTACTCCTCCCATGCACATACCTAACACATAATGGAATACATAGTAGGTATTTCAATAAGTATTTGTTTAACTGAAATCAAATAGACCTCTCTGGGGCTATAAAATATAGCACAGCTTTACAGAAAACAAACAAACAAACATATAGCCAATCCCTAGAGAATCATCTACATATGCCCAGTAGAAATGAGAAGTAAATTCATATGAATTTGTCTAGTTCAGGTATGTATTTTCCAAGTTAGCATTTCCTGCTAATGGGTTACATAATCAAGAATAGAGGTAAAGTGAGTACTAAAAGCTGACCAACTTCTAGCCATTCACATTATGCTGCACCAGGGGATACAGAGAGTGAATGCATGGAGCATTCCTGAATAGCTCCTGTAAGAAGAATTCTTCCTGACACTTAGTCCCTCTCAAGCCAGTACTGTAGTCTCTTCTAGTTCCCCCATTAATAATACCTGACTTGGGCACCAAGTCTAGATTTTGGGCTAACCTAGATTGGATTTGTAGCAGATACTATAATGTTTTAGTGTAAAGCCATACTCTCAGAGCTCTTTGTCCCTATTTCCCCTTTAACTCTCAGAGCCAGGCTTGATATGCCAGGAAATAGGAAGTAGGATTACCACTATGAATTGCTTCTGTTGGCAGGGAAATGAGAGAGTGGAATGGTTTCCTCCATAGGCACAGATTTAACAATCAGGGTCTCTTGTGAGCATCCCTTGGAATGGGAACTGGCTTGCTGACTTTTTGATTTTTGGTTTTTCCCGTTTTGCTTTTTCAGCTGTTGGGAGGGTTTGGCCAATGGAAAGCATCACAGCCCTGGATGTTAGAAGTTTGAAAATCAACTTATTGAGAAATAATTTGCATACTATAACATGCACACGTTTTAAATGTACAGTCTGATGAGTTTTGAAAAATGTACCTACCCTAAATAACAATCGCACTAACTCACTGTGGTTGAGTCGGATCCAACTCATAGCTCCGAGGCGGTATCACTACGGAAGTAGATTGCCCAGCCTTCCTTCTGAGAAGTGGCTAGTGGGTTTGAACCACCAGCCTTCTGGTTAGCAGTCAAATGCCTTAGGCACTATGCCACCAGAGCTCCTAACAATTACCCTAGTCGCCATAAAGAACATTTCTGTGTCCCTAAGAAGTTCTTTGATGTCTCTTTATGGTACTCCCCCATAGCCCAACCGAGACAGCCTCTTACCTGATTTCTCTTACTGTAGATTCCTGTTCTGGAGTTTCATACAAACGGAATCATATAATATGTAATCATGTCTGTACGAGTCAGTTTTTGCCAGCACTTTATTGGGTCCCTGCCCCCTTGCTAACTTGTAATACTACCCCACTGCCCCGCCCCGGCCCTGAACATACACACTCTTACCCCTTCCTTAGTTTCCCCCTGAGGAAGGTATGATTCCCCAAGCCCAGTGGCTACATTAGCATGGACTTCCTCCATTCACTGACATTTCTAAAGAAAAAATGTTTGGAACATAAAAGAGGCAGCAAATTAAATGCCATTTCCCCCATTTATGCTCCTGGAGGAGTCCTAATGGTTTTAGGTTATTCCTTCACTGCCACACAGGGCCTCATTGAGATAATAGGATTTGCAAAGAAAGTATTTGGGAGACACAGGCTGTGCCCTCCTGCCCCCATCCATTAAATCAGGGCTAAGATTTCTTCTCTGAATCCTGGATACACTGGTGGCAGCTAGGTTGAGATCAAACGTCATATATTCTGCTGCTATGGGAGAAGACATCTGTGGCTAATCAGACCACTAATTGACTAAATTGTGAATGAGGAAGGGGAGCATTCACCCTCTCAGCTCTACACCAATGGAAACCCAGCTCCCTACTCAGGATCCAGCTCCCTGAAGGACAGTGACAAGGATTGTTTGCAGTAAGGGCAAGGCATCCTGCCCCAACTCCCCCAAGCCAAACCAAACCAAACCGAACCAAACTCACTGCCGTTGAGTCAAATCCAACTCATAGTGATCTCACCTTGGGTTTCTAAGGCGGTATCTCTATGGAAGTGGATTGCCCAGTCTTCCTTCTGAGGAATGGCTGGTGGGTTTGAACCGCCATACTTCTGGTTAGCAGTCAAATGCCTTAGGTACTACGCCACCAGGGCTCCTGCCCCAACTTCCCCAGTTCACCATAAGGCTTAACGTGAGAATTGGACTCTACTTGTATCAGGAGAGAGTGAGCCAGTGGTCAGATGTGTACCTCTTCTCCCCACTTTAAATTTAATCCTTTACTTTGGAGATAATAGTTACATACTCCCACAAACCCATTCAGGTTTTTTTTGTGTGTGTGAGCACCAAGCTGATTTCTTAAGCAACCTGCAGTTTGTATGCAGATACTCAAAGTCCTTAGTTAATACCCACTTGTTGTTGTTGTTATGTGCCATCGACCCGACTCACAGCAACCTCTCCTTAGGTTTCCGAGGCAGTATCACTACGGAAGTAGATTGCCCCATTTCCTTCCGAGGAGTGGCTGGTGGGTTTGAACCTCCAGCCTTCTGGTTAGCAGTCAAGTGCCTTAGGCACTATGCTACCAGAGCTCCTAATACCCACTTAGGTGGAGTGATATTTATTCATCCATCCCTTTATTATTGCATTTGATAACTTATTACTTGCCATATACAAGTCATGGTACCAAGTACTGTGGAGCCCCCAAATCAGATCATCTTTGCTTTACAAAGATCAGTAATAGACTAGCTTATAGTCACCGGGCTATGAGGTGTATTAACTACAGTATAAGGTAAGCTGTGAGGTGATCAAAACATGGATACAAACAATGCTTCAGGAATGCCAAGATGAGAAAGAGCACTTATGGTCTAGAGAATCATAGAAGGCTTCTTGGAAGAGGTGCCTTTTGAGCTGGACCTTATCAGGTGGAAAGAATTTAAATAGGTAGAGATGAGGTTGAGGACTTCCTTAAAGAGACCAGCAGAAATTAAGACCAGGAGGGAACTTGTTGTTGTTGTTATGTGCCATCGAGTCAGACACGACTCATAGCAACCCCTCCTTGGGTTTCTGAGAGAGTATCACTATGGAAGTAGATTGCCCCATCTTCCTTCAGAGGGAGGGAACTTCTGTATATGTTTTTGGCAAGATGGTGGCATCTGCATTGTACCCCTCTTAAAAATTTCTCTCTGAGGCAAGCAGTCTCCTGGCTGAGGACCTTACTTTCCTCTTGCTTTGCAGATCAATGAGCTGAGCAATGTCCCAGTCCCTGTCATGCTAATGCCAGATGACTTCAAAGCCTACAGCAAGATCAAGGTGGACAATCATCTCTTCAATAAGTAAGTTGCAGGCTGAGTGGGTTCAGGTTTTGTGGGCAGGCCTTTCCCAGAGACAGTGAACTTGTGAAGCAAGGCTGCAAACAGGTTTCTTGGGTTTGATCCCCTGCTGAGAATTTGCATTTCCACCCCAGACACACTGAATCAGAATCTACATTTTACCCAGATCCCCCGGTGAGTCTTACCAATACATTCTTAGATTCTTATACATAACATTCTTAGATTCTTATACATGACATTCTTAGATTCTAATACATAAGAATGTATCAGTAAGAATCACCTGGGGATCTGGGTAAAATGTAGATTCTGATTCAGTGTGTCTGGGGTGGAAATGCAAACTCTCAACAGAAGGTCACAAGAATGAACCAGTCTGAAGCACTGCCCTGCAGCCTCATCCATGATGGGGACCGAACCAACGCCTGGCAGGGCGTAAGAGCAACACCTGGATCACAGAGCAGATAAACTGGCTCAGGAATGCATTCATTTTGTGTCTCTACCCCTTGTCATCTCACTCCTTTATCAGCCTTCCTTCAGTGTCTCTTGGGGCATGTGACTGGGCCCAGGGTGATTCATCTAGGGCCAGCTCAAATAGAAGTGAGCCGCCCAAGAACTGAGGTATCTAGGATGCAGCTGGCAGCAGTGGTCCTATCTCGATCTCTGTCTGATGCAGGAAGCTGCCGGGCATGTTCCTGGCTTGGGATGCAGCCAAGCTGCTATTTTTTCCAGTCTTTGTGAACACCAGGCTGAGCCTGGTGCCCAAGGGCACTAGATGATTTTCCCATTTGGGGCTTTGTGACTTCTTAGATTAACAGCTGTCTTGAAAGTTGTTTCAGATTTTATTGGAGATGTGCCAGCAGCCATCTCACCTGGCACACTCAGAGGGCCTGCTTTAAACCCTTTGGAGGCTTTGCTATGGGTCACCCAGGAACCATTTGCTGCTCATACCCTTCTCCTTTCTGCATTTGAATCCCTTTTCCATTTGTTATTGTCCCATCATCCCCACATGTCACTGTTAGCCTAGAAGAGAAGCTTGATTGGAGAACATCCCTTAGTGGCTTCTCTCTGCCGTAGTAAGTAATAACATCTTATTCTAGAAGCTGTCTGTCTCCTTAGCTGCCAAGTGGCCACCTATGGAAGGAGAGGCAGCCCTTGATTCAGAGGTAGTTCTGTCTCAGAGGTAGTTCCATCCCAGAGGTCAGGGCTATGGAAGCACGTTAACACCTGTTAACCTGTTGCCTGTTGCAGCATCTGTGGCCTCTGGTGAAGTTCCACCACCTTAACATCCTGGCCTAAAAAAGATACGTAACCTCTCTTTTCTTTATTTCTTTTGTCCTTTCAACAAATGTTTTTATGCTATTTATTAGACTACTGTTTACTAGAAGACAAGGATAAATAAGACAGACTGGACCCCAAACCTCATGAGAGGCCATTTCTTTTCATTTCCTTGAAGTCTATTATCCTGGAGCCAGAGAGACATATTTCTGAAAGGGCTTCCCTAAGCAGAGTAGCAATTGTAAAGATAGAGGACTTGGAGGAATCACTGGAATCACTTTAAGGTGATTCCCTTCTGGGAGTCTGTGCCTGGCTAAAGACATGGAAGAGTGGAGATTGTTGCCAGCAGCCAGCAAACAAGGCTTTGTGAAAAAATGGGATCCTAGTCAATTGACTGAGGACCTCTTTAGTCTCAAACACCCTCTTCCTACATCCTAGTGGAAGCTGAGGGCAGAGCTTCCTGGATGTAAACAACTGTCTTCAAGTTGTTACGATAGGAACATCCCTGGAGGAGAGGGGCCCTTTGTTGAGAAAAGTCTTTCAAGTTAGCAATCAGGCTACTGTGAGCAAATGTTCATATGCAGCACCCCCTCACCCACCTATAGCAAGTTAACAGTGCTGTGGGCTGGGGGTCTATGCCCAGTGTTGCTTCTCAGCAGGTGAGGCTTTTTTTCTTTAATGGCAGTTTTATTGAAGGCCGACATGCACACAGAAAAGTACACCACATAGCTAGATTAATTTTATAAAGTGGACACACATCCACAAACCAATTGCCGCAGAGTAGTTTCCAATTCGTGGTGACCCCGTGTGTGTGTGTCAAAGAACTGTGCTTCATAAGGTTGCAGTGCCTGTGGCTTTTCAAAAGTAGACCTCCAGGCCTTTCGCCCAGGGAATCTCTTAATGGACTCAAACTGCCAACCTTGCAGTGGTAGCTGAGCATGAAACAGTTGTGCCCCCCAAAGTGAACACAACAAGTATAAAGTTTTAAAACTTGGATATATTTCAGCAACTCCTGGAGTGTGTTTAAAAAATGTAGATTCCCAGATCCACCTCCAGAATTTCTGGGGCCCAGAAAGCATTGCAGGCTTCCCAGATCCGGGTGTTCTGTGGCCTACACTTTGTGAAATTCTGATGTAAGAATTCAGATGAGTGAGAAGTTCACAAAGATATTTCTCTGCTTTTCCCTAGGGAGAACCTCCCCAGTCGCTTTAAATTTAAGGAGTACTGTCCCATGGTGTTCCGAAATCTCCGGGAGAGGTTTGGGATTGATGATCAGGATTACCAGGTATGGGGGATGTCTGTGCAAAATTGGAGGGACTAGGGAGTGGGATGGGGTCAGGAAGCCACAGGACAAGTAGAAAAAAGAAGTATCTGCCATTCTCTTGCTGTGTCTTCTTGTCATGATCAGCTCCAGCCCCAGGTAGTCTCTCTGCAGAATATGGTGGGCTCTTGGAGGGGCAAGGGCCTCAGAAGTGGTTCTGATGATGCCTCACAAGCTCAAACTTCTCTCCATGGGAGGGAGAGTGGTGGGAGGGACAGGAGTCTGTGGAAGCTGCTTCAATTTAGTCTGACATTCCCAGTCTAGGCTGAAGAACCCTTCTCCTTCATAGTTTGACTTAAAAGAATTGTTGCCAGCAAAAGATGAGGCCTCTTAAAGCAGATAAGACAGATTAGAAAAGGAAGACTTCAAGGGTAGTGTAACCTCTTGCCAGGTATGAGTGTCACCTCCTGAACTTGTCCCCTATCCTGGTGATGGGAGGGGGGGATAGGCATGGCAGGACAGCTGCTCCCTACAGGGGATGGTGATGTCATAAGACTGGATCGATAGAACCAGAAGCTGTTGGTTTATTGGGTGGAACCAATCCCAGTGTCAAGTAAATTATAGCCTGACTCACAGTTCATGGTTTCTGTTACTTCTCCACCTAGTACCTCTCCTTAGACCTTCTTCTTCTGGCAGATAGTCTGGTGATGAAGGTGGGAGAACTTTCTTTTTCACCTTTATAACAATAAGAAATATAACTTGACTTTCAGTTATCTGTGGGGAAAAGTGCACAGACTAGTGAAATCTAAAATTGATGCCCACATCTTTTTAAATATTCCCATTAATTGCTCCCACTCCACTCCCAGTAAACCTTTGACAGAGTAGTCCGTCCACAAGAAGCAGAATGGGCCTGGCCTGGGAATCTCCTTCCCCTTTCTGTCCTACTCTGGAGGACCTCCATTTACAGGTATTTTGTCCTTGTCCTCGAGATGGAGATATGGGAGAAGGAGGAGAATGCCAGGGACTTGAACGTTTAGATTCCTGTGTCTGAGAGGTATTGGGAAGTTCCTCCACGACCTGATTGGAGTTTGAGGTTTTCTGAAGACTTCTCACCACTGTTGGAACTCCAAGTTGCTTGAACTTCTTTCCTCCTCTATGGCTTCTTCCCCTCTGCTTGCCCATTTAACCACATCTTCTCAGTGTTTGTGCTCTACTTCTCTAAGCCTCTGAGCAGTTGACTGTGTTCACTTCCTAAATGGGGGCAGGGAGGAGACACTATGCTCTTGAGCTACCAGTGGTTTGTAGAGTTAGAAAATGCTATGGGGATAGAACCATACTTTCCAGTTGGGCTTGTAGCATGTAAATCTTCCTGGTAGAAGGGCCAGGCTAGGAGAGAGAGACACTCAGTTATACTGCCTACCCAGCACTCTGTTTGGAGAACACCCTGTTGGGGAAGGGGGTTGCTCCTATAATTTAGCCCCTTTGTGAGGAGTTCTCAGAGCACCCCCCTGACACACACACACACACACACACACACACTTCAGATGTTTCTTCTCTGCCAGGTTTTGGGAAGGTTTTAGGAAGAGCAGGAGCCTAAGGAAGCAAGGGGGGAGGGCTTGGAGAGGAGGCATTTCTTCAGCAGGGACATTTGGGGTCTCTCCCTCTGCCTTGCCTCCCAAAGGTCTCATGGCGTATGCTTGATGAACACATCCCTTTGGTTTACACACCTTCCCCTACCCTCCCTCTTGAGGCTTCTGTTCTCTGATCCTAATGGAATGGGGCCTTGAGGAAGAGCAGGGACAGAACCAGAAAAGCTCCCCCAAACTGCCTCATAGCCCTGCATAGACAAGCCCAAGGCTAAGGTAAGGGAAAGGTGTCTGCAAAGAGATGAGGTACACCTTCCCCCTGAGGGAAGAATTTCCCGGTATCAGGGCCTGTACAGGAAAGAGATGTCTGTCTGTTGCTTCCTTTATTGTGGATCTCTTAAATATTTCCTAAGCTGCTGCTTTGTTACTCCCGGGGAACCAGGGAAATTAGCTCCACCTACCTCCTTGCATTCCAGTTGAGGAAACTTAAGCATAGAGGCATTAAATGTCTCACCTGAGATTACAGTACATGTGAAGGTCAGCAGTAGAACCTAATGCCCCAACATCTAGGCAGAGTTTTAGTTTGCAGGGCAGTGCCCTGGGATCAGAGTGAAAGGAAGCTTGTTCACATCCAGGCTGGGGTTAGGAGCATGTGGTAAAGAACAGCTCTTGCCACTCTTGTAGAAGATTTTTGGGAGGGATGTGAACTTCCCATGAGAAAAGGGTGGATAAGGTCCCATCTGAGAATCCCCCATCTCAGTACTTTTGGCTTTAAAGCAATCCTGCCCATAAGAGAAGACTCAGAGTAAGTCAGCACTCTTGTTCCCCTCCCAAGACCAGTCTGCTTTTGTCTTGGTCCCTCAGAATTCAGTGACACGCAGCGCCCCCATCAACAGTGACAGCCAGGGCCGATGTGGCACACGCTTCCTCACCACGTATGACCGGCGCTTTGTCATCAAGACTGTGTCAAGTGAGGATGTGGCTGAGATGCATAATATCCTAAAGAAATACCACCAGGTATGGTGAGTCCCAAGCCTGGGCAGTAGAGAGGATGGGCTGGCAAAGGGGGAGTAGAACCCCAAGTGGAGGTTCTTAGGGAGGGATTTGCCCTCTGGCAATGGCCAAACCAAACCAAAACCTACTGCCATCAAGTCGATTCCAATTTATAGCAACTCTGTTGGTCTGATGGACAGAGTAGAACTGCCCCGTAGGTTTCCAAGGTTGTAAATCTTTACAAAAGCAGACTGCCTCATCTTTCTCCTGTGGAATGGTTGGTGGGTTCGAACCATCAATCTTTTGGTTAGCAGCTAAATGCCTTAACCACTGCACCACCTTAGCTCCTCTGGTAATGCAGATGCCTCCTAATAACCAAGCAGTTGGCCTTCCCTGACACCTTTGATCTGTAAGGTGAAATGCCTGCTTTGTGAAAAAGAAAAAAGGAGAAATGAAAGCACATTGCTGACTCAGTCCCAGCTGAATAGCTGTTCTATCAGAGTTGGGATGTTTTCAAACTCTGGCACTTGCTTCATTCCTTCTGAAGGAGGCCCTATCAGCTCGGCAGGTTTGCTGCTTTCCCCATTCCTTCTCTCCGCTCATCTGGAACCTGTCTGTGGGGAAAGCAGACACTAGTGTGGCACCATCTGAGTGCCTGTCATAAGCCTGCTCTGAGTCTTCAGAGAAGCTGATTTGTTTCTGGGGCACCTGAGAAGTGGTGTGGGGAACTTCTGGTCTGGAATTATTGCAGAAAGCACTGGGGTGTAGCCTGGGAAGTTTTTGGTGTGGAGAGCCATTCTGTCTTCCCAGGCAGGTAAATCACTATCTTGCTCCTGTATCTCCTTGCTGCCTTTGGCTTGCATTGCTGCCCAGCAGGGGAGAAGCAAGGCCTGGATCGGTTGATTTTTTTTTTTTTTTTCCCCTGTGGTCAAATCCTATTTCAAACAAATTCATAGATGGAATCTGAGTAATATGAAACCAAAGGGGCTCTGTACTGCCTGCTGAGCTTACCTTTCTCTGTGCCATGCCAGCTGGTGGTAAAGGGGAGGATGGCTCTTACCTGTCGTATCACTGAGGAGCTCTTGTAGGTTCTCTAGAAGAGCAAACCCAGTGAAGTGTGTGTGTATATATATATATGTACATACAGATACATAAACCCAAAATATGTAAGTCGATTCTGACTCATAGCGAGGCTACAGGACAGAGTAAAACTGCCTCAGAGGGTTTCCAACACTGTAAATCTTTGTGGAAGCAGACTGTTAGCAACTTTCTCCCACAGAGTGGCTGATGAGTTTGAACCACAAACCTTTTAGTTAGCAGCTGAACACTTTAAACACTGTGCCACCAGGGCTCCTATAAATATATATGGAGAGATTTCTTTCAAGGAAATGGCTCACACAGTTGTAGGTGCTGTCAAGTCCCAAATTGATGGGTCAGGCATTAGGCTGGAGTCTTCTCCTGACTCATGTGGTTGCAGGAGCAGATGAATCCAAACATCAGCGAGTCACACAGAAGGCTGCTGGCTTGCAGGTTGCAGGAGCAGATGGATCCCAGAACGTACAGGTCAGGCAGCAAGCTGCTACTCATGTCCCAAGACTCAGAGGTCAGACATGATGAGTTGGATGCAGGATCAAGAGCTAGCAAGCTCTGCCACGATGTCCATACATATTGGATGTAGGCCACATGCCCCAAGGAAACTCTACTTACTTCAGATCACAAAATGGGGGATAGTTACATGATACTGCGAATCATAGCCTCACCAGGTTGACATGTAATATTCACCATCACACCCTGTTGTGCCAGAGGATCCACTATGAAAAACACTGGTCTGGAAGTTAGCATTTCAAGGAGCCGGAGAGTATTTCAGACTGGGGAGACCCCACCCATCTCTAGCACCTACATACGTTCCTTATCCTTTCCTCTTCTCCTTCCATTCTAGTTCATAGTGGAGTGTCATGGCAACACCCTTTTGCCACAGTTCCTGGGCATGTACCGCCTGACTGTGGATGGTGTGGAGACCTATATGGTGGTTACAAGGAATGTGTTCAGCCATCGGCTCACTGTACATCGCAAGTATGACCTCAAGGTAAAAGGCTCTTGGTTTCCCAACTCTGTACTGTCCTCCACCTGAGGTTTGGAGGGGCCACTGCCCCAATTCCCACATAACTGGGAGCCATAGTTTTATTTTGTTTTGTTTTTGGGAGCCATAGTTTTGGAATGGATAGGTGTCCCTGGAGTTGATATTTCCTGTGGACCAAAGGCTGTTTGAAGTCCAAGTAACAGTGACAAGAGGCTATTTAAACCCTAAATGTACCATATTTATGTAACAGTTGATGCCCTCAACTCCTGTCAGTTGGATGTGTACACCAAAGGTAGCAGTATGGGGACAGGCTGTGCTGATGCACTCACGCTGGCATCCATCCAGGCCCCTGTTGATTGATAGCACAAGTGTGTCTCTGGGCATGAAGGGACACACTTGTGACTCTGAACCACAACGCTCCACTGCCCTCAAACTAAGGAACTGCTCCTGCCCCGCTTCCCCTTGGGCCACTCTCCCCCGTGCTCCGTGCTGCAGCTGGCGGTGGGTTTCCTGGCCATTCCCGCGGTGCCTGTGCTCCCTCTCCTCCCCAGGATTTTCACACGTTTGTGTTTGCTGCCTGGAATATGAGTTGGAATTGACTCAACAGCCCTGCCCCTCCCCTTGCAGCCTTCCCCACCCCTACCTTCTGTCATATAACTCCTACTTACCCTTCTGAGCTCAGCTCAAATATCACTTCTTCCAGGAAGTAGTCCTTGGCCACTGCCCCTCTCCAGTCCAGACCAGGTCCACATGTTATCTGTTCTAAGGCTTAGTTACCTAGTGCTATTATAACAGAAATACCACAAGTGGATAGCATTAAGAAGCAGAAATTTATTTTCTCAGTCTAAGAGGCTAGAAATCTGAATTCAGGGCACCAGCTCTGAGGGAAAGTCCTGGTCTCTTCAGCTTCTGTGCCTTGGCTCCTTGGTGATCTTCATGTGGTGTGGATCTTCCCTGCATCTGTGCTTGCTTGCTTCTGTGTCTTACCTGCTGCTTTTACAATCTCAAGAGAGATTGGCTTAAGTTACATCCTTCTCCAGTATGGCCTCATTAATATGACAAAGAAAGCCCTGTTCCCAGTGGGATCACACCCACTTGTGTCGGGGTTAGGATTCCCACATTTCCTTTGCAAACACAGTATCCTGTCTTCTTCCTTGTACTGCTTACCAGTTGCCATTAAGTTGATTCTAACTCAAGACGACCCACGTATAGCAGGATATAACTGTGCTCCATAGGGTTTTCAATCACTGATTTTCCAGAAGTAGATTGCCAGGCCTTTCTTCCAAGGTACCGCAGGATAGACTTGAACCTTCAGCCTTTTGATTAGCAGCCAAGCACATTAACTGTTTGCACCACCTGGGGACTCCCTTGTTATGCTTAGCATTACCACCATAATGAATTAATTGTGTGATTATTTCTTAATGTCTGTCTCCTTAGTTAGGAGGAGGAAAGTTCCTTAAGAACAGGGACTGAATCTCTCCAGTGCAGTCCTGTTTCCTGAGCACCTAACATGTATCTTGCACATGTTGTTGTTGTATGTGCCATCGAGTCAGATCTGACTCACAACGACCCCTCCTGGGGTTTCCGAGGCAGTATCACTACGGAAGTAGATTGCCCCATCCTCCTTCTGAGGAGTGGCTGGTGGGTTTGAACTGCCAGCCTTCTGGTTAGCAGTCAAGTGCCTTAGGTACTATGCTACCAGATCTTGCACATAGAGCTCTTTAAGTAAATGCTCTGTGACTGAGTAAATGAACAAGTTGCTACCTCCTGGCCCCTCTAGCAATCTAATCAGCCTGCTCTATTTCACCAGCTGGCGCTCCTCAAAGACTGGTGTGTGTTTTCTCAATCCATGGAATTTGCCTCAACTGTGCTTCAACTAGGAGCCCCGGTGATGCAATGGTTAAGTGCTCAGCTGCTAACTGAAAGGTCAGCAGTTTGACCCCACCAACTACTGCATGGGAGAAAGATGTGGCAATCTACTTCCATAAAGATTACAGCCTTGGAAACCCTATGGGCCAATTTTCCTCTGTCCTGTAGGGTCGCTATGAATTAGAATTGATTCAACAGCAATGAATTTGGGTTGGGGCACTTTTCCTGATGGCTTTTATTCCTTTCAGGGTTCTACTGTTGCCAGAGAAGCAAGTGACAAGGAGAAGGTACGCTAAGACCACTGCTGATCAAGTCTGGAGTGGGTTGCTTAGAACCAGAAACGTTTCTGTTGGCCCTCCTGTCCCTTCCCCATCTCAGCCCCTAGTCCAGCTCCCTCAGACATGTGACCTGTCAACATGAACTCCTCAGTCACAGACACCCTCCTGCCCTCAGCCTGTGCCCAGGCTTGGTCTCTAGTCCTTTACCTTCGCCCTTATTAGATTCTTCCTAGTCCTGAAGGATAGGAGTTCATTTCCATCTCATAGTCCATCTTGGATCAGTTGGTGGCTGCCTGAGCCCTGAGGCAGGACTCCAGGCTCAGCAGGAAAGAAGGCTTTGGTCGGTCCATATCATCTAGTATATGTCACATACTTGCCTTCCTGCCTGCCCAGACCCTGGGACTGTAACCTTCTGTGTCAGACTGTTGATTGGCAGGTATGCTGAAGACCCTTCTGTTTCCTGTACCATTGCCCTAGCAGATTACTCTCAGGGTGTATGAGTCAGGCCTACCCACCCTAACACTGTTATTGCTCTCCCAGGCCAAGGACTTGCCAACATTCAAAGACAATGACTTCCTCAACGAAGGGCAGAAGTTGCATGTGGGAGAGGAGAGTAAAAAGAACTTTTTGGAGAAACTGAAACGGGATGTCGAGGTACTAACTAAGCCTCATTTTCACCTTGGTCGGCAGGGGCCCCTGTTGTACTCTGAGAAAGAGCCCCTTTAAGAAAAATTGAATTCACTGCTTTCTTCCAAGGCACCTTTGAGTGCACTCGAACCTCCATCCTTTTGGTTCACAGCCTAGCAAGTGAACCATTTGTACCACGCAGGTACTCCTTCGTAACGCTTACCACCACTGTAATGAATTAACCGTGTAACTACTACTTAATATCTGTCTCTCCTTCTAGAAGGAGGAGAGTTCCCTAAGGACACTCTGTTATATCTTAGTTGTGTGGATAAAAGGAAGGGTTGTGATCTGGGCAGTAGGAGTACTTAGCTAGTCCAAATGAGCATCCCGTTTCACAGTTTGTGCCAGTAGAGCCTTTGTAACTCAATTTGGAGAACTTTCTCTTTGCTTCTTTACTAAACCATCCCCAAATCTTAAAACTTCCCTCCTAACTCACTGAAAAAAGGCATGAGGGTGATGTTGTGTGACCTCTAACCTCACAGAGGGGGACAGAGAATCACCATCAGCATCAACAGCCCAAGGCTGATTCCTGACACAGACATCAGACAGGCTGCCACCCTCCAACTTTTCTACCAATTCTGATATCAGCTGTCTCTCCCATGGCACTCTGCTTCTCTGCTGGGTTTGATAATTCATTTAGTGTCCACACAGAACTCACAGGCTCTAGTCACAATTACGGGATTCCTTAGTAAAGTAATAGGTTGTAATTTAGGATCGGAAGTGACTCAGGATACAGTTCTTCCATCAGAACAGCCTCTTCCCAGTCATGCCACATGCACGCTTCTCTCCGGCCTCGACCTCTGTCCCTACTCAGGGAAGTGTAGAAGAGCAGAGCTCTTTTAAGTCTGCTGATAGGTGCCCAGAGAGGTACCCGACTCCGCCAGCAAGTCTGCCCAGCGGCACTCGGCTTTCTCAGGAAGCCCCTTGCTTTGTCTCAAGCCAGTCTTTTGGTTCTGCTGCCTCTGCTGCCCTATTCTCTACTGCTCTGCTCGCTGGCTCACAAAAGCATTACAGCTCTTGATGTCTCCTGAGTCAAGGAAATTCAGCACAGGGATCTTGGATCCAAAGGACATGCTTTTCTTTCTTGATGGTAGTGAGATTCCCCCCTTTCTGCCTCTGAGGTGGCTCATTTTAAGCAAAACGGACCCATCCCCATGTTAGGGTTCCATACACCTTACTAGTACAGTCCCGCCTCCACAAGGGTGCCATGTACCTTATATACATTATTAACAAGCTGTACAATTCCCGTGGTGGGCCACAAGCCCCTTACATCTGCACAGTTCCACCCAGTTATCTGTGGGAGTCACAAAGACCGTAGCTAGAAGAGCCGTATTAAGTAATTCACTGCACCACACTCACCTTCTAGTGGTGTCCCTGCAGTGTGGGAGGCGTCAGACCATCGGAGAGACAGGACAGCAGCCTGGAAGATCAGCTAACCAGGCCCTTCTCTGGCTCTGATGCATCACTTCCCCAGCAATCTTCTGGTTGTAATGGGACTTCCTGCTCCTTCAGGGGACACATGCTGAACAGTGACTACGTTGTCTGGATCATCTGATAACTCTGTCTCCTCCTGTTTTAGTAAATTGGTGTCTGCTCACTGACTATCAAACCCTACAAACTTCTTTTTGCTGGGAAGCTTTTCTTTAGTCATACTCACCTGTGTCACGCCTTTATTCTGTCTTCCATACTCTGGCATTCAGTTTGTCTTAAGTCTTTCTCCTCCTGCATTTTCTCCCTCTCTCCTTACTCTGGTTTTCAGAAGAATTTATGGCAGTTATTCAATTCCTTTGTTTTCACTTGCATATTAATTTGTAAATGTTCTCAGGTAAAGAGGAGGAGGTGTGGTTCATGGCTGCTCTCTCTTCTGGGACCCCAGCCCCTTCTCCCTAGGCCTTCAGAGCCTCATCCAGAAGGGCCCCTCCCACCCTTTCTCTGCCGAGGAGGTTCTGCTGATCTCCTGTCATGAAGGCTTATGCTTTCAGTTGTTTTCTGGACTTACACATAGAGCTACTCTGGTCCTATTATACTTTATCCCCTAGTCACAGTGGTTAGTCCAGCAGTTCCCTGGTACTACAGGGTTAGTTGGTGATGAAGGCTGATGCCTGGTATGTGGCCAGTGGTGGCTGGCTGGCTGGTTCACAAGAGAATTTGGACCAGTGCTTTGACCTTACTTAAGCTGACATGCAGGTTGATCATTCCTATCCAGTATCATTCCCACACCCTGTTCTCTTCCAAGTTATGAAAACCTAGAGGAAGGGACCTGAGACTCTGTTCCCAGCCTTCACTCTATGGATGAGAAAGCTTTGGCTCAGCTGGGGGAAGTCACATGGTCCTTGGAGGGGTCCAGCTTTCTTCCCCTGGACCACATAGCCTCTTTTGACCTTTAGGGATGGGCTTGAGAAAGTTGGTTGGCTCTGGTTGCCACTTTTATGTGGTGTGTTCTTTTTCCTCTTATCTTTACCCTGATTGATAAGTAAGCTGAATTGCATACTTTTTCAATTGCAAACTTTGTGACCCCTGGTAAGAAGTACATTTTACCTTGCAACCTAATATACACGAGGGAAACACTCTCTACCCTTACTTCATGTGGTACACTCTAATGTTTTCTATTTTATTCTGTCATCTTTAATAATAAAAAAGTCCTAGTCCCAGCCTACTCAGTTGGGTTTAGGACTCATACCGGGTTGAGATTTATTTTTGAAATACCCTGATAGATTGCATCCATTTCTCTAGCCTCTTCTGCAATGGAACACTCCATTATTGGTTTCTTCAAAGTCACCATGGCTTCTCTTGATCCCAGACCATTATGGGCTGCTCTGTCTTCCTGCTGTGCTTTTTCTGCTTCTACTCTTGCAGCCTTTGCCTGACTGGCTTCTTTCTCATCCTCATCCTTCTCAACTCCTTTCGTCAGGGAAACCTTCCCTCTTGTCATCCCCCATAGTTTCTTGCCCTTGTTGAAAAACTGTCTTCCCCACTGGACACTGAGCTCAATGAGGACAGAGACTCTGATGTCTTATTGTCTGTTGGATCTCAGAACTATGTGTAGAATTGAGTGGAAAGGAATGGGCTTTCCCTCTTTCCAGGTGCCACTCAGCTGTCCCATGACTTCTTTTCATCTTTCCTCCCTCCTCCAATCCCACCCCAGTTCCTGGCCCAGCTGAAGATAATGGACTATAGCCTGCTGGTGGGCATTCATGACGTGGACCGGGCAGAGCAGGAAGAGATGGAAGTAGAGGAGCGGGCAGAGGACGAGGAGTGTGACAATGACGGGATGGGGGGCAACTTGCTCTGCTCCTATGGCACACCTCCAGATAGCCCTGGCAACCTCCTCAGCTTCCCTCGGTTCTTTGGCCCTGGGGAATTCGACCCCTCTGTTGATGTCTATGCCATGAAGAGCCATGAAAGTAAGTAGAAGCCTGTACCCTGTATCCACCCCAACCCCCATCCTACCTCCTTCAGGCCCATTGTTGAAATGGTGCCTGTGGGTGTCTGGCCTCTACCTGCGTCATGGCTGACTTTGGTCTCTTTCTACGTCCAGGCTCCCTTATTGGGTCCCCCCAATAACTCTCTATTCTGAGGTTTCTTCCCTTCTCTGCCCATCTTAGATGATGAGGCCTGGTACTTCTGTGGTTTATGGGAGGGATAAAACCTTGTAAGTGCTGTCATGTCTACCCCATAGGGTGGCTATGAAGATCAAATAAGATAAGAGCTATGAAAGCATCTGAGAAGGGGGTTATTTCTTTTCTCAGATCCAGAATTACAGGAACAGATACAGATCTCATATCTGAGGGGTTATGGGTGTGACCCACACTACTTTCTGTTCTTCTCCCTGGCACCTATTCACACTCTTTTGCTCCCTGTCCTGCTCCAGGTGCCCCCAAGAAGGAGGTCTATTTCATGGCCATCATTGATATCCTCACGCCATATGATGCTAAGAAGAAAGCTGCACATGCTGCCAAAACCGTGAAACATGGGGTGAGCTCTGTCTTTAGGCACGGCCCAGCTGGGTGGTGTCTGAGCTCCTGTGCTCACCTCAGCCCCTCCGGGAGGGTGGCCCAGGTCTCCTGTGCTAAGAAGACCCTCCCCTCACCCCTCCTACCCGAGACGGGGATGGGGAAGGGCAGCTGCCTGTGCTGCCTCGTGTTCTCTGCCGCCTACACCCCACCCCCTCCCTGCCCAGCTGCTGACATCCCCAACTTGTTTTTCCCCCAGTTCTTGGCCCTGGGGGCCCTGAACCCGCCAGCTCCTCTCCCCCAGGGTTGCCAGGCATGTTGTGCATCTTGTTGAGCAGCAGATAGTAGCTTTGTTTACCTGCCCAGACTGTTCCCCATAGGCCTGTTTCCCCATGGACTTCAGTCTGCAGTTCTTCAAACAGGGCTCCCACAGAGATCCAGAGCCTCCCCTACCTCCCCCACTGTCTCTTTCCTATTTCTGTGGCCTTGGGCCTGCAGTTGTGAATCAGGCGAGTGAGGCCAGAGCAAATCTGAGACATGTGAACTATCTCCCGAAGTGGCCTGCTCAGTCTGGAGAGTAGCATCCAGTTCTTATGGCAATTAAAAAAAACAGACCAACAAAACTCTCTGCCCTTGAGTCGATTCTACCTCATAGCGACCCCCATTGAGTTTCCAAGGCTATAAATCTTTATAGAAGCAGACTGCCTCATGTTTCTTCTACAGAGTGGCTGATGGGTTCAAACCATTGATGTTTTGGTTAGCAGACGAATGCTTTAACCAGTGCACCACCAGAGCTCCTTCTTATGCCAGTAAATAAATAAATAAAAACCCAAACTCACTGCCATCAAGTCAATGCTCACTCATAGTTACCCTGTTGTGTTTTCAAGGTGGTAAATCTTTACAGAAGTAGATTGCCTCGTCTTTCTTCTGCAGAGCGGCTGGTGGATTTGAACCACCAACCTTCTTATGCCAATACTGGGTGGCAAGTACCCAGGCTCCTATCAGATGTTTCCTGATTGGGGCCAAGGAACTTGACCTGAGTCAGTCTTTTGTGTGTTACAGGCGGGAGCTGAGATCTCAACTGTGAACCCTGAGCAGTACTCCAAACGCTTCAACGAGTTCATGTCCAACATCCTGACGTAGTTATCTTCTAACTTCAGCCACAGCCAGAGAGCTGGATGTGGGGTCGGCAATTGGGAGAGGGTGTATTTGGGCTAGATGAGAGGGTGGGGAGCCAGAGTGGGGAGAAGGGGAGGGCTCTAGCCAGGGGGCTGCAGCCTAAGACACTGAAAGACTCGTTTTGGGGAGGGGGTATGCTGTGTGTGCACATGCTCACAGGATATAACCTCAACTTCTGCTCATCCTTGATATTTTTTCCCATTTGACCCAGGTTAATAAGGGGTTCCCTTTCTGTTACTAAAATACCTTAGGGCTAGAGATGGTTTTGTGGGTTTGCTTGGGTTTTGTTTCTGAAATTTTGTTGCTCCAGGTTTGCTATTTATAATAATGTATGTCATCAACCCTATACACTCTCCCCTCTGCCCAGCTCTCAGTTCCTGTCAATTAAAGAGGTGCCCCACAGATCCAGCGCCAAGGGTCCTCTCAGAGCAAAGCTCTCTCTGACACGAGAGGAGAGGAGGCCAGACATCTCAGCCTTGCTGCATTTGATCTCGCCTGGATTCACTTCTTAGTTTTATGGAGTATTGTGCACAGCTTCCTCCACCTTTCCACCTTGGATACAACTGAAATGTTACGTTATTCCTCCATCTAAATACTCACCTCTTGAAGGAATGAACACTCTAGGTCAACATCTTGGATCAGACATCAGAGATCTTAGAGCAGACCAAGTTCACCCTCATGGGACAGAAAAGGACTGGGGGGAGCTGCTAGTGCTCAGACAGCTGGCTCTCAGAGAACCCCATGATCATCACCTAAGACCCTGGGCTCTTGTGGCCACTAGAGTTCAGATGTCCTCTCTCAAAAGCTGGCCTCTCATTGGGCCAAGAGGAAGTAGAAAGCACCTTGGATATAACAGGACCCTTCCGTTTTAATGATTATTTTCCCTTGGGAAAATCCCAGAAGCTGATGGGCATCAATGAGGCCTGTTCCCTCCCATCCATTTACTTCCTTCTGACCTCCTTCCAGGCACCCTCACTCATAAGTGAGTTCTTAGCAGGGGCAGATCTCTGAGCACACAGAGTGCCCTTTGCAGAGATACCTCTTCAAGCCCCATAGCTACCACATAAGTAATCTGTCTCCCTGTGCCTGTGGTTTGTCGTCTGGATGGTTAAGAGTCCTGGAATTCCTGAGGTCAGCCAGCAAGGAGTCGTGCCCCTTCTCCTTGGGGGAGTGTGGCTCCCAAGCCTGAAGTTGCTTGAGTCCCTTGAGATGTGACACAAAAAATCCAATTTGAAGGCTTGATGTGGGCTTTGACTTGGCCCCAGACTTTGAACAGGTCTGCTACCCACTGGCTGCCTCAGGATAGCCTGAGTGGATCCTGCAGGTTCCTTTGGGGTTTGCAGCCACCTTCACAGCCTGCTGCCTGGGCCCTCAGAATTGAGCTGTGTGTGTCGTTCTGTGTTGTCGTCAGAGCAGTCTGGTCTGGTGAGGAAAGACAAAGGCCCTGGTGCTCTATGTTGGGGGAGCTACATTCCTGCATCTTCTCACCCCTTGCCAGGAACTGGGGGTTTTGGGTGAGATACTGTAAAACTTGTAGATACCCCAAAGAGGGTGAAGATGGTTTGTGGAATCATTTTGAGACTGAACTGGTTTCCTATGGCTCCTTCCAAACCTGGCCAAGCTTAACTTCTGGAGCAGGAACCCAGACTGTCCCTGTGCCCTATCTTTGGGAGCCTTCCCACAGCATTTAGGTCAGGAAGGAATGGAGACAGCATTCTTGGACTTCACCAGGGCTGCCAGATGGGTTGGAAACCCTTCTGGAAGAGGCAGATGGGGTCAAACCAGTGCCCTGGCCCTATGAAGGGCTGTAAGAAGCTGTGGACATCTGCAGCAAGACCACTAAGTGACTTAGGGAAGAACCTGGAACCAAGTGGATCATGGAGAAGACAAATTCAACTTAGGAAGCGGATTGCGTAGGAATACTCTTTGGACATGATTTCCCCACCTCATAATCAAGAGTGAAAATTTGGGTCTGCTCCCAGTCAGGCTCAGCATCTCCAAGGCTTGGAAGGCTGCCCTCCAGCAGTATCCATAGCCCTGAGCTTCCACCCAGTTCTCTGTGTTCGGTCTGCTAATCATGTTGCCATAATGTGTATGAAAAGTGTAACACAATCTTACCATTTAAGACAACTACAGGTATCTAACTTGTTTAACATAGAGGGTTTTTTTTTCTCTTTTGTATATTGTTTACATTTTTGAGAGGTAACATTCTGTTTCAGATGCTGTTTTTGTTTTTTCCAACAGTGTTGTTGATTGGGTCAAAACATTTGAGCTATGGCTTAGTCAATTTTATTTTTAAAGGTCATTTACCTTTTCTTTTTCACTCTCTGCGATCTTTAAAACCGTGGGTTTGGCTCTCTGATTCCTTTGGCATTCAGATGTTCAGAAGCTGTTTATCTTCGTTTATACAAGTTCTTTTTTTCTATTTACAATGATGAAGATAATCTATTTTGTTTGCAATCTGAATGTAGAGAAAGTGAACTTAAAAACCCCAGGGTTTTGTCTCTGCCAGTCTTTTCTCCTTAATTGTCCCACTATTCCCTTCCTGTAAAATGCCTGTGAGGGCAAGTAGCTATTCTCATCCTCACTCCTGGGGCCATGAAGAACAACTAAGAGTCTTAGAGCACCCCAGAATCATATGGGTTCTCCCAAGAACTAAAGCATAATAATAGGATGTGGCTGATTGGGTGAGGCCAGGACGGGGGTACGAGCAGGCTTTCTCTCCCCTTTCCTCACTCTACCACCCAAGGAATAACAGTGTCTACTCATGACTCCCCTGTTCCTCTCCCTCTCCGAAAATCTAGTTGAGGAAACCATAGTCTCCCAGCCAAAGTGAGGCATTCTCTGAAGACTACTCAGAAGACCACTAGATGAAGGCCTCTGGCCCTTCTTCCTGTTAACCACTGAGTCTGTTCCCCAATGCATGCTCCTCCTCTGTGCCCGGTGGTTGGGGGTTACAGGGTGTGCTGGAAGCCAGCAGTTCCAGGAGCACATAGTGAAGCAGTGCTCATTCTCTCCTTACCTAGCTCAGGGGTTGCTGATCTGTGGCAGGTGCCACAAGTTGCCCCTGTGGCTGTTCTCAGTGACACTTTTAAGTTCCCACCACAGGCAGCTCTTCTCCCTCTTCCTGCTTCACTTTCTCACCTGTGCTTTAGGCCTCGAACAGGTCCCTGGTAGTGTTCAGGGCAAGAGACTAGATTCCTGCCCTAGTTACTTTCCCCTCTTCACAGTCTGCCAGGGCCTGCCCTGGGGAGGTGGACCAAAGACCCAAGACTCTGTCGGTAGCCAATCCCACCCCCCAATTGTCTTTTTACCAATTCAAGTTGGAAGAGGGGAAAAAAAAAACTTGAGCACCTCCCCACACCCCTGCCCCCAGCACTTGAGCTACTCAAATGTCTGGGGCTAGAAGGGACAGCGCATTTAAACCATCCTTGGAGCCCTGGCCTTAGACCTGTGGCTCCTCCCAAATCAAGAGACCTCACCTCTTTCTGGCAGTAATGTAGGGAGATAGGTCCGGCCTGAGCACAGGATTAAAGGGAAAACAGCACTCAGACACTTGCCCCCAAGTCTACCAGCCATCCTGCAGGGAGCAGTGACATAGCCCAAGCCCTCCTCTGAGATTCACCACTTATGAACAGTGGCCCCAAGGGGAAGGGGAGACTAGATGTCCATCAGCAGGCTGTGTTGAGATCCTAGGAAGGCTTGGGATGAAACTTCTAGAGGATCCCTTCCCCTTGCTCAGAGCCATTTTGTGAGGAGGTGGGAGCTAACAACCTTTAGGGGAGGCCCGGTGCTGTTCAGCACAAACCCAGCAGGTCGGATCATTGCAATCAAAAATGTGAATGAAGTTCAGACTCAACTTTTGGGGGAGCCAGATAAACCACCACCCCACCATATGTGTGTGACTTTGCAATTTCCATTTTTTAAATAGGAATTTTCAACCCTTTGTGCTTGTCTAATGTCTGCTCGAAACAGTTCGAGACCCTGTTACTGTTTTAAAATGCATGCCTGTTAAGATGAATCTCCAACTTGAGGAAAAAATAAAATTCAAAAAGCTTTGTGTACATCTGCTCTATGCGAGTCCTTTGGAAAAAAGCCTTTGTTTTTTTCAGAATGAAAAGGTTTTGGTCCCAGTTCTGCAGAGACAGCTTGGGCTAAAGCAGTGTATGGCTTGTTAAAAGAAAGAATGTGGTCAGTGACATCCCACTTTCAGATGCACTCCCCCAGGTGAGGAATGAATGCTGGCTACGAGTCAGACACTCGACTTCAAGTCCCAGCTCTCCCAATGACTAGCCATGGAGTTGACTTTGAACAAGTCACCCCTATGTATTTCAGGTTCTCCATCTGGACTCTTAAATAGTGTTTGGCTTAAAACCTGTTGTGTGCCATCGGGTAGGACCCAACTCACAGCGACCCCTCCTTGGATTTCCGAAGCAGTATCACTACAGGAGTAGATTGCCCAACCTTCCTTACGAGGAATAGTTGGTGGGTTTGAACCGCCAGACTTCTGGTTAGCAGTCAGATGCCTTAGGCACTATGCTACCAGAACTCCTGGCTTAAAAGCGAGTGGTTCTCAAAGTGTGGTCTAGACCAGCAGTGTCACTGGCACCTGAGAACCATTTAGAAATGCAGATTTTCAGGTCCCCCCCATCTACTGAATCTGAAGCTATGGAGGGTTCAACAAACCGTCCAGGTGATTCTGAAGGCTAATACACATAGGAGAACCACTAGGATAATGCACACTTCCCAGAATGCAGGTTGCAGTCATCTCCTGACCTTTAGAAAAGACATAGCCAGGCCACTTACAGGCCAATTAGGTGGGACTCTCAAAGAACAGGATCAAGGCATCAGTGGAAACTTCCCCAGGTGTCTCCAGTGTGTAAGCCACTGTTAAGAAACTGATTAAAGGAAAAAACTTAAGAGTACTTGGTCAAATCCTCCCTGAACTATAAAGAGACTTAAGGGTTTTCTGGTACAGCTCAGTAAAAAGCATTCTAGGCCTTGGAGTCAAATGGACCAGAGATTTAGATCCTTATTCTACCACTTACTGTAACGGACCAGGGCAAGTTATTCTACACCCTCCCTTTTCACATCTGCAAACAAGGAGAATGCTGATGACCTTGAGTCATGATGATGATTAAATTCTAGTATGTGTCATGCACTTTGTGCATAACCTAGCAGTAGCAGGCATCCAACAAGTGACTGGTAGATTGTGCCCACTGGTACACCAAAAAGAAAACCCAAGGAGCATGCAAAGCCTTGAGCAGCTATTTGTAACTGCCCAGCTGGGGACAAAGATCTGTGGTATAACTATCAAAGACCAGCACCAGGCAATAGTGAAAGAAAAACATTTTATTAAAAAAAAAAAAAAAAGAAATGGGCATGGGGGTGCAGGAAGAAGAGAGGGTTAGTCCATCCGGGCCTTCAGTGTCCTGGTGGTGATTTTGTCCTTCTCACTGCAGAGGGAGAAAGTCCCAAGAAAACCTCTATAGCTAGCTTAACTGCTGCCCTCTCCCAGCCCCGGGCACCAGCACCTCAAGTCCACACCTGTTCTAGGAAAGGAAATGCCACACAGCTGTCCTGCTTGCTCTGGTGTAACTTGCTTTACTCATGTTGCGTTAATACTGCTATTCCCTCAGCCTGTGCTGAGGGAGATGGGGGTGGCACACCAGCATGGAGAAATGGGAAGATTCTAGTGAAGGTTTTCCTAGATGGGGAACCTTTAAGAGTAGAGATGATACAGGCCTGGACTGAGAAGCCCCCCAAAGAAGGGAAGGAGCTCCTCAGGCCTACAGAGCAATAAAGAAGGTGTGAGGACAATACACACAAAGACTTGGGTGGTAAATGTCAGCATCAATCTCATTACCATGGTAATTAACCAGGCTGCTCAGTAACAAAAATGCTTATTCTGGGATGTCCCCAAGGAAAGCAGGCAGACGGTCACTTTCTACTTTATCCCATCAGGTCCCTGATGACAGCTCCCAACAAGTATGGGGTGGGCAGGTGGCACTTAGGGCTGGCTGGGGAATAGTTCCAAGAGCTCAGTATATCACACAGTTCTGGGTTCCAGACTGGTAGGATCTGGGGGAGAGCATGGGGACATGCCTAGATTTTAAATCTGAGGCAGCTCTGCCATGGCTCATTCCCACACAGATCTGAAACTTTGGGGACATGGTTAAGGAAGGAAAGAAATACCAACTGTCAGCAAGAGGAGACTCAGCCCAGAAGGCAGGAAGGGACAAGACAGAATGAGGACTGGGGACAGAGAATCCAGAGAATAAGTGAGAAGAGTGCTGCTCTACACTGAGAGGATCTCCAGTGATCGTCATGAAACAAAATGTGTACAAACTGTCGAGTGGAGACTAATTTGCTCTGTAAACATTCACGCAAACCACAACAGAGAAGAAAAATATTAGCAGACCAGTTCTAAAATGTTGGCTGCTGGTTGAAACTGCAATAGACCATAGGTGCTAACACCAAAAAAGAGAAGACTTTGGGTCGTGGAGGTTCATCAGCCAGAGGCCAGGAGATGTGCAGCCAGCCTGCTAGGCTCCCAGCTGCTACCTTAGGAAAACATGGGTTTCTCTACCCTATGATTGCCAAAAGTGCCTTACTTCTTTCACACCTGCCCGGCAGGCTGGGAAGGCTGGTGTTTGTGAGGGGAGATGTTCTAGACCTCTGCCAACTAATACTCACATGATGTGGACAATGACTCCCATCCCAGACACAGCATCCCGATCCACCGCATTCAGCATGGCTTGGGAGATGGTTTCAAATAAGTGTTCTGGATCCTGCCAACAGAGTAGAACCCTTTCAAATGCCAGGCCCTCAGGACCCTAACTCGGGCTGGCTCTGGAACTCCTTTTTTTCTAGGTGCAGGCCCTTTGGGGCTTCAAGTGAGGGATGGTTCCCTGGATGTGGAACCCCCTTCAGCTCCTTCCTTGGAAGGAGTCAGGGTTATTTATGTAAGGGAAAGTAAAAAAGACTCAGAAGATTTCAAGCCTCAAATTTCTTCCACTAACCAACAGTATGACCTCAGGTGAGTGACATGCCTCTTCACTAAGCCTCAGTTCCTCTTCAGTAAAATAAGAAGATGACTCCCTATTTGGTTCCCATGTGCTCTATCAGTTCCACTCTACCCTGGGATGTCCCCCAGGTACCTCTAATTCAACCTGTCCAACTATGAGCCTGTTTTGCCCCCAACCTGTTAGATAGAAAACCTGACCCTTTTCAGTATTGCACTGCCCTCGCTCCTGTTAACTCCCCATTTCCACTATCTTTGTTCAGGACTTCAGCGCCTCCTGCAGGTGACTACAATAGTCTGTCTCATCTACCTGCAGGCCTCTGGTTCCCATGGTTCCTTATGGCCTTTGGCACCATGCCTAAAGAAAAAAGTCTAAACTCCGTGGCATGGCACTTAAGGCCTTTTGAAGTCTCATCCCAATCTCAGTTTCCATCTCACCCCACACTCCCCAGCCCCCCAGCCACATGGAGCTCTCCCCACTCACTGAACACACCAGGCCACCCATGTACCTTTTTGTACAGGCTGTCCTTCTACCAATAAGGCCCCCTCTCCTCTCTTCTTCCTGGAAAACTGCCATTTTAACAGGTATTTGGGTATCTGTCTTGCTTCATCAGGCTGCAGTAAGCTCCTTGAAGACAGAGCCTGTACTGGTTTCCCAGAGCCTGGCAAAGTGGCACTCAGTAATATTGGCCAACCTTCACCACCAGGCACTGTTCTAACCTCTTTTCATGTGTTTCCCTCACAACACTTACAAGGTAAGTTCTATTATTATCCCCATCTTACAGCTGAGGTAGCTGAGGCACAGAGAGGTAAAGTGACTTACCTAAGAACCTAACTATACAGTGGCCAGTGGATCCAGGTTTGCAAGCCGATCTGGCTCCAGAGCTCAGCTGGTTGTGCCGCCTTGTTAAATGTTTGTTCCGTGAATGGAGGTGAGAACTCTGTATACCCGATGTGAGGAATTATTTGTTGTTTTAGCCAATACCTGACTGGGGCCTCCTAACAGAAGGTGTTCTCCTCTGGAGCCAGCCAGCCAGCACCAAGGCCCTGGACAGACAGTGGTGTTTCTGGACGGACACTCAAGTATAAACAGCTGTGGCTTTCTCACCTACTTGCACCACCTGCCCCATTCCCTGCCATGCAAACATATTTTTTTCTGATGGCCAAGAAGTGGGTACCTCAGAGTCCCACCCTGCCCCATGCTACCAACTCACCATGTTGGGCTCCCAGAGGGACTCACACATCCCATACATCTGTTCAGCACAGGTGCCACTGACCACAAAGTCGTCAGTCACCATGGGGCAGCCTATGAGGTCCAGAGAGCAAATGAACGGCTTAAAGGTCTTCGGGTCCAACCCAGCAATGACGGGCTCAGTGTAGTAGGGGCCAAACCTGTGGGGCCAGGATCAGAGATGGTAGCCAGAACCCGAAAACAATGACCTCCATGTTCAAGCCTACTCAGACAAGGCCCCAGTCCAGACATGGGGAGGAAGAAAGAGCCTGCTTGGGAAGAACACCTTGCCCTGTGGCCAGCTTTGCTGAACCCCTTCCCTCTCTCCTGGCATCTGGTAATGCTCTAAGACCTTGTTATCGTCTTCTCTTTGACACCTACCTTCATATCCTTCTCATCTGATCCTCTCTCCTCCTTTCTTTGGGAATTCTGCTTTCTTCTAATTATTCCCATCCTAATACAAGGTCCTACATTTGTACATCTGTAGCCCTAATCCCTTTCAAAAAAGGATTTGAAGCAGCTTGTAGGAAAAATACTGCTAAATAAAACTAAATCAATAAAACAGAATACAAGATATGTAAGTGAAGACATGATTTTGTTTTGCACCTCCTGGCAGAGAAAAGTAAAAAAGAGTCCGTGGACTGGGTTATTTTCACTGCTGATCACAAGAAAACAGCAGTTCATCAGAAACTTGTTCTAGACCTGAGCTTTAAAAAGGATCGACCTTTAGGATATTTTTGTACAAAATACTCAATAACTAATGGCCAATATCCTCAATAGAAACAAAAAATAAAGAGGCATTATCCATATGCTAAGGAGCCCTGGTGGTGCAAACAGTTAAGTGCTCAGTTGCTAATCAAAAGGTTGGCAGTTCGAACCCACCCAGCAGCTCCATGCATGAGACCTGGTGACCTGCTTCTGTGAAGATTATAGCCAAGAAAAAACCCTATGGGACAGTTCTAGTCTGTCACATGGACTTGCTGAGTCACAATCAACTTGATGGCACTTAACAACATCAACATCCATATGTAATGTCTCATAGCAACCTCAGAAATTCCTAAGGATGTGACCTGAAGTTACAACTCTGTAAAAAAAAAGATAAAGAAAAAGACCCAAAGGTGAAATAAGGGATTAGGAAAGGATGCCTCGATCCACTGTTTCTCAAACAGACCCCTGGGTATGAATTTCTATGAGAAATGTATAATTCTGGATGTTTCCTCTCAATAAACTAAACAAAGTTAATATAAAAACATCCTGGATTCTTCGAATATTAACCTTAAAATGGAACATTATGACCTGGTTCAGGAGCTGCACCTACACTGCCAATTATACTGCAAAAGTGTCACCTGAAGGTCAGAGCTGAATAGCAGTGCTTCACAAACAGAGGGGCCTCAGCAGATTTCTGGGGTCTTTGGGGAGTTTTGCCCTGTATAAAGGGTCTGCACATTACTCAAGTTCGCAGATCACTGCCTCAGCCTATCCTGCTGGAAAACTGATTATCTCAGCTGGGCTGTGGAGGAAGCTCCTGGCTATAGCAGTTATGAATCCAGGATTTTCCAGGTCAGCTTCAATGTCCCACGCTTTTATTCTTTTCAACAAATATGAGCCATTCAATACATAACTAAATATAAGTTAAGTTTTACAACTTTCTAAGACTCTTTTTATCCCCTTCCATATAAATCAATTGGCATTTTTGGTAAAAGTGGCTGCCACTTATGTGTGACAGGCAGATAATTCACAGCTGAGGGTATTAACTAATATTTAAAGGATAGGTAATCCTTACTTTGTTTTTAACTTTTTGATACTAAAGAGACAATAAAATGGCTCCAGGAAGGGAGATGGCAAGGACTTTTTATTTTCAATTAGCTAAAGAATATTTTTGCAACCTTTCTGTACATCTAACATCATTTCAGAATTAAAAAAGTTTTTTTTTTTTTAGTTACATGGGCATTACAAACAACAAATATGAACCCCTTTGTAAATACAATACTGAGTTGTTAATGAAAGCAAATATGGGTATAGGGACGGATAGATGGGTGAACAAGCTAAACAATTATGTATGTCTAAATGGAGAGTGTATCCAAGATCATATACAGGGTTGGCAGAAAATGGGCCTCTCGAAGAGTATGAAGGGATGGACACTGGGAGGAGGTAACTATGGGGAGGAAGTGGGAGGGGAGCTGCTGCATTGTAAATTTTGGTCAATGACATGAGACAAAGTATATGTGAACTGCTGTATGAAAAGTGAATTTACTCTGTAAATCTTCACCCAAATCCTAATAAAAAAAAAAAGAAAAGAAAAAGAACTTAGTTTGTAATCCTGCCACCAGCTTTTGTCCAGAGGTGAACAGAGAGTATATATAGGGTTCTTTATTCAATTCCAACCTATCCTCTGCACTGAATTCTACAAATAATAAGATCTCTGCTTTTCGCTTTGTAAAGTCCTCAAACAGAACTCTCAAAAAGAAACATAACCGATTCTTAGGCTCCCTGCTATGCCACAGAACCAAGTACTGGAGTAAGGGCAAGTTCACATCCCATTTGTGCTCCCTGCCTTCTTTTGAAGCAATCCTTTTCTTTCCTATTTCGGTGTCAGATAGGCCCAGAAAATAAGGATATCATCCTGCAAATAAGAAACGGGAGAAAAGGAACACTGTCCCCTCCTATCCCTTGCCAACACCAAAGGCCTACTTTGCCCCCAGTCACAGACTTCTGGGTTCCCAGAGTCCTGGACGACACTTCACTCACCGTTTCTCATACAGTAGGTTGGCCACCATGCTCATGAGAGTGTAAGGCCTGATCTGCCGACCTTCCTTCAGCTCATACAGGTTCAGCCGGAACTTGAGGCGCTGCGCACTGTGGTGGGAGGAGAAGGTGAAGAAGTAAGTCATTGCCAAATGTCCCCTAACACCCACCCTGTGGAAGTCAGGAGGGAAGGGAGACAAAGAATCCTAATACCTGCCAAGCCTCCTCTCTTCTCCTCTGTGTTTCTCACCAGAAGCCCAGCCTCACTTCCATGTTCAGGACTCCTTGTCCCAACATTTATCACCTGTAAACATGCTACTGTACTAACCTTTCTCTCCATACTTTTTTTGACGAGAAGCAGGAACAGGAAATGGATTTTCCCTCTTTTTTGAGGTATAATTTATCTACAATAAAATGCACAGCTCCTTCCACACTTTTCTAGGGTGTGTGCCTACAGATATAAAGTCATAGAAAATTTATAGTGGAAAAGAGCAGTAGATAAGACAGCACAGACCTAGCCTAAGCCTTCATCTTCCCACTTAACTTTTCCATCCATGAGAAGATGGGCCAAATAAATACCCCTGGCGATGAGATAATGCATGGGTATAGGACAAGGTGCTTGAAAACCTCCTAAGTCCTGTGCATGTTAAAAGGGAGCACCTGCTGCACAAAGGGACTGGAAGGTGCCCACGAAAAAGGTCCACACCCCTCCCTCCTCCAGCACCATCTCAGAGCCCCAGGATAGACCCCTGCACAGAGCAGACCACAGCCATACTTGCCAGAGGCAAAGCTACAAGCCACAGGACGCTAGACCTAGAAAGAGCCTAGATAATACGACTTTAGCTTCATCATACAGGTGAGGAAACTGAGGCAGAGAGAAACTAGCCATTATTGTCCACAAACAAGCAAACACATTGAGGAAAGCCTCCTGAAGAAAAGAAAATGGTGTGAGAAGAACAGCAGGCTAGAGAGAGCAAAGCTGATGGGGCCTTCCTTCACACTCGAGGGAACCCTAAGTTGTCATTCTCGGATTCCACCTAGGACAGGAAAAAAGAACAGGTTGGGTGAGATTTCAGGAAGGCCTTCAAAGCTGTATGTTCTTGAGACTTAGGGAGCTTTAACAGAAATGAGAGAAAATTTCCAGTCAAGCTGCCACTGACATTAGTGAATCTCTGCTCTTCTAGGAAAAAAGCCCAGGGACAGCTGCTCCTTAGATTACCAGCTTCTGGAAGCCCTTGGCACCTGTGACCACATCTCCCCTCTTGAAACCCTATTATTCCCTCACCATCTCCTCTGGCTTCTCTTCTTCCTCAACTGAGATGTAAAGTCCAGCTTTGAACTGCAACTTACTTTCACCTTTATAGACTTTGTCCCTCTAGAATCTGCTCCCATGCAACTAACACATCATTAATGCCTCTCATCCCTGAGAGGTAATTTCAAAACGCTAACTGCTTGCAAGATGGTTCTACTTGGTTTGCCTTGTCACCTCAAAACAGGTCAAAAATCAAAGTCATCGTATTTCCCCAAAAACTAGTCCTCCCAATCCCTACATTTCAGTCAACATGTTCACAACAGGTATCACCTGTGAGACATCGGAGGACAGTCTGTATTCCACCTATTGTTCTACATATTAGGAATACAAAGACGATAAAGACACAGACCCTGCCCTTAAGAAAGGACTGCCTTCGCCCCACAATGTCTAGTAGCTACTAAGGCTTGTCAGCAATAACTCTCAGAAACCCCCTCCTTTCCTTTTCCTCCACTACCACGCCTAGGCTATCACAATAGCTACCAACGTCACCTCCAAGCCTCTTTCTCCCATCACATAACTATTGTCAACTAGATAACAAATCTGGTAATTAATATGCATCAACTCTACATGGGTTAGTTACATTTCTGTATTGTCTCTCAACTAGATCTTAAGTTCTTTTAAGGGCAGGCTTTGGCCTCAGAGACACCTGCCTTAGCATCCTGGTTCTGACACTCAACAGTTTGCATCTTGAACAAGATACTTTCTGAATCCCTCAGTATCCTCATTTGCAAAATGGGACAGTAACATAGTTAAACTGCAAACACAATTAAATGAGTTTATGTATATAAAGTGCTTTCCACAGAACTTGGCACAAAGTAAGGCTGGTTAGTATACATCGGTCTCCCTCAGAACAGCTGTTGTTGTTATGTGCCATTGAGTCAGACCGACTCATAGTGACCCCTCCTTGGGTTTCCAAGGCAGTATCACTACCAAAGTAGATTGGCCAACCTTCCTTCAGAGAAGTGGTTGATGGGTTTGTACCGCCAGACTTCTAGTTAGCAGTCAAGTGCCTTAGAACTACGCTACCAGAGCTCCTTCAGAACAGCTAGTGGGTTCGAACTGCTGACCTTTCGGTTAACAGTCGAAGCACTTAACCACCGCGCCATCAGGGCTTCTTTACATTGCTATGCTGTCCGCCAAAGTCTCAGATACAGGACGTGCTGAGTAGATGACTGACATCCAGGCCACTCAAGACGCCAGGCAAGGCTGGTCCTGGAAAAGGCCTGGGGGTGGGCAGGGATCCCAACACTTACACGGTCTGGACGTCAGTCGCGAGCCCCGCCAGGCCGATGTACAGGCGATCTCCCATGGGGAAGATCTTCTGGAAGTCTGTGGTCACCATCTGGGCCTGAATTCCGAAGCGCCTGTCGGCCGCGATGGCTACACAGTTTTTCCCCTTCATGGCCATGACGGCCCCTCCGTTATAAGACATAATGGACTGGGGCAGACAGGGGCGAAGGAGCTCAGGGTGAGGGGACAGACGTGGCCATAGCCCTAGGTCCAGCCCCTACTCCGGAGGCTCCTAAACGCCCCTTCCTCCACTGTGGAGGCAGCTGGATGCCCCGAAGTCCGGCTCTGAGATTACTCTCTGTGGCGGCGAGAACCGACAATCACCCCCTTGGTCTCCACCGCAGTCAGCTCCCCTCCAAAGCTGCTTCCTTCCATCGACTACCAGGCCCTCTACGCCTCCCAAACCTCCCTCCTCCTTCCTCAATGCCTACCCTGTGTCCCTTTTCCTCGATCCCAATCTCACCATGATTGCGGTGTAACAGACCCCCAATCACCGCCGCAACTCCAGTAAACCCGCTCTAGTCCTCACGGCTCAACCTGCCTCGCTGCTCTCTTTCCATCAGCTGAAACGTCGACTCTTCCGGGCCATTTGGGCTTTCGGTTGGCTGTGCTTTCTTGTCAATCACTGGTCCTACGTAGTTTGGTTGAGAGGCCAAAGCCGAGGGAGAGGAAAGGGGAAAGTGAAAAGTCACTGTAAGTGCGGAAGAGCTTTTGCGTCGCGGTGCATGCTGGGATCGCGGCGGACCCAGACTCCGGCGGCCTGAAGCTAGGGGCGGGGCCTAGGCCGCACGTGGCCTGGGGTAGCAAGGATTTACTGGCTCCGGAGCAGGGAGGGGGAAGCAGGTTGCTCGCCCAGTGGAAGGGCCGCGGTAGCGCTTGATCAACTTGTGTGGGGTCGGACGTATTACTCATTCGGGCTTCTTTCGTTTATTCCTTTCAGAAATCTTTATTGAGCATTTATTGTGTGCCAGGCACTATGCCAGGCTCTACTATTCACTGGCTGGGCTGTAGAAAACTCCCATTAAATGCATATTTTAGGACACGGGGTGTCAGGTATTTCACAGGTGCTCAGCTGCAAAGAATGGGTTTGGAAGCTGGAGGTTGTTCTGTTTTTCGAGAACCCCAGCCAACGGCTTCACATGTCCCCAGGTCTCAGGTCACCCTCAAAAGGGACGTTCCGCGTCTCTTCACGTTGAAGATAGATTCTGGGGGTACCTGACGCAGACCCTGCCCAGGGCCAATGGAGGCGAGAGGTACACATCCCGTCTCTTGTACTGCCGCCGCCCCCTAGTACCACACCACCTTCTCTCCTGGGTTCGGCTTTCACCACGTAGCCGGGCTTTTTAGGACTAGCTCCTGCGCCGTCACAGCCTCGTTCCTATTGACTTGACTCGTAGCTACAGCTTAGCTACCGTAGTCTCTGTGGCGCAATCGGTTAGCGCGTTCGGCTGTTAACCGAAAGGTTGGTGGTTCGAGCCCACCCAGGGACGCTGCGTTTTTCCGTTTTCGACAATATGTCTATTCCTTTCTACTAATAGGAAAGTAAAAACTGACCTTTTTGCTCTTAACCGATGAGAAGCGAAAATTTTCTGTTGAAACGACAGAAGCAACAGTTTTTACATAGCAAATCAGAGGATCGTTGTTGAAAATTCGTTGTTGTTCAGTCAGTATTTGGGATAATTTCTCTGTCGTTTCCCTCCACCTTACACTCCCACCTCCCACCCCCATCCCTAAGCTGGATTGCAGGAAAGGCAAAGACAGAGGTTTTTGTCTCACTGTGCAATACGATTCGGGTTGTATTTTTCCTGAGAATAAAAATAAATTTGCACTGGAAGCTGAACAATTTTCCATTGTCTGCCTCAATCGATGTTATAATTCCAAATATTACATCTGGCAGGGAAGAGAATAGGAGAGAGAGAAAGACAGAGATAAAGTGAGACATGAAGAGAAACAAAGGTGAGAAAGGGAGGACCGTGGCATACAGAGAGACACAGAGAAATGAAGAGAAAAATGGAGAGAAGGGAAAGAGACCCATTTAATACAAAGAACATCAGAAAAACAACAATAACAAAATATTTTCCCCCAGAAATGTGCACACATAAGTGGTAAGGAGGATGGGGAAATAGAAGCAGAAACTGACAAAGGACATTGTTTGGGAGAGAGAGAAGGGTTTACATAAATATCATTTATATAACTTACCTAAATGACAGAGATGTAAAACCTATAAAACCAAATCCTGTGCCATCAGGAAGGTTCCAACTCATAGCAAACATGCAGAGAGGTAAAGATAATCATAAAAGCACATGGAGGAGCCACCATCTGTTACCGTTATTACCATCTTTAAGTGGCCTTCCCTTCTCCACAGCACTAGGTATGGACTGGAAATAATAATCTAGATTTCCCAGGTTCTTGTTCTCTGGGAGCTTCTAGTCTGACAGATATAGTGATTCTTTTGATGAGTAATTGTCAGCTATAGGACTCTGTGAGCTACTTCAACTAACACAAAATCCAGAAGGAAGCATGTCTGCCAGAGGCCATTCCAGAGCACCAGGCAGGAACACCAGATTTGTGGGGGAGAATATAGACAGTCAAAGGCTCTCTCAAGCAGTTCCTGGTCAAGCTTTCCCTCTCCCTGAACTCTTCTCAAGATGTGGCTTAAAGGAGGCCTTTTCTGGAAGCCCCTCCCCAGTGCTCATCCACCCTTAGCAAGGTGAGGGTCACTGTTGCAACCACAAGCAACTCAGCCCTTCCCATTAGTTTCCATGGCACTGGGTATCAGTAGGTCTGGTTTTGCCCTTACCTGCCTGTAAGCCTCTGTGCACAGAGCTCAGATCATCTGCCTTATGTCCCCTGCTCCTAGCACAATGTTTGACATTGGCACATGTCACATGCTTTTATGTCACTTACTGGAATAAAGACTGGAAAACCAAAGAACTTCAGGTGTGGGGAGGGTTGAGTCAGAAGGTTCTCCTGATAAACCAGAAAGGCCAGTGTTGTGGGGGCCGGTCAATGAGAACTGAAAAAGCGGGTTAAAAGTTCAATTTGGGTAGTGGGGGTCTTCAGCATATGTCTTCTCTGTGGCCCTTAACAGCTGTCTGCAGAATAAGAGGATGGTCCACCAGTGAGCACTGGCCCCATCAGGTGACCTTCCAAGATTAATAGATGGTAGCAGGGATGCAGAGGGACACTCTCCCCAGGGCAGCCCCTGGGTGCCCAGTGTGGATGGTAGGTGGGCCTGAGATTTCCCCAAAGTCCCTATGAGATTTTCTTATCATGGTCCCCATCTATTCTGTGACCTGGAGTCACTGCCACACTCTGGCTACCCACTTCACAGAATGATTTGGGGACAGAGTAACACACTTGCCCTGGGGACAGTGGGTATGTCCACACCAAGCACCTCCTATCCCTTGGGGGCTAGTGAACTCTAGGCCCTCTCCTGCAGGGACAGAGGAGGAGCAGGTGAGAGGACCCTCCTGGGCCTTCATCCTACCAATTCTTGGAGCACCCGCTCAGGGCGGATGTCTCTCTCGCCCATCCTCTTCCTTCCCACCCCTATTGAGCCGGTGTGGGCTGAAGCTGGGGTCACTTGGCGGCCAGTGTGCGCAGGTCTCCTGGTCACCGACCAGAGGATGAAAGCATTCAGTTCGGGGCCCCTGGGCTGAAAGAGAAAGGAAGAGAAGGAGGAGGGAGACGCTTCCTAGCTTTGATTCCTAATTTCCTAACGAGCCTCTTCCTAAACGCTTAATGGTGCTTCTGGCCGAATAATCTAGCTCTTGGGTCAGACAGACACAGCGACCAGCCCTAATAAATCTTGAATAACGAATAAACGAATCAACCACACTCCTGAACCCCACGGACCGTCGCTGTAACGTAGTATCGATTCGCTTCACCAGCGCTGGCCTCAACCTCTCCTCCTGACTTTTCCAAGCTTCCCTGATCGCTCTCTTCCCGGGCCGGAGTGACTGGGGACCGGAGCCCTAGCGCAGGGTGGAGCCGGGAGCTACGGTCGGAGTCGGCTGGCACCAGCCGCCGGGACACTCCCCCGGCTCCTCCTGCCGCGGCGGCGAGGGAGGCGCACAAGCCCGCACCGCGCGTAGAGCACACAGCCAGCCGGCGCCGGTGCGCGAGCGGAAAATGCGAGAACCGGTGCTCAGCAGGAAAAAGCGCGGGCCCAGCCTCCAGTCCTCGCGCCTCGTTTTTTAGCCATCCTGGCTCTCGCCTTCGTCTGGATTATTGTGTCCCACTCTGTCTTCATCTGGTCGCCCGGCCCCTGGCTGCGTTCCATTCTCCGCCCGAGGACGCCCGGGGCGCCAGCCACCACCACAGCTAACCGAGTCCCTGCCTCGAAACCCCCTCCCTCGGGCCAGAGAGTGCAGGGACCTCGCCCTTTTCCCCCTGCGGAGCCACGCAGGTAGAGACGAGGGCCCAGAGCGCCAAGCCGCCCTGGCTAGGTCCTGGTGGGTGGTGCATTAGACAGAGGTCTCTGAGAGGGGCAAAAGGAGGTGGAGAGGACAAGCTCACTTTTATAGGTGTAGTTATTAATCTTAAAAGACTGTCACTTGGAGTGAATGAAAATAACCTGCACGCGTGGCCGGAGGCGTCGTGTCCACTGCCGGAGGCCCAGCGCCCTTTGGTCGAGGCGGAAACGTGGGGGCCTGCCGAGTGAGCCACATTGCAGCCTAGTCCCTAATTTACCATTTTCCAGGCGCTCCAGCTCCAGCGACGATCGCAGGGTCAGTGGGAGGGAGTGGGGCACACAAATTTTTTTTCTGGGGGGGGTGAGGTTAACTGCTGAGGGTAACAGAGATGAGGATTCCTTCTCTGGTCGCAGAGTGGGGCTGTTTAGGGAGGGAGGGGTCGTGTCCGGATCTGGGGGGGCGCCCAGCACCGGCTGTGAGCACAGCCGCGCCAGCCTCTCCCCCTCCTCTTCGCCACTCGGCAAACACCCTGAAGGAATGAGGTCACGTGGGTGAGTAGTGGGCGGGACCTACTCTTGTCTGGAGGAAAAAAAAAGCCATTTTGTCCCCCCCCAGCCCCGTCCCTCCCTTCCCCCCTCCGTGCCCTCCCCTCCCCTCTCTCCCTCCCACCCCTGGCTGCTTTCACAAACTCCTTTCTTACGCTAGGTTTCTCCCCTCCCGCCGCCCGAGCGAGCGACACGGCTGCTGCCCCCCTTCCCTCCCTTCCCTCCCTCCCTCCCAGCCCCCCCTCCCCGAGACCCACCGGACCCCGAACCCAGGTAAGCGGACGCGGACTCCTCTTCCTTTCCTTCTCCTTACCCGCTAACCATCTAGGGATCGGGATGGGGGGGCCGGCCCAGGCTCCTTTCCAAACCCTTGTGGGAGGGGGGCAGCTTCGAGCGGGGCCTTCTTGCGTCCCCCGCCCTCCCCACCTCTCGTCTAGCTCGCCCCGTCCGCCTTTCTTTCTCCCTTTTTTCTCTTTCCTCCCTTCCAAGATGGCCGAAGTGGATTCCCCCTTTTAACGATTTGGCGTCTCCCCTCGACCACCACCTCATTGTGCCGCAGCCCCCTGGTAACCTTGCCCCTTGAGGTAGCGAAGGGTAGGGTCCGGAGCCGCCATGAGGGTTTTGGGGGGTACGCGCTGGGGCGCACCTCTGTGCCTCCAGCCCTCCCCACAAGGCAAGCAGCCCCTGGTAACTAACACACACCTAGCCCCTCGATCTGGGGAGGGGTCGCTCACTGCCTCTGGGCACTGGGACGTCGTGGACACGCGCGAGGACTTGAGGCTGGGACTCAATGAACATGCTGATTGCTAGGCGGTGGAGGGGCGCTCTCCTCGGCCCGGGTCCCCGCGCCCTCGGGCACCTCCCCCAGCGGGTCCCCTTTTCCCCGATCCCAGCGCTGGGCGCCCCGCCCCCTCTGCGAACCACCTCGGCAGAGTGTTCAGCGGAACTCTCCCTCCTTGGGCCCCGCCGAAAGTTTGGCTCTAGGGAAGGTGGGAGCGGCCACCGGGAACTGAGGTTCCCTGATCCTCTGACCCAGCCTCCGGGGAAGCCAGAGTGGAGGCGTAGAATGGAGAGAGGTAGGGAGATGTATCGCGATATTTTCCAGCGCCGGCGGAGGCAGGAGGGTCTGATGGACTGGTCCCTCTTCCATCGGTCTTCTCCCAGCCCAGACCTTCCAACCGCTAGCTGAGAGGGTGGGACCCCTCGGCCAGCGCCCCCTGCCCCTCCTCTCTCCTCGGTAGGCCTAGGCATGCTTCTCCCTCTCTCTCGCTGCCCCTATCTGGCCAGAGGTGAGGAAGGAGGAAGCCGGGGGGGGGGGGTAGTGGTGAATTTGTCTGTAAATACTATCGCAGTGTTGTCCTGTCCTTCCCCCTTGTCTTTTGTCTCTTGAATGTCCCCCCTGCTGTCGCTGAGAGGTCTCCTGGCTGTCTCCCATTCTGTTATCCTTCTCTGGACCTCTTGGAGTTTGCATCTGTTCCTAAAACTAATCTCTCCCCTTCCTCCCCCTCTCCACTCTGTTCCAAGGTGTTATTTCTTGGAGAAGGAGCATAAAGCCAGCTTTGTTGCAGCTTCTTGATGGAGAGGTGTTTTTTTTTTTTTTCCCCAGGTATTCTCCTGGTTTGGGATTGGGGGCTGAAGCCTTAGAGTTGTTTTTAAGAATGAGGCAGGAAACAGATTCCAGGTGAGACCAGAGCCTGTATGCCAGGTGGGGTTCAAGTTGAAGTCTTAGGGGATGGGCCCGAGAAGGGGGCTCTCTGCAGCCTCTAGTCTTGCCCATAGCTGTGGTTGGTGGAACTGTTGCCATGGGAATGGAGAGAGCCTGGCCAGGAAGAGGTTATATTGCTGTGCAGGTCAGATGTGGAGGACTTCCCCGCTCAGATGACCGTTCCCTCTGCAGCCTTTGGCCCCTAGAGGGTTCAGAGCTGTGCTGCTTTTGTTGCTGGAAGACTTGTATTACGATTTTCCCTAGGTGGACCAGGGATGCACAAAAGGTTAATAATGTGTGTGTAGTTCTGGTTTCAGGCAGGGATGTCAGACTGTGTGCTTCTGATTGGGGGATTGGGGTAGGTGGGGGTGGCTTGCGCATCTGGCAACTGTAGGCCTGGCTGTACGTACAATGGGGTGTGTCTGGCCCCGTGTGTATGTGTCTGGCCAAGTGTCTGGCCCTATGTGTGTGTGCGTATGCGTGCATGCTTGCTTATGTAGTGTCTGGTCTTGTGTGTTGTGTGGGAGAGATGGATGGGTTATGTCTGTCTGTGTGTGTATATGTTTGTGTACGTGTGTGTGTCAGTGTGCAGTTCTTTGTATTTTGGGTTTTTGTTTTTGATCTCAGGGAGCTGAGAGGAAAGGGTAGTGAGCCCAGCTTGAGGAGGCTAGAGGCCTTCTCAGTGCTAGGGAGGAAGTCAGGGTCAAGGATTGGGGAAGGTTGAGAGGTTGGCAGTGCCCCCAGGCAGACTACTATGGCCCCAAAGACATACATGGAACCTGCACAGTTGGACCCATGTGGCAGGAAGAAAGAGGGATTCCTGGAACTGATCTTGCCACTACACTCTGGCTCAGTGTGCTTCATGGAGAAGCTGTTGCCACTCCAGGAGCCTAAGTTTCCCCATGTGCACCATGGGATGAGGTGAGGCAATTAGCCTCCGTTCCCTCTTCCTACTTCAAGGTGAGAACACTGGTGCTAATGGCAGTATTTTGGCCAGACTTTGACCCTCTCCTAGCAGGCTCATAGAGGGCCTGTCCCTGTTTCCCACCTGTCTGGATGGAGTCTGGTCAGGTTTATTGGTTCTTTAGATGAGTGAGGTACCTGGCCTTGGTGTCAGTGTGAACAGAGCACTGGGATAGAGCCAGGATTAGTCTAGTCCCACGCCTGCCACTGCCTGACTGTGTGACCTTAGGCAAGTCTCTTCTGTCTGAGTTTCTTCATCTATAAAATGAAAGGATTGGACAAGATGCTTTCTAAGATCTCTTTCACTTCTGCAATTCTAGACATTTGCTTGTGACCTTGATTGACTTTTACAAGACCCGGGGAATTTCTAGTGAGGGAGTTGGGCAAATTTTGTTTAGAGGGGAGCCCAAGCAAAGAATGCTATTGCATGGCATCTCATTAAGCAGTAGGGCCTCTGGGTGGTCAGAGACTGGTTATTTCTGCAGGGGAAATGGAGTCACTAACAGCCAGAGAGGCCTCAGTTGGGGGAAAGGGGCTTCCGGAAAGAGACTGATCAGAATAGAAAGGTGGAGGAGGGTGGTCTCTGTTAGTGAAGGGCTTTGAGGATGAAGAGAGAGAACTGCTGGGGTTAGACTGGGTACCATAAAAGCTCCCTCTTTTTTTTTTTGCCACTCTGGCTGGCACCTGGGGCTCAGGGGCCAGGAGCATGGGTCACTTAAGGGTCAGCCCTTAAAAGACAGTGGATTGAGGACAGAAGATCCTGAAGAACTTGACCTCCGGTTGAGGGGAAGGGAAAGGTTGTATTGAGGGTGGGAGACAGTGCCCAGGCCCAGTGTGGGAACACAGGTGGGGTTGATCTGTTCAATCCCCCCAGCTCCATGGAGGCCACCTCTGAATGGCCGTTGGTCTCCTGTTTCTGCTTCTTGGGATCTCTCTCCCTCTTTGGTTGTTCCTATCTCTCAGCCTTTCTCTAAAGTGATGATGACAGCCGGAAGTCCGGCGCTCACTGCCTCTCCTCCCTCTCCCTCCCACCAGCCCTATGTAACTAGGGAGGAATTGGGTGTAAGTGGGCCCTGAGCTTCCTAGGGAGGGAAAGGGAAGGAGGTGCTATTAGGGAACCCAGCTCCTGTTTACAGTTGCTCTTGGCACCTGCTGGCAGGGCCCTACAGGTAACCATGGCAATCAGGTGAGGAACCAATCAGCGCTTCTCCCCACCCCCAGCCCCAGAGGTAGAAGTCTGAGGCCCCTGGGGATGGAATGGGGCCAGAGAATATGGCACAGGGGTCTCATTTCTTGAATGGGAAAAGGAGGAATGTTTCATTCAACAAAGCACCACAGCCCTTTTCTCCCTTGCATCCAGAAAGGGGCTTGAGGGATGGTCTTGGTCTGAATTCCTTCAAATGTTCAGGGAAGTAGAAGCACTAGGGTGAGGGCCATGTCATTGGCAGCGTGGTGCTCCCGGGTGTGAAGGCTACAGTCTGTCTGTCTGGAACTGGCTCTGGTGGGAGGTCGTAAGAGCAAGTGTCTGTTTTGAAAACACAGCATATGTGTGAGTGAGGTGGCGAAGGCAATGTGAGGCGCCTGCATTTGTACGTGTGTACATGTGTGTGTATGTCTAGGTGAGAGAGAGAGAAGGGGATGTGAGTTACTCCTAACAGCCTGGACCCCCAGCATGATCAGACTCCACCATGTTTTGTTTTGGGGTGTGCATGTACACATATAGGAGCTCTGGTAGCATAGTGGCTAAAGCACTTGACTGCTAACCAGAAGGCTGGTGGTTCAAACCCACCAGCCACTCCTCGGAAGTAAGGTTGGGCAATCCTACTTCCGTAGTGATACTGCCTCGGAAACCCAAGGAGGGGTCGCTATGAGTCGGGGCCGACTCGACGGCACATAACAACAACAACAACAATGTACACATATACATTTGAACACACACACCCAGGACAGGCAATCACGTGAAGTTCCTTTTGGCGGCCCCGGCGGCACGGACTCCTACAATGGCTATTACACACTCTCCAAGAGACAGCTACTTGGAGTCAGTTCTCTCTCTTTCCTCCTTTGGATGGTTGTAATAATATTTGGGCATCTTGCCAGGGAGAGGGTTACTATGGAAACAACCAAACAGTAGAGTAGCCAGCAAGCCTTCTGCATAATTGTGAAGGGGGCACCATGCAGGGAGGGCTGACCGAGGCTGCCCTCTGTCAGGGGGGAGCCCCTTCCCTTCCTGCAGGTCTTGGGGCGCTGCCTCTCAGCAGGGTTTCCGGCTTGCTCTGGGCTTTGGTTGTTCCACTCTGTCTGCCCTCTAACTTGGTATCTCTCCCAGTGTGGCCTTTGTGTCTCTCGATCTCTTTTGGTCTCTGGCCAGGCTCCCTGTGCCTCTGTTTGCTGCTTGGGTCCTGGCCAAACTCATCCTGGGGTCTCTATAGAAACTGCTGGTCCCGGCTGTGAATTTCTTGTCCTGGAAAACCCAATGTGGTTGCTTTAGAAATCCTTCTGGAAAGGAGAGAAGGGCGTGAACATGTGTCAAGGAGCTGCTGGGGCTTGGCCACTCTCCCGAGCCCCACTCCTTGGACTTCTACTCTGGGAAAGAGCAAGAGAGGGCGGGGCCTTCCCTTCTAGGTGCAGGTTGATTTTTGTACCTAGACCTGGGCACATCAGCCAGTCCAGAGCTGGACTGTGACGAGCTGGGGGCCTGGCGGGGTGCTCAGGTAGGCTGAGGCATCCATAGCCTCAGGTTTGTTGCTGGAGCAGACGAGTTACAGAGTTATCACCAGGTGGGAGACGGTAGGAGGGTGGCAGTGCCCATGTGAGGAAAACTCCTGTGCATCCACAAGGGGGGCTGGTCCTAGAGCATGGGTGAGCTTGCAGGCCATAGGAGGGCTTCCTGTGGCGGGGTGGTAGCAGTCTTGTTACCCTGGTTCCTTGACTGCCTTTACCTGCAGAGTCTGTGGCTGGGTCTAGGGATAGGCGGGAGCTGTGTGTTCCCAACTTTAGGCTTGTAGGGGACAGTTCTCAATAGTCCCTGCCTGAGCACCAGGTCCATATATATGGTGGGTTTCTATATCCAGTGGCCCTTAGAGGAGGGGGGTGCTTCAGGGCCTGGGCAGGATGCACAGCCAAAGGAACAAATGATGGGTGCCCTCTTCAAATTTAGGTGTGTCCACAGTGTTCCCAGGAGGGCTTCCTAGAGGAGGAGTGGATAGGGTAGGAGGAGGATGGGATGGTTTAGAAAGATTTGTCAGGGGTGTTGCACCTGGCTGGAGGAGCTGAGGAGGGTAATTTATTTCCTATTGATCTCTTTATTTCCTTTTATCTAAGTTTCTCCATAGCCCCTGTTGTTAGTTGCTGTCAAGCTGATGCCAACTCTTGGCAACCCTATGTGTGCTGAGTAGAACAGCTCCATGGGGTGTTGAATGAAGGTTGAGATCTTTCCAAGTAGATCACTGTGTTTGTCCTCTGAGGCACCTCTCCGTGGGTTGGTTGAAACCACTAACCTTTTAGCTCTTAGTTGAGTGCTAAACCGTTTGCATCTCCTAGGGACTCCTTTAGGAGCTCTGGTAGCGTAGTACCTAAAGCACTAGACTGCTAACCACAAGGCTGGCGGTTCAAACCCACCACCCACTCCTCGGAAGGAAGATGGGACAAGCTTCTTCCCGTAGTGATACTGCCTCAGAAATCCAAGGAGGGGTTGCTATGAGTCAGGTGCGACTTGACAGCACATAACAACAGCAACAACAGGGACTCCTTCATGGCCCCAACCTGCTGGCATTGAGTCAGTTCTAACTCATAGTGATCCTAGAGGACAGAGCAGAACTGCCCCATAAGGTTTCCAAGCTGGTGGTTCAAACCCCCAAGCCACTCCTCAGAAGGAAGGTTGGGCAATCTACTTCTGTAGTGTTACTGCCTCGGAAACCCAAGGGGGGGGGTCGCTGTGAGTCAGATCTGACTTGACAGCAGTGAGTTTGGTTTTTTTTTTAATCTTTCTCCTGGGGGTTTGAACTACAGACCTTCCAGTTAGCAACTGAGTACTTAGCATTTCAGTGAATGTGGATTGAGATTGGGGAGATTTACAAAACCCTGTTCTTCCGTTTTCCTGCTTTTCCATGTACTCTGCTAATCTCAATCCATCCTGCTCTTCCTGCGATGGAGCCTGACCTTGTTGCTTCAGTTTGCATGACTCCTCAAGAGCCCCCAGCATCACAGGAGGCCAGATGGAACCAGCCATATCCATGCACCCCACCCCACCTTAAGACCAAAGAAGAGGCTTGGGCTCAGGGAGAGATGTGGTTTGGGTGGGGACAAAGTGAAGTGTGTGACAGGCTATTGGATCTCTAGGTTTCTGATTCCACTTTCATTTCCCAGGGTAACATTCCCCAGTCCCCCCACCCCCTACCCTGGCATCATGCATCGAACCACACGGATCAAGATCACGGAGCTGAACCCCCACCTCATGTGTGCCCTCTGCGGGGGGTATTTCATCGATGCCACGACCATCGTGGAGTGCTTGCATTCCTGTGAGTTGGGTGGGGGCTGCTTCTCGGGGTGGGCAGCCACTGTGCCCAGTTTGGGGAGTGGGCACTGCCTGGAGAAGGCAGAAACATACGCCCCTGCCCTGGAGGGCAAGCATGGTCCATATGTCTGATGGGGGGGGGGTCCCAGGTCACTGAGAGGTTGCCTGGGAGGAGAGACCAGGAGGCTTCAACCCAGGCATTCACTTCAGGGACTTTCATCTGAAACCTCAGTTCTTTCCTGCACAGGCACTATGGGCATAGTGGATGAGGGTCAGGGATGTGGGGAGGTGTCTGAGAGGTTGGCTCTTGTTTTATACTCCATCATGGGGGCTTGGGACTCCCCTCATATAGTGTATGACACCAGTCTGCTTTCCGTCTGTCTTTCCCTGTCATATACACACACGCATGCGCACACACATACACACATAGGAGACTTGTCCTCTCCCAAAGGTGGATAAGATGTAGCTTCTACCTGGACAAAACAGACATCGTTATGTTGGGTCTTAGAACAGCTTGAACTGTGGGGACAAGGAGAAGAAGGGATACCCAGCCTTAGCAGAGGGCATAAGGGTAGGAAAGGGGGCTCTGACTCTTCTTTCTCTCTCTCTCTCCACACCCCCCAAGTCTGCAAAACCTGCATTGTGCGCTACCTGGAGACCAACAAATACTGCCCCATGTGTGATGTACAGGTCCACAAAACCCGACCACTGCTGAGCATCAGGTGGGTGGGCCTGGCACTGCCCTGCCTGCGCTGACCTCTGGGTCCCCCTAGGTGCTCCCCTCACGTGCTTCCCCCTGCATCCCTCATCCTTCCTTGTGGCCTGTAGCCAAGGCAGCCAGTGGGGGAGAAGCACTGGGCGTGGATCTTTCCCTCCCTCTGGGTTGTGTCCAACATGTCATAGGCTAAGAAACACCTAAGGGGTAAAGACACACTACAAGGGCCCAAATGCCTGGGCCTTGTGTCTCAGGAAGGGAGGAGGGAAGAGGGGTCCCTTGGCTGGGGAGATCTGGGTAGGACAGCTGCTGATCAACCCCTGTACATTTTGTTCCAGATCTGACAAAACCCTCCAAGACATCGTGTACAAGTTGGTCCCTGGGCTTTTTAAAGGTATCTGCCACTCTTCCCCTTCCCCCTCCTCCCCATTTCTGAGCCTGCCACCTTCTCACCTTGCTTCCCTCTTCCAGATGAGATGAAACGGCGGCGGGATTTCTATGCAGCGTACCCCTTGACAGAGGGTGAGTGTGTTCACGTGTGTGTGGTCACAGAACTGGGGCCGAGTGTGTGAGTGTAGCACTGTCGCTAGCCACGGGGGCTTCACATGCTATGCTGTCCACCCACTGCTCATGCTCTGACGTCACCATTCCTCCTTTCCACCCCAAACTGCCAGCATTGCTGGACACTCCCATCCCCACCCTGCTGAGCTACATGGTCCCTGTGTCCTCAGTGGGGTACCCTTCCCCTGTCCTAGGCCAGCTCCTCAGAGCTCTCTCTTTCTGCAGTTCCCAATGGCTCCAATGAGGACCGCGGTGAGGTCCTGGAACAGGAGAAGGGGGCCCTGAGCGATGACGAGATTGTCAGCCTCTCCATCGAGTTCTACGAGGGTGTCAGGCAAGTATGGCCCATGCCTGGTCCTCTTGGGCTCCCAGACTGAGTCACCCACCTCTCCCACCCTGGGAGGAAGGGGTGCCTTTGGGAAGTCCCTCTGGGTGTGTGGATTAGGGGCATCCTGCCTGGTCTGGGGTCTCCCTACCTTCATTCTTTCTTCCCACAGGGATCGTGAGGAAAAGAAGGGCCCCCTGGAGAATGGGGATGGGGACAAGGAAAAGGTGGGTGCTGGGCCTGCCCAGGAGTGGAGAGTGGCCTGGAAGAGAGTGGCCTGGGGTGAAAGCCTCCATGAATGCCTGTCCCCCAGCAGACAGGGGTGCGTTTCCTGCGGTGCCCAGCAGCCATGACGGTCATGCATCTCGCCAAGTTTCTCCGCAACAAGATGGATGTGCCCAGCAAGTACAAGGTGGGTACCAGGCCTCTGGGCCCTTTCAGAAAGTAGTCCCTGTGTCGGAGTCTGTCTGCCAATCTGTGCACCCCAGCCTTAGTTCAGGGGTAGCTGGTGTTACCAAGGGCTTGGTTCAGGGCTGGTTGGTGTTACCAAGGGCTTGCATGGATTATAGTTGAGCCCATGAAGAAGAGCAGTTAAAACCAAGATTACTATAGGACGGTCTGTGTCTGCTGAAGTCAGTGTTCAAAGGTGCACAGAACCAACAATACTGGTCTGCATGTGCACTCATGCTTGCATACTCAGCACTGTGGCAGGATGTGTGTGCAAAACCCTAGGGCCTTATCTGAGGCCAGCTGGCTCTGGGAAGGCCAGTCTGACATTCTTTTTTTTTTTTTAATTGTGATTTGGGTGAAAATTTACAGAGCAAATTCACTTTCCATACAGCAGTTCACATACACTTTGTCTCATGACATTGACCACAATTTACCACAATGCAACAGCTCCCCTCCCACTTCCTCCTGATAATTACCTCTTCCTTGTGTCCATCCCTCCATGCCCTCCTGCCCCCTGAGCTGCTTCCCGGTGCATAAACAGCCCTTCTTACTCCCATGATTCTCTCTAAGGAGTGTATCTACCTATGGTAAATGTTCAACTCATATGCCTGTCTATTGTTTGGCTGGAAGCCACAGGCGTGGGTTCAATTCCAGACCTGAAGGGCAGCTAGGGGCCATAGTCTCAGTGGTTCCACCAGGCTCTGTTGGACCAACAAACCTGGTGCCCCTTCTTTTTTTGTTCTCCGAATGATTTTAAGTTTTGTCCACATTGTTCTCCCTCTCTATCCAGGATCTCCTACATGGATCTCTTTCCAAGTGGTTGACATTGGTAGCCAGGCACCATCTAGTTCTTCTGGTCTCATAGTCATATAGGCTGCAGATTGGATGGTGTACCAGTCACTAGGACTGATTGTATCCGTGAATTTTTGGTTTTCTTCCTTCTTCTTTGCTCTGGATGAGGAGAGACCCACTGTTGCATCTAGATAGCAGCTTGCAAGCTTTTAAGATCCCAGTCGCCACTTGCCAAAGTAGGAGGTGGAACAGTATTTTGTGTAGTATGTTATGCCAATTGACCTTGATGTCCGCTGCTAGTCTGACATTCTAAAGTAGGCTTAGGACACTGCTTATCCAACTTGAGTGTGGACGTGAACCTTGGAGAGCTTGGTAAGGTGCGTGCTCTGGTTCTGAAGGGGTGGGGTGGGCCTGAGAGTCTCCATTTCTAACAAGCCCCCAGGTGATACAGTTGGTCCACAGGCCACACTTTGACTAGCCAGGTTCTAAGACAGAGGATCCCACACTCGGCTGCATATCAGAATCACCTGAGGAACCTTAAAACTCCCAGTGCCCAGACCTCACGCCGTCCCGTTAAGTCAGAATCTACGGGATGAGAACCAAGCACTGGTCTTTTTAAGTTACTTCCTGTGCACGCCACTGTGATTCTGCCAGCAGCCAGAGGGAGAACCTGTACTGCAGGAGAGACTTCTCACCTGGGGCCTTGTTTTGCCGACCAGCTCCTCTGGGAGACTGGCCAAACCACTGTGTGGATGGCTGGGGGAGGATATTAACAACATGGATCCCTTCCTACCTGGTGGCCAGGAACTATGTTGGGACAGGTCTGATAAGGAAGTTGGATCCACAGTAAAACTCCAGAGTAGTGAGGGGCCACCTGCCAGTTTACTTTGTTCCTACCAACCTCCAAGAGTCACCCTGGAGCCTCCTTACCAAACGGCCAGAGCTCTGAGCCTGGCCAGGGTCATGGTGCCCTTCCCTCCCGTCTCCCAGGTGGAGGTTCTGTACGAGGATGAGCCGCTGAAGGAATACTACACCCTCATGGACATTGCCTACATCTACCCTTGGCGGCGGGTGAGCCAGGCTGGGTGGGGCCCTGCAGGATGGGGGCAGATGGGGCGGGGACGTCTCCAGAGTCTGGCATTGGTCTGTGGCTGCAGGTAGCCTGCTGTAATCAGACATTCCACCCCTTGCCCAATGAGCTGGGTGTGCCCAGGGTGGCCTGCTTCCTGGCTGTCTCTCAGAGCCCCTCTAACACTGAGAAGGAGCAAAGGATCCTTTGGCCCGTGTCAGTTTGGGGTCAGAAAACAAGGTTTTGTGGCTGTGGAGGTGTGAATGTTGCTTCCTGCTTTTCTGCTTTCCTCACAGTAGCGCTCTTTCTGTCTTTAAGATGTTCAGGTCGTTTTCCTTCTGCTTCCGTCCCTTTCTCTCCAAGATTATCTGTGGTCTCACATTCCAATCTGCATCTCTGGTCTCCTTTTGTCTGTCATTTCCTCTCTCCTCTCCAAGGCCCTGTTCCTTTCCTTTTTTCTCATTTGGGTAACTGTGGGTTGAAGTTGGGTGGCAGCCTCTTTAGCCTCTTCTTCCTGACACTGCCACCCCTGCCTTTCTCCCCACCTCCTCCTGCAGAACGGCCCCCTCCCCCTCAAGTATCGTGTCCAGCCAGCCTGCAAGCGGCTTACCTTGCCCACAGCGCCCACCCCCTCGGAGGGCACCAACACCAGCGGGGCTTCCGAGTGTGAGTCAGTCAGCGACAAGGCTCCTAGCCCTGCCACCCTGCCGGCCACCTCCTCCTCCCTGCCCAGCCCAGCCACCCCCTCCCATGGTTCTCCCAGCTCCCATGGGCCCCCGGCCACCCACCCTACCTCCCCCACTCCCCCTTCGACAGCCAGTGGGGTCAACACAGCTGCCAACGGGGGCACCTCGAACTGCCTGCAGACACCATCTTCAACCAGCAGGGGGCGCAAGATGACGGTCAATGGAGCACCTGTGCCCCCCTTAACTTGAGGAAAAGGACCCTCCCTCTCCTTTTCCAGCCATGCCTCTCCACCCCTCCACTTTTTCTGGGCCCTTTTTTTTCCATCTCTTCTACTTTTTCCCAGCTCCTCCCACCTTAGGGGTGGGGGGTGGGTTTTATAAATAAATCTATATATATATATGTACATAGGAAAAACCAAATATACATACTTATTTTCTATGGACCAGCCAGATTAATTTAAATGCCACAGGATACAAAACTTTATGTGTGTGTGTGTGTGTATGTGGGATGGGGTGTTCATTTATAGGGGTCTTGTGTAATTTGCTTTCTTTTTTTGGGGTGCCTGGAGGTGGACAGGAGGGGCCACTTGAGGCTCAGTAAAGGCCTGTCCCATCCTCCCCCTACTCCCTAAGGTAGATGGGGCACCAGGGGGCCCCACCAGCCCCCAGAGCTTTAGGCACAACTCTAACTGGGTATGTATAGGGGTCCACCCCGTTTCTCTACCCACCTTGGCTGCTGTCCTGCCCTTGACCGGTATACCCCTCCCCCCATTGTTGAATGTCCAGAGAATTGCTAAGACAGTGCCTTTTACAAATGCAGTTTAGCCCCTGGTTCTGAGCAGCAGGTGGCCTGTGGAGGTGGCATCTCCTTCACCTCTTCCTCTTGCGCAGTAGAAACTTTGTGCAAAGAATAGATAGTTCTGCCTCCCCCCACCCCGCCCCCCAATGTGTGTGGCCTTTGCATCATTTATCTTGTGGAAGAGAAGATTGAGGCCACAGGAGGCCTCAGCCCTTGAAATTCCACCTGTGGCTTTCGAATTGGAAACAGCTTCATCCCCTCCTGCCCTGCTCCCTTCACCTAGGAACCCTCTCCAGCCAGGCTGTCTGGGAGATCTCACTTGGGAGCCTGGAGTGGCAGAGGGGTGGGCAGACAAGCACAGACCCAAAGTTTTGCCAAAGGCAAACTTACCCTTCAGCTCTTCCTCCTCCCCGCCCCTAGCCGAGGCAGTCAGGATAGTAACAGGGGCTTCTAAAAGCACAAGACAAAAACCTGTGAGCGCTGACTCACCTCCATCCCCTGAGGGGTCAGTGGGCTCCCTTAGGGGCAGACCCCTGCCCACCTGTTTTTCCTCAAATGTACATAGATTGGAGGAGGTGAGGAGGGAAGACTCTAGATTCTATCACAACCTAGGTGTGTGAAGTTGGGAGCCTTCCAGGGGGTTTGTCTGTGTTTGCACCTTGTCCTGTGTCTGAGGTCCTGTGACTGCCCTCCTTCTACCCTGGGACATTTGTATCTCTTGGCTTTGTAATAAATGCTGCATACTCTCCGAGCTTGTAGTTCTTTGGGTAGAGGGGATGGGGGAGGTAGGGAGGGGTCCCCTGATCTCGTCATCATGCCTTTTGTCTCTGGGACCAGTCCTGCCTTGGGGGACCCCAAATGGAATGGAGTGGAACTAGGCTCACTGTGGCTGACCGACCACGTGCCCTCAGCCCACACAAGTTAAAATCTGGAGCAGGGGTGATGCAGGTGCCTCACACCAGTGACCACGAAACCACCATTCTGGATGGATATGTATTTTAATGCCATTATCTCCACCAATAGGCGTTAAACTCAGGGGCCTGCTTCTGGCTACCCCCAGACTATAGGTTACAGGGTCCAAGTATGGGTACCAAGTCCCCTGGATGATCCTTTCTTGGGCTCACAAAGGAAGTGCCTGTCAGAGAGGCCTGGAGCCAAGGCCCCCTGGGTCTGGGCAGCAGCTACTCTCTCAGAGCGGGGAGCCCACTTCTGCCTTCTGCACTCGCTCACTCTTGTGGGTGCCATCACAGTACGGGGGTTTCTGGGTGGCCTTGCAAGTACAGAGGACTGCTGTACGGGTCTCCTGGACCTTGAACTTGAGTGGGGTTAGGCCAGTGCGTTGGAAGAAGTGTGAGCCATCACAGAAGGGCTGGTGGAGAAAACAAAGGAGTCAAAAACCCAACCCCACCTGCTGGGGTGGGGGTGGCTGAGCGTGGTAGTTCAGGCTCTGGAGTCTAGAATCAGACTATCCGTTCATTTTGACCAGCTGATTTACCCCTCACCTCTGTAATGTGGGGCAATAAGGAGACTTATCACATGGTCATTAACCACTTCACCCACATATGTGCTCAAAAAACCAAACTCACTGCCCTAGAGTCATTTGACTCATAGTAATGACTCCTGCTTGGGTTTCTGAGAGAGTGCATTTTTATAGCATTAATCTCTGTGGGACCCAGAGGAGCAGGACACAAGAGCAGAATTTTCAAAGTGAAATGTCTGCAATCTTTACATGAATAGGTTGCTGTTGTTTTGTTTTTTAAATGGCTCTGAGTGTCCTTTGGTTCGTTAAATTCATTTCCTTCCCCACATTCCCTGGGTTGGAGAGAGCCCGAGCGCATGACAGTGCGTGTCAGTTTTGTTTGGCTCCAGGAAACACGTGAGGAAGGGACTGTCCCATAGCAAATGGGCTGCCTGGTGCAAGTGTAAGCTCCACTTCCATCCCTGAAGCTATGCAAGCAGTGACTGAGCCCTAAGAGGTGATGTGACTCACTAGTTAGTGGGAGCCAAGACTTCTTCACCCTAGTCAGGGTGGGGAAGGAGGAGAGGAAGTAGGAGAGATGTGAGGAGTGTGCAAATAGGAACTGGCACCCTGTCCCCGGCAGACAGGCACAGAGTGCTACCTCATGCTGGGACACTCTCCAGCTGGTTCCCTTAGCCCTGCCTCACCCTCACAAAGACCTATCAAAGTCCACAGCAAATTGGTGGCAAAGTGGGAACGCAGCACTCTGGGCTGCTGATGTCATGCCACGCCTCCTGGAAGCATACAGTCCAGCACTCAGCTGGGGAAGGAAAGGAGCCTGGGAGGCGAAGAAAATAAGGAAGGTTCCTGCTGGGACAAAAGGATCCTGAGGGCCAGGCAGCCAGACAGAGCTACAGCAGGTTGCAGCAGGTGACCAGAAAAGAGTCATCAACTGAGAAAGGAGAAGGGTTTTCTGGAAGAAGAGGACTGGGAAAGAGTCCAGGGGAAAGCTGGGAAGATTAAGGGAGCAGGAGAGACTCAGCAGAATCTTCCCAATGTTAGGGTCCAAGGCCTGGAAGCCCAGCTGCTTCCTGGAAGGAGGAAGGAGGAGGAGAAAGAGGCAGGTGAGCCTCAATGCCTTATAGCTGGGAGCCCAGAAGGAGGACCAGGAGATGAGTCCAGATCCAGGCTCTACCAGTCTGGCTGGTGATTGTATGCCTCTCTGGCCTGATTTCAAAGGGTTGGTTCAGAGAACAAATGAGCTCAAGGCCACAGGTAGCACTGGCCTGAGAATATTCTTTCAGCTCCACTCCCCCTTGTGGTCCTGCTGGTATGTGTGGGAAGAAAAGGAATATCCCCGGAGACTGCAGGAGACAACCATGCTGTCTCCAACCAGGGGATGTCATGTCATCAGACTGGGGAGGAGGGCTGGGGCCTCTTACCTGCTTCTTGCTGCGACCACACACACACCACCTGTATGTGGTCCCAGCCACCAGCTCCACCTTGATGGGCGTTTTTTGAGCCACCACAGACTTGGCTGGGCCTTTGGAGAACCATTGGGTCTGTGGAGAGGGAAGATGAGGGCTCAGGGTCAGACGGAGCCCTTGGAGCCTTGTCTCCTCCAGTCAGGAGGCTGATCTAATGCCACACTGCAGGGGCACTCCCCCAAGGCACCATAGGGCCTGAGCTCCAAATGGGGAAGAGATTTCAAGGTCCTGCAGGCACTCAGGTTTTAGGGATCCAACTGCCTTCCCTTCAAACTCTGACTTCTCTCAGGGTGCTAGGGCGGGCAGGGCTGGGATCCAGGCCAGCCTCACCTGGGGCTTGGTTTATCAAGCACTGAAGTTTCCAGCCCAGCTTGGCTCCCTGCCATAGGACCGTTCTTCTGGTCCATTCCACCTTCTAGAGTTGTGGTGGCTAAGGAGGTGGCCAAGGGCAGACCCCGCAGGGGATATGATGGCTGGCGTGTGGGCAGCAGGGTTGTACTCTTTCTCAGTCCCATTCCCAGATCTCTACCTTTGAGGTCTCTGGACCTGGGGACTTGAGCGAGGAGGAGCAGAGGCCAGAGATAACTTACCAGCCAGGAAGACAAGTCCCGCCTCTGGTTCAGCTTTTGAGAGTGCCCGCAGATGGTTTGGAAACAGAAAAAATAAAATCAATGGAAAGGAAGGACGCGGGGAATCTGGGACAGAAGGAATGCAAGGGTCAGAACGATGTGGGGTTCGAAGGGCGTGGGGAGGTAAAAGGGTAAGGAGAAGGGGTAACGAGCGGAAGACTTGTTCGTGAGGAGGTCCTGCACGCAGTAGACGCTTGGAAAAAGGCTTTTGTTGGAAACGCGCTAAGGGAGGGCTGCAAAGGGCAAGGCGGCGGGGCGGGGGCGCTGGTCTAGGCGAGGAGGGCATAGGGGTCGGCCGCTCCCAGGGGATGGTGCTTACCCCGGCTCCGCACGCCGCCCGCAGCAGTGTCGCCCGCAGACCGCCCATGTCCGGCCTGCGCCGTCAAGCAGTGCCGACTCCGCCTTCGGCCCCGCCCCGTGCCGTGTCACATTCCCCTTCTCTCCGCCTCCGGCCGCCCAGGCCCCTCCTCGGCCCGGAAGACACCGCCCGGGTCAGCAGAGCTGCGAGTTCGTCCTAGCCTCAGCTGCCTGAAACCAAGCCGCAGTATCCACCACACAGCAGGCTCCCCGTGGTCTCCAGGGGTGTGTGGAAGGGGGCTCGCTTGGCTCCCCCTCTGGCCCCGGCGTGCCAGCGGAACGGCTCGCGCAGAGCATCGTTGTGTGTGTGTGTGTGTGTGTGTGTGTGTTTTAGAAGTGCCATCGGGGTACATTCCATCACCTGGGAGATTGTTGAAAGCCGATTTCCAGATCGCCCGGATGAACATGTTACACTTTTGTGGGTGGGGGGGACTCAGGTCTCTTCATTTTAAATATGCAAATCAGGTATTCCGTGCACTCTGGTTTGAAAGGTCGTAGACCAAACCTTCACCGATACCCTTCGCAGGCTCCCACCGTTGGCACCCTTCTTCCCTCTTCCTTCAATAAATTCATACAAAGCAGTGTCTCTTGTTTTCTTTTTTGTAAAACATTCTTTTATTAAAAGAACAAGTGCTGTTTACGATTTGCCCTTCGTACAAATAACATCCGTTATACAAAGATACAAGATCCGGGTTATGCACAATTCCAGGCTTGGAGGTGGCAGGAGAGGCCACTGCCTTGTGGGCTGAGTATTTAAAGGTTTTAGAAGGAATGAAAAAGGAGCCCCTGGGTTTGCCATCCGTGGCTTCCCCTCCCTGCTCCCTAGGAAGGGGCTGCTACATCTAGACAGACTGGGATGGTAAGGGAGGACCACTGGGTGAGAGGTGGGGTTTGGACCTCCAGTCTCACCACTGGAGCAAAGAAGAAAGTGAGCAAATGGGAATGAGGGCACCATCCAGTCCCTTCTCAGTAGGTCAAGACAAAAATGGTTGGGAGCTAGACACAGTTTAATCCGAATGGCTGTGGCTTCAAGGAGCCAGGGGTACTGTTCCCCACCTTCTTCCAAATTCCCAATGGAAATTAACTCAAGTCCTTCCAGTACCTCTTTCCCGGAAGAGTTTGGGATGAAAAATTGGGAGCAAGCTCCTTACCCATAAGGCTGTCCTCCCTGCCCCACCCCCACACACCAAGGAATACACCAGAAGCTGGGGGGGGGGAAAGTGAGGTTGGACCTTTGAAAACATGTTGGTATTTCCAGTTTAGGAAGATTTTACCCTCTTCTCAGAGCTGGCCTTGGTTCTGGCTTCCCCCTCTTATCTAGGCCCTTCCTGCATCCCACCAGAGGTCCAGGTGAGTGTATCCCTAGAATTCAGTACAGAAATGACTGGGGAAGGACACCTTGCGGTACCCATCACCCTCAGGGAAAGGCCACCTGGAGGCAGCAGTAGACCCAGGAGCCTGAGAAAAAAATATTCACAAACGGGAAAAACTAATGATAGTTAAAAAAAAAAAAAAAAAAGGCAACTTTTAAAGTGTCATTGTCTATGGAGAGGATCCGTCAGCTCTAAGCTAAGACAGTGCTACATAGACACCCCCTCATCCTGGGCACAGCCCTGCACTCACACCACACATCACACACTCAGGGCCAGCCAGCCATTTGGAAATGGTGAGGAGGGGTGGGAGAGCTAGGGACCAGGAGGCCAGGGTCCTGAGGGCTGGTCCTGGCTCTGCCAATGAGCCCCTTCCCCTCCCAGGCTTGGAGCTGTCTCCAGTGAAGCTCCTCCAACATCCCCTAGACAAGTCCCTTCTAGCTCTGACACTCCCCCACAGTTGTGACCCCAAGGCCAGACACCCAAATCTCACACTTTCGGGCTGCAAGTGGTAACAGAAGCTCTGTGCACTCGGATTTTCAAATTCTGCTCTGCCCTCCCTGCAAACCACATCCTTCCCCTCCATCCCCCACCACCCCAGACAGACAGATCTACAAATCTACCTCTCCTACTCCCCTCCAAATCCATTCTCAAAACGGGCTGAGGCTGAGAGAGGAGGGTGAAGTCATTACAGCCATCCCCTTGCATTGGTATCCTGCTTCCTCCTGAAGGTGCTTGAACCTTTCATGTTAAGCTCCCTCCAAAGTAGGAAATCCCTCTGGATCCCTTCTTTAAATCCAATTTGTCATTGCTTGCCAGCCTGGGGAATGTGAAGGGCCTGGAAAAGCTGGAAGGAGCTCTGGTGGCCTAGTGCCTAAGGCATCTGACTGCTAACCAGAAGACTGGTGGTTCAAACCCACCAGCCACTCCTCAAAAGGAAGAGTGGGCAATCTACTTCCATAGTGATACTGCCTCGGTGGCAGTGAGTTTGGTTTGGTTTGGTTTTTGGAAAGCTGCAGAGCTTGGATTGGGTGATGAGACCCCCCAGACTCTGGCTGGGGGAGGGCAGGAGCGTGCTGGGGGAGGGGGACCCCAGTGCACTACCTCCTGTGTTCTTCTCACTCTCAACCACAGCAGCCTTGGGGTGGACTCACTTCCCTTACTATCTAGAACAGAAGTTGGTTTCAGCTCTAAGTGGGCCAGCCTTGGGCAAGGGCGTGGGTGGGAATGAGCAAGTCTTCCAAGAATCTCTGAAGGTTTTTTGTTTTTTTCCCCCAGTGGTTTGGGTGCTGGGAGTTGAAGAGCTCAGTTAAGATTAAGATGCATAAGATGCTGAATGTTATCCTTCCTTTCTGATATTTCCCATTAATAAAAAGTGCGAATGTCTGAGGTTGTCATATCTGCCATTCATCCCTAAGCCCTTGCAAGTGCCTAAGAAACTGCCTTTGAAGGATTCCTACCCCAACCCCTCCATTATCTGCTCCTTAGCATATTACAAAGTCTTATCAACAGGAATATTAATATTATTTTCAGTATCAGAAAAAAACCAGTTCAGCAGCACAGGCAAAAATATATCTGCACTACGTTTCTGTCGTTGCCAAAAATATACACATCTTCTTTTCTTTATTTAAAAAAAGAAAAAGAAAACCAACAACAACAACAACAACAAAAAAAAACCCAAACAGAAACACACAAAGAAAAACCACACATGCAAAGAGATCGACAAGACAAGAGCTAAGGGAAGACGGAAGTGCCGCCCCTGGCTCCAACCCCAGTGCAACTGAAACACATACACAGTCTTCAACCTGGCCTCTCTCCTGCCTGTCCCACTGGCCCCTTGCCTTTGGTGGCCCTGGGCAGGTGGGGGTTCTTTAAGGTGAGAAATGCCCACTATACCCGAGGGGAAATAGCTGGTGGGTGAGGGAATAGTTAGGTCAGCTGAAGCTCTTCCCGGGTTGGTGGGGCAGGGTTGGGGTACAGAAAGGCAGGCTGGCTGATTCCGGAAGAGGCTTTTGCTACAGGAAGGGGCACTTTACCCTCCCTGGCCCTTCCCCCAATACTTGGGGCTCCCCTGTGCCAGGGAAGCTGGACCAAATGCTCAGTGGAGGAGGAGGGGGGGCCCTGAGGGAGCACTGAGATCATGTGGGGTCTAGGGGAGGGAAGGTGGGATGTGACCCTGATTCGAAGCCCCCAGCCCCCAGTTACTCTCCAATATTGGAGTACTGTTCTGGTTTTTGCTAACCATTCGTGCCCCATAATGGGACCAAAGTTGGTGAGGTGGGGAGAGTGCAAACAAGAGCTGAGAACTCCCCACTCTGGTGCTGCCTCATCTGACCACTGCTCCTATCCCTGCCCTCGGCTGGCCTAGGTCCAGGGGGAGACACACACATACACGCACACGCACGCACAAGCACACAAACACACGCACACTGTGAGTCACAGCTCCATCTCCCCACCGTCAGCACTCCTAAACCCAATAGTGCAAACAAGGGACAGGGGCACCAAGGACGATGGGGGCTTCTCCCCACTTGCTCTCCCCTGACTCATCATGGGGGGGAGGGGCCCAAGAAGTGGGGAGGCTTGGGCTGAGTTTGATGCTGTCCTGCCCATTCCTTGGCATCCCCAACATCTCTAGGCTTTTACAAGCTCAGCTTGTGGCCCTTGCTGGGGGGACAGGAGTGGCAAGAAACAATCCAAGAGATCCCGCTTCTTGCCATCTGCAGAGAAAACGGCAGGAAAGGTCGGGCCACCCCTTCTTCCGTCAACTTCCACGCCAGACCAGGGACTGCCCAGAGCCTGTCCCCCATTTCTCCCAGCTCAAGTGCTGATCCATTTTATGTGAAGGGATGAACTGACCCTCCACTAATGCCACAGCCCACCTTGCTCTCAGGGAGATCCCAAAACATTTGCTGACAGTGGGAGTTTCTAGGCAGGCTTAGAGCCTGCCCTCCCCTCCATGCTCCTCACAAAGGGGCCAGTGCAGAGGGGGAGGGGACTAGGTGGGCAAGGGGCTCCCCTCTCACTCTCAGTCCTCAGCACCAGGATGCCCACTGCTCCCTGGGCCCTCCAGCGCACGGGCTGGGCCACGGCTCTCCAGTGTCTGGGCACAGGTGCCTGCTCCAGGCTAGGACCCCTCAGGCCAGGATTGCCCCCTCCATTTGGGAGGTCAGGAGGGGTATAGGTGGATTTAGCCTTTTTCCTGGTTAGCTGAGGCTCCTTTGTCAGCGGTCTGGAAAGAGAGGAAGGCAAGTGGGGTTTTGGGGAGATGTCTAACCCTGACACCCCAGTTTGGAACAGCTGCCTGGGCCAAGAAAGCTGTAGTAGGGTATAGAAGTGGAGCCCGACTGAAACTCTGGACTGGGCTCCGGTGGGTTCACACCCAGGGTTAATATGTGGGAGTGGGGAGGTTGTCCTGCACAGGGAGGCCAGCTGAGCAGGCGTGTGCCAGCCAAGGCCAGTGCCTGGGCCCGGCTGTGTGCCCTCAGAGGACAGAGGGCCTTTCTTTCATTTGTCCACCAGAGGGTCTTTTTCTAATTGGTCTATGAGAAAAGAAATAGCCTTTTCTAGTTGGTCTTCCCAAAGGAAAGCTGTTTTCTGATTGGTCCCTTTACTGCTAGCCCATGGTCTGAGTGTTATCTGTCTTGAATCTGTATGAGGGGACCCATGTGCTAGCAGGAGTATGTGCACCAGAGGGTCTGAAGAGGACACTTCGCTGACCTCCTTCTGATGATGCACCTGAAGCCACCTCTGCTCAAGACTAGTCTTCCCAGAGGGACAGAAAGGCCCTGGACCCCATACTTACCCCTCCTTTGGGACCACCGCCACTGCCATCCGCCCCTGACAGGCTGAGGAAAGGGTTGGTCTGGGCAGTGAGGACTGGAGGTCCACCTGCTGCTGCTACTGCTGCGGCTGCAGCGGCTGCAGCCATGAGGCTCGTGTTGTTGCCTAGGGAGGGGGCCACCAGGGCTCCGGCAGGCAGCAGGGGTGGTGCAGATGCCGTGGGCAACAGGCCAGGGGTGCCTGCAGACAGCAGCGGGGTCGAGCTTCCTGCCAGCAGACTGGCCATGGGCAGCTGGGAGCCCCCTGCCATCTGCAGCCGCTGCAGCTCCCGCTTCTGCTGGATCTGCTGGATCATCTGGTAGACAACTGTCTGGTGTTCCTGCAAGGGGGCAGGCCAGCATTGGCTGAGGGTCCCCAGGACTCCCACTGCCAGCCTGCCCTGCTTGGCCTAGGCCCTATCCCATGAGGCAGGAGACCCAGAGATAGTCAGGGTTCTGTCTCTCATTTCCCACTTTTGGCCTTGGTCACCCCATCAGGATAAGAAAAATGGTTGCACTAGGGGCTGGTCTACATCTCTGTGCCCTGCCCACTCAAAAGGAATCTGTTCCTTGGTCAGTGTGACAACCACAAATGCCCCCAGAGGTGGTACCGTACCTCTCCAAGCTGAGATGTGCTAAATTAGATCAATTGTTTTACACTACTCCCCCTTTTCTTTGTTTTGCTTATTCATTGAAGATTCATTCATTTTCGTTTTAATAGGCAAAACATTCTCAGTGTTCCTCAAACCTGCTGGGGACAAATGAGTAGGCCGGGCCTCTGAGGGGTGTGTGTGGGGATTACCGGGCTCAGCTGCGGGGAGGCCAGGAGCTGCTGGAGCTGCTGGAGCTGCTGTTCTTGCTGCTGAAGGAGGTGTCTCTGCTGCTCCGTTAGGCTGAGGTGGGCGGATAAAACACAAACCATGGGGAAGAGGCAGGGAAGTGCTCCTGTCCCCTCCACCCCACCCACCAGACTTCCATATTCCTCAGGCCCAGACAAAGAGAGGCAGGGACGTGCGGTTTTAGAAGACTAAAGAGAAACAGCCTGGGAGGGACATGGTTAGATGGAAAAACATCCTCAGAAGGAAATCCTAGATTGGAGTAGAAGCAATAATCAGAGTATCCGGTCTCTGAAGACCTACTACCCAGGGACACTCTCACCAAACAGCCTAGGGGGTGGCCGTGTCTGTGCCTAGAGGCTATGAGATGACTACAGTTCTACATCCTATAAGACATGAGGACAGTTTTCCAGTTTCCCTTTTTTGGGATGTGCATGTTGGGGGGGAATCTCTCCCAGAGCCAGCCTCCCCTCTTCCCTTCCCCAGGGCTAGCTCTCCCCTCACCTGTTGAGACAACCTGGCAGCTGCAGCGTGGGGGCCCCGCCAGCTTGGCTCAAGCCTGCAGGGTTGGGGGCAGCAGCCCCATTCAACCCCCCCAGGAGCCCATTGAGGGGCAGGGCCCCACTGCCTGCCAGCCCTCCCAGCAGCCCCTCAGCCATGGGCACAGCCCCCAGCCCTGCTGTCCCGGCTGCCTGGCCCAACCCATTCTGCGGCTGGGGTGGGAGCGAGGCAGGGGCCCCAGGCAGGGCCAGGGGCAGAGTAGCAGGGCTTTGCTGGAGCAGGGGCAGCGGTGGGGGCGTGCTGTGGAAGGACAGCGACGAGCTGCTGCGGCTTGGGCAGCCTGAGTGTGGGTCCTGGGAAGGGAGGGGGAAGGGAGGGGTCAGAGGGGCAGGAGGCCAGCATGACTTTTCTGGCCCCCTGGCCCAGCACCCACCCACATTCTCACGGAGCACAGCCACCCATGCCTCACCCCCAAGGGAGAGCTACCTGGGAGAAAGAAGGCCCAGGTATGAAGGCTAAAAATCCCAATAGTCTTAATAATCATGTTTACTGAGCACGTCTTAGAGGCCCTGCACCCCTCGTCACCTTTGTTTAATAATGAACAACAATGACAACAGCAGTAACCATCTAACAAACCAGACCCAAGGTTTAGTGCGTGGCTGGTATTATCTGGTAATTCCCATGTTCTGGTAGAGGCCTATATTCTTACACAGGTTAAGGAACTAACTGCAGCCAACAAAGTGCATGGCAGCTGGAGTAAAAGACTCCAGTTCAAAAGCCACCTCCACAATGCAGCGGTTTGAGGGGACTGGAGCTCAACCTCTCCGAATTTCCTCACTCGTAACAGGGGGCTAACAGTGCGTATTCCACAGCATTATTGTGAAGACTAAATAAACCAACATATTAAAACCTCAGCACTAGCCCCGACACAGGGTAAGTGTCCAATAAATGTTAGTTATTATTAGGATTACCATTGCACAATCACACAGTTAATAAGTAGCAGAGACAGAACAAAAACCTAGTCTGTTGGATTCCAATAATAACCACAACATAACAATCGCAACTCCTACATCAACCACCACCAATTAAGAGGGATTATTTTGTGTGAGGCGCTATTAATAACCCCTTCACAAATACTTCTCAAAAAAGCCTTCCCTAACCACTTTATCTACAGAAGGACCCTGCCACCCAAATTCTCTCCATTTTAGCACTTCTCCCAGTTTGTAATTATTGTCTCCTTCGATTTGGTCTATCTTCAGGAGCAGGGCTGTGTAAGTTTTGTTCACTTCATACTTAGATAGGTCCAGGCACAAAGTAGGTACTTAGTAATTATTTGGCTAAGGAAGGAGCCAATTAATAGATCAATCACTTGCTCAGCCAATCACTTCCCTGTCCAGGCTCCAGTAGCCGCAGACACCTTAGCGCCTCCTCCCTCCTCCCTCTCCCCGCGCTCCCCTCTCTCCCCACTCTTACCTCAGAGGATGTGGACAGAGAATTGTCCAGGCCGAGACTGTTCTTCCCCGGAGGGCTCTTGCTGGTGCTCAAGGAGTCGCTGCTGCCGGCTAAGGGAGGAGGATCAGGAAGGGAGGTTAGGGGCTGCGGAAGGGGCCAATTCCGACCATCCGGCAGGGGCCCCTGCCCTAGGCTCCACGAGGCCCCCTCACCTTGAGGAGGCAGGCCGTAGGGGCCGGGGACAGGGCCGTTGGCAGCAGGCAAGGCGGCAGGTAGGGCAGGGAAGGGCACGGAGAGCTGCACGTTGAGAATCTGCAGCCGCTCTTTCTTGGCGGTCAAGCTCAGTATCTGCTCTTGCAGCCGCTGGTTTTCCTTCTGCAGCGCATGAAGTGCTTTCAGCATCTCCACGACTGCGGGACAAGGTGAGAGAGCCTGAGCCTGAGCTTCACGGCCTGGAGAAGCGTTGCTTGACGAGAGAGGGCGGGACCAGAGGACCAAAAGGAGGGTGTGGGGCGGGGCCAGAGGGCCATGGGCGGGGCCTGGCGGAGGGGTGGGCCTAGTGGAGGACTTAGGTGCTCTTGGAGAAGCAGAGAGGCGGGACCTGGGAAACGGTTGTGAGGACCCAGGGTGGAGCCTAAGGCTTGGGGTCTAGGCCGGGAGACTGGGAGAGAGGGGAGGGTGGAAGTTGGGGCTCTGTCAGAGCCAGAAGACCACCGGGGTCCCAGGCAGGGTATTGCCTCGCAAGGGTTAAAGGTGAAGCCTGGGGTTAGGTTAGAGTTCAGGCTGGGGGCAGGGCCTAGAAGCAAAACATTAGAGATATTTGGGGACCTCAGGAAGAAAAGTGACAGTGTGGGAGTCCTAGGGGGGCTCTCCCAGGCTGGCGCCACCCATCCTCACTATTGACGCCGGCCTCCCCATCGCTCTGCTTCTCTAGCAGCTGCTCCATGTTAGTCGTTCCGGGGGCTGCGGGGTCTAATTGGCCACCCCCGCAGGGCGCAGATGCTGTCTGGTCGAAGAGTGCCGGAAGGCTGCTGATGGGGGACCTGTAGTTAGAAGGGAAACTGGGCTCAGGCTTACCTCGGGCCCCACTGCAGTCCCCGCTCCCCACGGGTTCCATCCCTCCTCTTGGTCCCCACCTTCCCCCATTGCCCATTTCTATCCCTTTCTTCCCCGGGTGTCCCTCCAGCCCTCCTTCCACCCACTCCCCCAGCCGCTGCCCCCTCCCTCACATGGAAGACAGACTCTCCTGGGGGGAGGTCCCCCGACACCGGAAGCTGCAGTCCTCTAGGTCTGGCTCTTGGAAGGAGAAGGAGGAGCAGGGATCAGTGGAGGAGGGGTGCTGTCCATCTCTGGGCCCAGCCGGCGGTGGGTGCATGACTTGGGACCTCACCGCAGACCCCTTGCCCAGGATCTCCCAACCCCAGCGGTAAGTTCTAGGTGGAAGGCGCTGGGAGCCCAGGCTTGGAAATCAGATCCCTTGGGAGGCGAGGCCTCGGGATCCAGTCTCTTCCTCTTTCTCTAGGCAGAAAGGCTCCTGCTGTCTGGCTATTTTCAGATCCACCTCCCAATTTCTTTCGAGGAAACTTCAGAGCTATATAAATCTGGGGTCAAGACGGACCTGGGTTGAGCTTGGGTCTGATACTTACTTGCTGTGTGACCTTGGGAACTTAACTAACTTCTCTTAAGTGATTTTTATGAGCGTTAAACTAAGGTAATAAATGTGAAGCATTTAGTTGGCATGAAGCAAGCCCTTAAGTGTAGTTATTATCATTAGCTTTGTGACTTTTTATGTTCATATACTCAAGTCAGAAGGCAAAACCCTTTGTTGAGCAGCAAAGTCCCAAGTTGGATTTTGGAAAATATAGTCACCCTTTTATTCAGGTCTTAAACTGGGAATTGGATTCGGCCTCTTTAAGAACGCCTACCTGAACTGGAGACCAGGCAGCAAGCCCCACCCCCTAGCCTGACAGGTGGTGCCTTGCACCAATCAGTTCTTTGGGGCTGGGCTGACTCTCTAGGTAAAGGGAGGGGCGCTTGAAACCCACCTCTTTAACTCCTTAAATACCCAGAGCGTAGGTTGCCTAGCTGGTGAGACCTCTGTAAATGCTGATGTGAAGGACATACTAAGAGACCACTGAAAGGTGACTGAGAAGCTACGCAGCAGTGGTTAAGCACTGCACCTGGAGTAAGGTGATCAGAATGGGAGTCCTGGCTATGCCATTCTCTACCTCAATTCCTAGAGCAAGTCGTGTAACTGTTACTTCTGAAACAGCAGTAATTCTGCCCTCCCCTGCTTCCCCAGCAGGTTCTAAGGTAAGGTGCACCCTGGTTTTTTGTGTATATTATTGTTTTGCAGGATGGACAGAGGGAGGGGGCAGCCAGAAAACCCACCCATCCTTTCCGGGATCACATGCAGGGGTACCCCTCAGGCTTTTGGGAAGAAAAGGGAATGGGGTTAGAAACTCGCATACCTGTGTGGCTGCTCTCGGCTTGGGTGAGGAGGGGGTTAACGGTGCCCATGGGGGTTCCAAAGATGTGGGTAGAAGGGAGGCTAAAGGTAGAGCCAGCCAGAGAAAACACCTGAGGGAAAGGAGGTGGAGTCCACCAGGGTGGTTATTATTGGATCTAGGGCACAACTGTGTGTACTGGGGTTGGGGAGGGTGAGGGGAGGAGGTGTGCTGAGGAGGAGAGATGTTCTGACGGTGCTTAATCTCAATCTCTCAAATTGGAATTCCCACGGAGGGCTGGGGTGCTCTGCAGCTTGCCCCCAACTTGCCCAGTTCTGGAAGGAGCAGCCCAGGAACTGGCCTCACCTGAGTGGTGGAGATAGAAGCAGAAGAGGAGGGGAGGGTGCTGGTGAATGGGGAGCGACTGAGGCGGGGCAGGGCAGAGGTTCCTGGGGGCCCCAGCAGGCTGGAAGAGAGAGGGGTGCTGCAGACAGCACGCAGCATCCCGCCACCGTGGGAGATAGGGTCCTTATTACTGGTGTAGATGCCTGTGAGCACAAGGACAGATGGAAGCTTACAGTCACTGCCCCCAGGCCCCTCCTCAGTCAGGTGTTTGTGCAGCCCCTCCCCAGGGAAAATAGTCCTCTGGTTCTGGCCCCACATACCACTCTAACCACCTTGCTGCAAAAATCAGCTTGACCTGCCTATTAGGCTGCCCTATGCTGTCCTAGGACTTCCTGGCTTTGTGAATTCCCCTCCTCAAACTTGCTAAGTCCTACTGGCAAGCTATGCCAACCCCATAGCCAGGCACAAAGAAGACTGGTATGGGGAGTGTCTTGAAGGTGACTGTCACCTCTCTCCTTTATCTGTTCTCTGGAGCACGCTTCTATCACGTTCCCCTCTGCCTATTTACGACTCTAACCCTTCTCTAGACTGGCTGGGCCAAGATCTCCATGTTCCTTGGGGGTCACTAACCTGCCCCCAGCAGGGGGGACTCCAGGCTCAGGCTGGGCAGACTCCCAGAAGGCCTGAAGGTGCGGGAGGCCAGACCACCCAGGCCAGAGCTGACCAGGGAGCCTCCGGAGAAGGGTGAAGCAGCTGTGGCGGTGAAGCCAGCCAGTTGGGCACTAGGCAGGGAGGGTGCAGTGGGGCCCCCAGCACCCTCCTTGTTCCGGCTGCCCTTGGGACGGCCTGGTCCATGTCGGCTCCTCTTGCTGGCTTTGTGCTTCTTCTCCTTCAGGCTTGTCTCAGGGATCTCCTCGGCAGGTGCAGGGGCAGCACTCAGCGTGGGCATCCGCTTGTGGGTGCCTGCTGAGGGCCCGGACCCCGAGACATGGGGAGACTTATAGTCCCCAGGGGAAGGGGCCCGGGCCCGGCCTGAGCTGGAGGTGGTGGTGGAGAAGCGCATGACGGGTCCGAAGCCAGAGAAGACCACTTTCTGCTCAAAGAGGTCAGCCTTGGGGGGTTCAGGGGCTGAGGGAGAGGGTGGGGCTGAAGGGGTAGGGGCCGTGGGCTTGGAGTACTTGTCCTCCTCTGGCTGCTCCAGCTTGGGGAATGCAGAGAAGTCAGGGGAACTCTGCAGGGACGAGGCTGTGCAGAGGGAAAGGGGGTTAACAGCTAGACCCCCTCACTCCCTTCCACTTCCCACATGCAGGGGTAGGAGACAGCTGTGGTCTGGGAGCAGGGCAGCCTGCTTTCCTGACCCAGCTCTGCCACTAACTGTCCCTGTGTCCTGGGCTAAGTCCCTCCCTCAGCTTTCCCACCGGTAATAAAGTGGGAGAAGAGGAACTCCCACCCTACTGACCTCCCTGGGTGCCTGTAAGTGTGTAAGGAGAGAACTTTACTGTTGGTGCTTTCAAGATGGCACCTTGCAGCAAAGCATAGGGGATCATGAATATGGTGGTGGGGGTGGAGGGGTGGGCCCTGAGAGGGAGAGAAAGGTTTGGAGCAGAGTCATTGGTGGCGATACCCTATCTTTATCCTGAACCAACTGAAGAAGTAAATGAGATGTAAACCACTATGCAAATAGTGCTTGCGAGAAAAACTCAGGGCAACAGGCTGTCCCCCCTCCCGGTTTCCTCCAGGAACCCCACACTCACCTGCAGGCTGGAAGGGCCCCCCAGAGGAGGAGGAGGAAGAAGAAGAAGAGGAAGAGGAGGAGGTGGAGGTAAAACTGCTCACACCTTTTCCACTGCTCAGTTTCTTCCCCTTGTGACTCAAACTATGGCTGGAAGACTTTTTTCCCTTTGAGTCCCTGCTGCTCTCAGAGGTCTCCTGACTGGCCTCATGGTGAGAGGAGGAAGAAGCTGAGGAGGAGACCTGAAGGCAGGGAGGAGAGAGGAAGACTCTAAGGCTCTACACAGGCTACCCAGAGCCTGGGCTTACCCACCCCTATTTGGGAGTGCAGCAGGTGAGTACAGAACCCAGGGCTCAACTGGAGAGCCCAGAGTTAGCTCCGTGAAGGACTTCTGGGCAGGGAGCTGAGGTGCGGGCTGCGGAACTTCTGGGTATGAGGTAGAGGGGAGGGCTCTGAACCCAAGAAGGTGTCTGTCTTTCACTTGGAGTAGGGACGATGGGGGTGGGGAGGGGAGAGACGAAAACAGTCCCAGGGTCAGTACTGACTTATTCTTCTATCTGGTCATTCATTCATTCAGTAACTATCTAAGGGGCTGGACCTGTAGTGGGAAATAGCATGGGTAGGAAAGAGTGGCCACTAGGAGAACAGGCTTCCCTAGCCCCATCCTTGGGCCTTCCAACCCACTACGTCCTCTCAAACTGGCCCGCTCCCCATTCCCTGATCACGGGGGCTCTTCCTAGACAATTTGAACTTGCATGAGCTGAGCCCTCTGGCAGGAGACCTAGCCTTACTCCTCCGGGGAAACTTACCCTTCAAAATCTAGCTCAGAAGTCCCCTCTTCTGTGAAGCCTCCCTGATACTGGGAGTGAACAAGTCACTCTGTCCTCTTACTTCCTCTTATATGGTACCATGTATCCAAATCTGTCATGTCAACTGTTGACACTGTTCTGAAATGAACTGTCCCTGAGTCCAGGGCCAAGAACCCCTCTGAGGGCAGCAGGGCAGTGGTGGGAGTATGGGCTCTGGAGTAGGACTGAGTTGAACTTAAGCCTGGCTGGCTCTGCTGTTTCCTGGCATGTCTCAGTCTTGCTGAGCTTCTTCAGTTTCCCTACGGGGCTAATTAGGCCTAGCTGGAGAGTTACACTATGCCAGATACATAGTATGAGGTCAATAAATGGGATGATTCTGACTAATAGCTGTTATTAATATACTTCAAGATAGTGTTGTGTGGTGTTTAAGACCAAGTCAGACTGCCTGGATTCAAATCTCGCCTCTACCACTTACTACCTGTGTGGTTTTAGGCAAATTACTTAATCTCTGTGCCTCAATTTCTTTATCCATCAAATGGGATTAATAAAATACGTACATTATCAACTTATTTTGATAATACAATAGGCTAATCCTCCTGCACCCCCTCCATCCCTATTCTTGCCCAGGAAGCCTGGCATGTGGTGGGTGAGTTAGCACTTCTCATTATAGCCAGGGATGGCACTTTTCAACCTGGGGTCCCAGGACCTGGCCCAGTCCCTGTGGAGATCAGCACAATAAACATGTCCTGAATGAACAAATGCTACAGGGAGGATGGGGGGATGAGAGCCACCCTGCTTGGTCCCTCCCTGGGTGGAGCTCTGGTCTCTGTCTTTCCCTTTGTTCTTTTCAACAGCTGGAGTTCTGAAGAGAGCCAGATGTGGTCCTGAGAGCAAGAGAGGAGAGGGGCTGGGGGAGGGGTAGCTGAAATGCTAGGGCATGGAAGGTGCTGGGCAGAAGGCTCCAGCATGTCCAAGGGGACACTCAGCCACTGGGGGAACTCCCAGAGCTCTGGCCACCTATTTCCACCTCTGCAGGGCTGCAGGCCCCAGGGAAAGGTCAGAGGGCATGGACAGCAAGCTTTTCCAGGTAAGCCCTGGGAAGCAGGGAGGAGAGAGAGAGGGTTACTGGGGTAGTTGCCACAGCAACATCACCCTAGAAACCTGATACCTGAGCCTCCTGCTAAGATGCCTAGGGCTCTGCCAACTGTCTGGGATGGGAGGGGTGTGTGGAAGTGAATGGGGCTATAATGGGCGACAGGAGGAAGTATTTTCTCCAGCCCCCAGTTCTCCTTCCATGGGGAGGGCAGGCTGGAGAGAGGGCTGCTCTGGCTTGTATTAGAGACTCCTTGGCCCTTAATCCAGATGTTGCCCATTTCTAGAGACAGGCTTGACATACCATGCCCTTGTGGGAAGGATGGGATGGGTAGAGGTTGTGGGGGAAGGTGCTGGGTAGGGGCCTATCCACCATGGCACTAGGACTCTCAGTCCCACCAAGCTTCATGGAGTGGGATTTTGGATGGATGACAGCAGGGGAAGGGTAAGTGAGAAGGAGTTCTCTCTGCCTATCTTGGGGGAAATGGGCCCAGGAATTTGGAGAACTGGCTTGAGCACTGTACCCCTACTCTGTGCAGAGAACCACCCAAGGCTGAGGCAGAGACAGGTGGGAACATCTGGCAGGCAGAGTGGTATCTCCCAGCCCACCCCTACCCTCATGGTTGGTCAGTGATCGGTGGGGGTAAGGATCACAGGCTTTTCTAGGCTGGAACAGGGGATTGGAAGAGGTACATGGAGGTGGTAATGGGTGTGTGTATGGGGTGGTCACTTTAACCTGGAGTTTCAGGAGAGCACTCTGGTTCCTGGGCTACTGCTGACCCCTCATGCCTTGCTTCCCTCCCCTTGGTACCCCCAGAGCAAGACCCCATTCCTTCTGAATGTGAGAAGCAGTACCTTGTCAGCAGTGGGGACCACAGGCAGGGTGAGGATGCTGGGGGGTGACTCAGGCCGCTTCTTGTGCTTCTGTTTAAGGCGTTCTTTGTCCTTTCGGCTCTGGGGAGGCAAAGGTGACCAGATATCAGAGCTGAGGTGCTGTTTGGGTGAAGATGAATATGATAGGTGGATGTGGAGGGCTGACACTCTCAGGGATAGGTCTTTGAGGGAGTTGTCTCCCTCTCTAGAGGAACTGGGGACTTTGGCTGGACAGCAGTGGCACAATGTTATAGATTAAATTGTGTCCCCCCAAAAAAAATATGTGCTGTAAATCCTAACCTCTATGCCCATGGTTATAATTCCATTTGTGAATAGGATGCCTTTGTTGTTAATGAGACAGAATTAGTATTGGGTATATCTTGAGTCAGTTTCTTCTGAGATTTAAAAGAGATTAAGCAAGCTAGCTAAGCAGAGACGGGAAAAGATATGCCAAGTCATATGAAGGTTGCCCAGGAGCAGGAGCTCAGAAGAGATAAAGATTCTTCCCCACAGCTGACAGAGAAAGCTTTCCTGTAGAGCCAGTGCCCTGAATTCAGACTTTAAGCCTCCTAAACTATGAGAAAATAAATTTGTTTGTTAAAGTCACCCACTTGTGGTATTTCTGTTACAGCAGTGCTATATAACAGCAGTATATAACTAAGTCAGAATTTGGTACCATGAGTGGGGTGCTGCTCTAACAAATACCTAAAATGTAGAAGTGGGAATTGGGTAAAGGCTGGAAGAGTTTTAAGGTGACTAATAATAAAAGTCCAGATTACCTTGAAGAGATTGCTGGTAGAATTATGGATGTTAAAGGCAATTCTAGTGAGAGCTCAGAGAATACATATGATGCCAACATAGAATGTTGCTAGAAACATGGCATTAAATCTGCCTCTACTGAGGCTTTAAAAGAAGATGATGAACATGTCATTGGACAATGGAGGAAGGGTGATGCTTTTTATGCATCGGCAAAGAACTTGTCTGAATTATGTTCAAATGTTTGGTGGAAGGCAGAAATTGTAAGTGATGAACTTGGGGATATCTGGTTGATGAAATTTCTAAGCAAGATCTTATGGGAGCCATGTGGTTTCTCCTTGCTGCTTGTAGCAAAATACAAGAGGAAGGAGATGGACTTAAAAAGGAACTGTGAAAAATAAAAGCAAAACTTCAAAGATTTGGAAAATTCTGTTGTACAAACTAAATACACGTTTCCTAAAATTTTTACCAAGAATGTAGCTACACAATCTTTTGTTAAAGAGATTAAACTTGTAGGAAAGAAAAAGGACTTTCCCTGGAGCAACCTGGAGACCAGTAGAACTGCTGGAAGGAACACGGGAAGCAGGACTGCCTGGATTTCAAACACTGGAACCACAGCCTGCTGCGTTTCAAAGGGCGAGGCTGCAGCATCCTAGATTTCAGAGACAGATCTTCAATACTTGGTTCCAGAGTAGGGGCTACAGGTTCACAAGTGCCAGGGAGATGGGGCCACTGCCCAAAGCTGAGGGGGCAGGGCTGCCATGCCCAAGGGGCAGAAGAATGGGGCCTAGTGGGGCTGAGGGGGTGTGGGAGCCACTCAGTTGAACTAGGAGAATGGGGCCGCCCAAAGCTGAGGGGGCTCCACCCAGAAATTCAGAGGGAGGGCCAACACCCAGATGTTAGAGGGCAGGGCCATTGCCTAGGTGGTCTCAGAGAATAGAGACCTGAGAGCTAATGTAAAATGTTGCCCTGGGTTTGGGTCTTGTTTGGTGCCCATTATCCCTCCTTTTCCTTCAATATCTCCTATTTGTAATGGAAAAGATGTACCTTGTGCTTTTTCTGCCATTGTACTTTGGAAGCAGATAGCCTGTAGTCTAGATTTCACAGGTTCTAAGATGGAGGGATTTCATTTTACTTGGATCCATAAACAATGTCCATGGAAACAGCAGTCAAGAAATCAGACATCATATTGCATTGGGCCAATCTGCTGCAAAAGACCTCATTAAAGTGTTGAAGAGCAAGGATGTCATTTTGAAGACTATGGTGTACCTAACCCAAGCCATGGTATTTTCAATCACCTCATATATGTGTGAAAGCTGGTCAATGAAAAAGGAAGACCGAAGAAGAGTTGATGCCTTGGAACTGTGGTGTCGGTGAAGAATACTGAAAATACCATGGACGGCCAGAAGGAACAAGTTTGTCCTGGAGGAAGTACAGCTGAATACTCCTTGGAAGCGAGGCTGGCCAGACTCCATCTCACCTACTTTGGTCATGTTGTCAGAAGGGACCATTTCCTGGAGAAGGATACCATGCTTGGTAGATGATCAGTGAAAAGGGGAAGACCCTCAATGAGATGGATTGACACAGTGGCTGCAATGATGGACTCAAGCCTAGCAGGGATTGTGAGGATGGGACGGGATTAGATGGTGTTTCTTTCTGTTGTACATGGCATCACTGTGAGTCGGAGCCTACTCAAGGGCACCTAACATAACACAAGATGAAGAGGAATTTTGCCCCAGGACAGAATACGCCTAAAGTTTCACCCATATTTGATTTAGATGATTCAGAAGATGAGATTTTGGACTTGAACTTAATTAAGACTTTTGGGATGATGGGATAGAATGAATGTATTCTTCATGTGGCAAGGACATGAATTTTGGGCAGCCAAGGGGTAGAATGTTAAGGATTGAACTGTATCCTCCAAAAACATGTGTTGTAAATCCTAACCTCTATCCCTGTGGTTATAATCCCATTTAGAAATGGCTTGACTTTACTGTGTTGATGAGGCAGGATTAGTATAGGTGTATCTCGAATCAATCTCTTTTGAGATATAAAAGAGAAAAAAATACGCAAACTAGAAAGCAGATGTAGGGGAAGAGATGCCAAACCTTAAGAAGATAGCCCAGAAGCAGAAACTCAGAAGAGATGAGGACCTTCCTCCAGAGCCAAAAGAGAGAAAGCCTTCCCCTAGAGTGGGTGCCCCAAATCAGACTTCTAGCCCATGAAACTGTGAGAAAATAAGTTTCTGTTTGTTAAAACCACCCCCTTGTGGTATTTCTGTTACAGCAGCACTAGAGAACTAAGGTTCTTGTGAGAGCCAGCAGCCCCCCCTTCATCCCTATTGCCTACTAAAAATAGCCTCTCCCATTATCACGCCTGTGACACAGAAAACCACCCCTACAAACACACCTGCAAGGGTCTCCACCAGGACACGGAGCTGTGCAAAGGGATGGGAACTAGATATGCTGTGTTGTGTGGCATGTGGGGAGGTACACTTGTGGCTCAATTGTGGAGAAGTGTGTAAATGTGCTGGGCTTTAGGGACACTGTCCTGCCATAGGGACGGCACAGGGACCCACACAGAGACATAAAGAGCCACAGGGAGGCCAGATTGTCACCTCACCCTCCGTGGCTCTCCTGTTTCACTTCCTCAGCCCTCTTCTGTCCCTCAGGGGCCTCGGAGGAAGGGAGGGGGCAGGCCCCAAGCCCTTGGGGGCACCTTGTGGTCACTTTTTAAAAGCATGTGTTTCTGAGTGTGGGCGGGAGAGGAGAAGACTTTTACCTTCTTCTGGCCCCTCTCATGGTGCGTAGGGTGTTTCTCTGGCTGGGTGGATGGCGAGGCTGACCGGCTTCTCCGGCCAGCAATGAAGCCACTGCTGCCGCTGCCCCCTGTGCCTCCTCCTCCTCCCCCCCTGCCAGTGTGCCGTGATGTCTTCTGGGGGAGAAAATGAGACGAACTGCCAAATCCTCCTCTCACTAGTCGGGAGGTAGGACAGGGCTGAGGCCCCGTGCTCTTGAGCTACCACTCTTTCCACAGTGCCCTCCTGCCCCATCTCAGGCAGTCTGAGCCAGAGCCCATCTCTGCCTCCTTCCCTGGGGTAAGGGATGTACAAGGACCTTCATGGGAAGTCCCTGCTCCCCTGGCACTCCACATCGCCTTCTCCTCTTCATACACCTCTCTCTTGCTATCACTCCCTTCTCCCTGGCCCGTCTTTCCCCTCCATCCACCAAACACAATGGTTCCTCAATCGGAAAGGGCATGCTGGCACTTTAAGAAGGGGGAGTTAACATTAACAACAACAAAACCCAAACAGTCCTCATGCTGCCTCTCCTAGCCAGGGCCCAGCCTCCTCTTTCCCTTCACTGCTGGTACACTGCCTCCTGCCCGGGAGGATGACTTCCACCTGTCCCCAGCCTGCAGCTGTTCTCTCTCCGGTCACCAACCACCTCCTGATTGCCAAATCCAGGGGCTCATTGCAGGCCTCATCTGACCCAATCCTAACCCAGTGTTAGGCATTACTCCCACCCTGCTGAACCCTGCCTGCCCCCCATCCCGCTCTCCTCTTGTCTTGGCTCATCCTACCCAAGTGGGCACCCTGGGGACTCCAGTATCAATCAGCCTTACAGGCCTGGGGGTTTACATCCACCAAATTTGAAGGTCTCCTTTGGTGCCTCCTACAAACCAAAGGAAACTCCTCATCTTGTCCTAAGTTATCATCAAACTGTGAAACCAAGGCGATTGTTAACGCTCCAAAGCAGGATAACTTTGAAAACCAAAAACAAACTCACTGCGGTCAAGCCGACTCACAGTGACCCCTCCTTGGGTTTCCAAGGAGGTATCTCTGTGGAAGTAGATTGCACAGTCTTCCTTCCGAAGAGCAACTGGTGGGTTTGAACCACCAGCCTTCTGGTTAGCAGTCAAATGCCTTGGGTACTACACCACCATTACATAAGGACACAAGGCATAACCTGGGACTCCGGGGTGAACCAGGACATAAATTCATCCTCCTGAAGCCAGCTGCCCACCCTGTTCCCTATACTTTTAGGTACTCAAGCCCCATCCACTCACTGTCTAGAGCCAAGCCTAGGTGTCTCCCTCAACTCTTCTCCACCACCCCCATGCTGAGGCAAGTCTACCTAGAAATAGTCCCCGAGTCTACCTCTGCCCGCCATCACCCCCCTTCCCGCAGCTGTCTCCTGGTGGCAGCCTTGGCCCTCTGCTCTAGCCTCCCAGTGGCTGCCAGGGTAATCTTCCTAAAACACAAATCTGATCATGTTACTCCCTCGCTTACAAATCTCCTCGGCTGCCTGTGGTGTGGGGGTGAGGTCCAGGCTGCAGAGAACACCTTATGGCTTCTGGAACACACCAGTGCCTACAAACTGGGCTAGCACCCTTTCTGTAGCCTCTCTGTGGGCCCCATAAGCTTGGGGCCAAAGCAAGCCCAGATCTGGCTGGGCTTGAGCTTTCTCAGCTCATCTCCTGCCTCCTCCCTAGCAAATACCCTGTTGTCCAGACACTCCAGCCCTGCGTCCATGCCAGTCCCTCTGCCTGGAATGAGCTTCTCTGTGTCCTTGCTTGGCAGGCTCCTGAGGAACTTTTAAGGCAGATTGCTGGTTCTGAACCCCTATATACCAGCTGTGAGATAAGCTACCTAACCTTGGTGAGCTTCAATTTACTCATCTGTAAAACAGGGAAAAGGCAGTACCCCTAGTCCTTAGGACCGCTGGGAGGATTACACAAAACAACACATGCAAAACAGATAGCGCAGAGACTGGGACACGTAAACCCCAACAAAGGTTGGCTCTCACTTATCTCCACCTCAAGATGCAGGCTAAATGCTGCCTCCTTGGAGCCTCCCAGACACTGACAGGCAGGGTCTGCTGTCTTCCGGGATGTACTGCTTGGTTCAGCTGATTCACATCCCTCAGGCTGTGCTTTAATTTCTTCCTCATCCAATGGAGAGCTCCTCAAGGGCAGGGACTGGTCCTGTCCATCTCTGTCTTCCTAGCGCCAGGTGCCAAGCCTGGCCCAGAGCCCATACCTGCTACACAATAGCTGACTGGCCAGCTCACGCCTGACAGGCGCGACTCACCATCTTGCTGAAGTGGTATTTGCAGTAGCCGCAATACTTGACGTTGTCGACCTCCAGCACCTCTTCCTCACACAGCAGGCCTGCCATTTGGGCGCTAACCAGGAGAGGTCAGCCAGAAAGGGTCTCGGCCAAAAACCTCACCAGCCGCCTCCCTCCCACCCTCCTGAACCTCTGCTGGGGTGGGCCAAGACCAGCCAAGGAAGTAGTGCTGCCAGTATGAAAGACACAGTCATCCTTGGGCCACCTCTAAGGGGGATGGCACACCTGCCTTGGTTCCTAAACACCCTGGGGGGGGGGAGGGGGCAGGGGTCTCACCAGGTGACATGGAAAGCCTGTCGACACCCGTGGCGGTTACAGGTCATGCAGGCTCCCGAGGCTGCCTTGCTTTCCCGGCCCTGCTCCTCACAGATGTAACATGTCTGCAGGACACAGAGCAATCATCCCCTCTTCGCACGGTACCCCTGTCCCAGGGGCCTTCCCTTCAGTGCCAACCTCTCCCAGTGATCTTAGATAGCAATCCTATAGAACTTCCAGTGATGATAGAAATGCTCTGTAATCTGTACTGCCCCCTACAGTAGCTACTAGCTATGTGGGCTGTGAAGCACTTGAAATGTGGCTAGTGTGACTGAGTTTTAAATTTTATTTAAATAGTCACATGTGGATGGTGGCTATGATATTGGACGGTGCAGAACTGGACAGTGAGCTCTGTAAGACAAAGGACTGTGTCTTCTTGCTCAATAGTGAGCTTTCCTAACTCTGGGCCTCTACACATGCTATTCCTTCTACCTAGAGCCTGGAACCTCCACCATCCCTCCTGAACGCTGGTTCCATCTAATACTTCAAGTTCCTAATTAAATGTCTTCCTCCTTGACCACTATGCCTTAAATAAGCCTCCCCACTCCCACCAAGTAGTCTTTATTTCAGTGCTTTGTTTGTTCCCAGCACTTACCACTCTTTGTTTACCATCTTATTTGCCTGTCTATTGAGATTTACAATCCCCCCCTACAATAATGTATATTCTATGGGGGCAGGGTGAGTTGAGGAAGAGATGGGGTTGCCAATAGGAGTGCCAGAAACAAGAAGGCCTGTGTGATGAAGTTTCACCCTAGTCAAGCACATCTGTCTGATCCACACTGAACACTGTGTGCCTGGCACCGGGCCTGGCAGCTAGTAGGCACTCAATAAAACATGATCAGAGAATGAATAAACAAAACACTTGCTGAAGTCTACTCTTAGATCAGGAAGCCTACTATCTTGCTTGAGTTCTAAGCCATTAAGTATGTGTGCCTGTCAGTGGAAGGGTGGTTTCCTGGTAAGTGTCCATCAACCTCCTGTGGTCTCTGAAAGCACTGGTTGGATGGAATCAAATTATACTGGATGAAGACAGCCGGAGGGACCCAAGGATGGACCAAGGGAAGGGGCTACAAAGGGAGCATGGCAGGGACCACTGACCTTGTTGAAGCGATCATGAGGCACATACTGCAGGACGATGGGCTCCATGGTGAGCACGTTGGCAAACTGCACCTCGGGGATGTACAGGGCACACACCACATGGGCCCAGCCTGGGGCAGTGTGGGGCTGGCCTCAGGTGTGGATGGTGAGCCTGACACCCCCAGCCTTCACAGCCCCACACTTCCGACAGGCCCTCCTCCACAGCTGTCCAATGCCATTAGATTCCAGTACCATGCAGGGAAGGGCAAACCAGCATTCACTCCCACCTCAGTCCACCCCTGCCTTCTGAGACCCCTGCTCTGGGGCCTTGCTGGCCTGCAGAGATGAGCCCTGGGGCTCCAGGGCCCCCTCACCTCCATTATCTGTCCTCTTCAATGCCCCATCTTTGTGTGGGCACAGCTCACATCTCTGCCAATGCAAGGAGGCACAGGAGTTGGGGGGAGGGGCTTTCCAAAAGGGGGTAGGAGGAGCTGCTAGGCTGGGTTCTCCCCAAACACCTTCAAAGGGCCCCAGAATGAAATGGTAAGATATTTGTACAGGTTAGATGAGGGTACAGGAGAGACAAGATTTGCCATGAGTTGATACTTCTTAAGAATGGGTGATGGGAACATGAAACTCATTATATGATTCCCTCTAATCGTGTATATGTTAGAAATTTTCCACAATAAAAAGCTCAAACATCACAGAGCGGAGAATGAGCTGAGAGATGGGGTTGGTGATGGGTATGGTGGAAACAGGAAGTTCTTTATGACAGAACTAAGTCCCACCCTACCTAGGCTCAGCCATAGAGTCTCCTTGCTCAGCCATGAGGAGATGCTCAGGTGTGTGGGAGGGTAAGGGTAAGGGTAAGGATAAGGGTAAGGGGGAGTCTGGAACTCACCACCCTGGCCGCTCGCTCCTGAGATTCACATTTCCGGCAGAACCAGGGTCCTGTTGGCACCTGGACGATGCCATAGCAAGCTAGGGGTGAGGGAGGAGAGTCATTGAGCCAGTCTGTCAGCTATTAGCTTTTTCCCATAGTAAATGAGGGTGGGTGAGAGTGGGGGAGACACTAAAGGATTAGATCCACTTCCTGCAGGGGGATGCTCCCCAATCTGAGGTCACTCACTAGACAGCAGGACCACGACCAACATACAACAGCAAACAGTCAGCCTTCAATCACACAACCAATTTAGCTAACACTTCAAGCAGGGGAAAGTCTAAGTCCTTGACCTTAAACTTCTAGAAAATCCTCCCTCCACACCCTTTCTGTTCCTGTTTTCCAGCTCTAGTCCTGCCCCACTCTTCACCAATAACAGAGGAAACCCGAGGGATAACAGTCACCAAAATTCAAACATGTTTTGTTGTTGCTGTTGGGGGGGGGGGGAGAGTGTTTCTTAAAGGGCCAGTAAGGGAAGAGGCAGGAAAGTCTGGGGTCCAGAGACCTCATCTTCAGCCCTTAACTATCACAGGTACAGGTCTAAAGTCAGGTTGAGGACTGTGTAGTGCAGGTAACCGGAGGAGAGTGGCGGGAAGGGAAGACAGCCACAGGATTAGGGGTTGTCCCAGGAAGGGGGGCCCAGCTGGCTGTGCCAGGCAGGCGGGAGATGCCAGCCTGCGCCCTCGGCAAGATTCCTCAAGGAGTTAACTCCCGAACCATGTGCTGCTGGGGGAAACTCCAAACCTCCCTCCTCTCCGTTCCCGGCCCCCTGCACAACCTCTCTTCTCTTCAGCTCTCCCTCGGAGGATTTTAGGAGTCCCTTCTCCTCTGGGACCCTTCTCCTCCCTTCCCAATTCAGCTCCTCCCAGTATCCGGAAGCGGAGGGGGGTGACCCCCCCTTGCCCTCTCCCTCTGGGAGCCGGGACCAAAATAACCGGGAGGGAGGGGACACCTCGCAGGTAAACATGCCCCCAGCAGCCCCGACACTGGCGCCGTAGGGCACAGGGAGTGCACTCATTGCTCCCTAGACTCTCCCCAAACTCCCTCAACTTGGGGTGGGGGACGCAGGACTGGAACAATAGGCAAGAAAACAATGCCTGACCCGGACCTGCAGGACCGGGCGGGGGGAGTCTCCACGCCTCCCTTCCCTTCAGGTGGAGTGGGGGAGGGGCGCCCGAGCCCTGGGAGGTCTCCCGAGGGCGCGGCTAGGGGTACCCCGCGCGCGCCACCCCGGGTCCCGCCGCTCCCCGCGGGCCACCCCCGTACCTTGGTGGACGGCCACGCTGCACGCGTGCCCATCGCAGTAGACCAGCGGGTTCTCGGCCCAGCCCCTCTCGTCCGAACATACGCAGCAGCCTCCTACCATCTCCTTCATACTCCCATGAGCTCCCTCCGGGGCTGGGGCGGGGGACCGGCCGGCAAGGGTCGGGGGTCAGGGGGGGAGGGAGGGAGCGGGGGCCCGCGCGCCTCCTCGCCCCC